>NW_028296546.1:600000-1162500 GCF_964197995.2 Scardinius erythrophthalmus | reverse complement strand
CCCTGGTTTTTTGCCCGATCGGAACCAAACCAGTGCAGAATTGTTCTCTGGAGTCTGAATATCAATAATTATCAAAAAAAAGTTGAAATTTCGATTCACGGTCGCTAGGGGGTGCAAAATTAACGTTGTGGGAGGAGCCTATTTTACTAAAATGGCTATAACTCCAGAAGTAAAAGAGGTATTTTAACCAAACCTGGTACACATGTGTAAGACGTCAATATGAGGTCACGGTAAAAAAATCGCGGCGATTGGTCACATGGTGGCGCTATAACATGAAAAAAACATAAAACAGGCTATAACCACCTGACCGTTAGTCCGATTGACTTGAAAATTGGTATGCAGTGTCTTGGTCCAAGGTGCCATGTATGTCTATGAGGACATTGGTGTATCTCAAAAAACATGGCCGCCATCGGCCAATGAAGTTTGAGCACCTATTAGACAAGGTTAACGGAGGCCTATCGGAACGAAACTCGGTGGGCATGTTCGACTCATGGCCCTAGAGGTCTGTAAGAATTTTAAAAGAAATCGGCCACTAGTTGGCGCTAACGAGTTTTATGGCTCTGTAATCACGTGGTGTTACACTTATTGTCACAAAATGCATACCATTTGATAGATCTCCTCTTGTTGAACAACTTTGCCTCAAGAACCATTGCTGTCAATCAAACCGTTCATTAAATATTCGTAATTATGTTAAAAACCTACTTTTGCGAACTAGTCCTAGGTTTTTCGCCCGATCAGAACCAAACGAGTCTAGGACAATTCTATGGACTCTCAAGATCAATAATTATCAAAAAAAAGTCGAACTTTTGCATTTTTCGCATGGGTATATTGGGTCATAAAGAAAATGGGCGTGGCAAAATGCACTCAAAAGCCTATAAATCCTAAACGAAAACTCAGAACTTCACGAAAATTGGTGAGCTTATGTGCCATAACATCATTAACAAGCATGCAAAATTTCATGGAGATCGGACTATAGATGGTGCTATAACTGTTAAAAAGCTTTAAAAAACACATATTTCCTATGGTAAATTGCCTGTATTGGCTGTAAATGGACTTTTCCATCTATTATTTCAGTGGTTAAAAGCTTTCTAAATAAATCTTAATGTCTTAAATGCTTATGTGCCTAAAGGCCTTAAATGCTTGAACCCCGATAAATGCTGCTTGCAGCTTTAATTATTATTATTATTTTTCTTCTCCGCTAAAACGCATCGTGCAGCCCAAACCGTAAGAGCTGGAGCTTTGAAACTTTGCCAGATGGTAGTACAAAAATCGAGGAGAGGTTATCAAATTATGAGCCCGATTGGCCCATAGGTGGCGCTATAGCAACCAAAAGCGCGAAACTGCTCATAACTCCTAGACCGTAAGTCATAGACTCAAGTGTCTTATATCAGTGGAAAGCAGGACGCCTGACGAACAAAACGTATATCTCCGATTTTATTTCCGCCATGATAGATTTTCCGCCATTTTGAATTTTGTCGAAAACCTACTTTTGCAAACTAGTCCCTGGTTTTTTGCCCGATCGGAACCAAACCAGTGCAGAATTGTTCTGTGGAGTCTGAAGATCAATAATTATCGAAAAAAAGTTGAAATTTCGATTCACGGTCGCTAGGGGGTGCAAAATTAACGTTGTGGGAGGAGCCTATTTTACTAAAATGGCTATAACTCAAGAAGTAATTCAGTAAACTTCACCAAACTTGCTAAACGTGTGTAAGAGGTCAATTTGAGGTCACAGTAAAAAAATTGCGTCGATTGGCCACATGGTGGCGCTATAAAACAAAAAAAACGTATATACACCTGCCCGTTAGTCCGATTGACTTGAAATTTGGTATGCAGTGTCTTGGCCCAAGGGGCCATGTATGTCTAAAAGGATATTGGCGTATCTCGAAAAACATGGCCGCCATTGGCCAATGAGTTTTGAGCACCTATTAAAAGAAGGTTAACGAAGTGCGATCGGAACGAAACTCGGTGGGCATGTTCGGCTCAAGCCCCTAGAGGTCTGTAAGAATTTTGAAAGAAATCGGCCACTAGTTGGCGCTAACGAGTTTTAAGGCTCGGTAATCACGTGGTGTAACAAATTTCGTCACAAAATGCATATCATTTGATAGACCTCCTCATGTTGAACAACTTTGCCTCAAGAACCATTAATGTCAATCAAACCGTTCAATAAATATTTACGAATATGTTAAAAACCTACTTTTGCGAACTAGTCCTAGGTTTTTTGCCCGATCGGAACCAGACCAGTCTAGGACAATTCTCTGGACACTCTAGATCAATAATTATCAAAAAAAAAGTTAAACTTTTGCATTAGGATGGCTGTAATAGGGTTATTTATAAAAGGGGCGTGGCAAAATGCACTAAAAAGCCTATAAACCCTAAATGAAAACTCAGAACTTCACAAAAATTGGTGAGCATATGTGACATAACATCATTAACAAGCATGCAAAATTTTATGGAGATCGGACCAAAGATAGCACTATAACAGTCAAAAGGCTTTAAAACCATATATTTCCTATGGTAAATTGCCTGTATTGGCTGTAAATGGACTTTTCCATCTATTATTTCAGTGGTTAAAAGCTTTCTAAATAAAACTTAATGTCTTAAATGCTTATGTGCTTAAAGGCCTTAAATGCTTGAACCCCGATAAATGCTGCTTGCAGCTTTAATTATTATTATTATTATTATTATTCCGCCGTAAAACGCATCGTGCAGCCCAAACCGTAAGAGCTGGAACTTTGAAACTTTGACAGATGGTAGTACAAAAATCGAGGAAAGGTTCAGAGATTATGACCCCGATTGGCCCATAGGTGGCGCTATAGCAACCAAAAGCGCGAAACTGTTCATAACTCCTAGATCGTATGTCGTAGACTCAAGTGTCTTATATCATTGGAAAGCTGGATGCCTGACGAACAAAACGTATATCTCCGATTTCATTTCCGCCATGATAGATTTTCCGCCATTTTGAATTTTGTCAAAAACCTACTTTTGCGAACTAGTCCCTGGTTTTTTGCCCGATTGGAACCAAACCAGTGCAGAAATGTTCTCTGGAGTCTGAATATCAATAATTATCGAAAAAAAGTGGAAATTTCGATTCACGGTCGCTAAGGGGCGCCAAAACGTACGTTGTGGGAGGGGCCTATTTTACTAAAATGGCTATAACTCCCGATGTAAATGAGGTATCTTCACCAAACTTGGTACACATGTGTATGAGTTCAATCTGGGGTCACAGTAAAAAAATTGCGACGATTGGCCTCATGGTGGCGCTATAACATGAAAAAAACATAAAACAGGCTATAACCACCTGACCGTTACTCCGATTGACTTGAAAATTGGTATGCAGTGTCTTGGTCCAAGGTGCCATGTATGTGTATGAGGACATTGGCGTATCTCAAAAAACATGGCCGCCATCGGCCAATGAAGTTTGAGCACCTATTAGACAAGGTTAACGGAGGCCGATCGGAACGAAACTCAATGGGCATGTTCGGCTCATGGCCCTAGAGGTCTGTAAGAATTTTGAAAGAAATCGGCCACTAGTTGGCGCTAATGAGTTTTATGGCTCTGTAATCACGTGGTGTTACACTTATCATCACAAAATGCATATCATTTGATAGATCTGCTTATGCTGAACAACTTTGCCTCTAGAACCATTGCTGTCAATCAAACTGTTCATTAAATATTCGCGAACATGTTAAAAACCTACTTTTGCGAACTAGTCCCTGGTTTTTCGCCCGATCGGAACCAAACCAGTCTAGGACAATTCTTTGGACTCTCTAGATCAATAATTATCGAAAAAAAGTTGAACTTTTGCATTTGAATGGCTGTGATAGGGTCATTTATAAAATGGGCGTGGCAAAATACACTAAAAAGTCTATAAATCCTAAATAAAAACTCAGAACTTCACAAAAATTGGTGAGCATATGTGACATAACATCCTTAAAAAGCATGCAACATTTCATGGAGATCGGACAATAGGTGGCGCTATAACTGTTAAAACGCTTTAAAATCATATATTATATGGTAAATTGCCCGTATTGGCTGTAAATGGTATTTTCCATCTATAATCATATAATGTTCATATAATAATGTTCAAAACCAGTGCAGTGCAATTCTCTGGACTCTCTAGATCAATAATTATCAGAAAAAGTATAACTTCTTCATTTGGATGGCTATAATAGTGTCACTTCAATATGTAGCCTTGACCAAGTGTCTCCAAAAGCCTATATCTCTTTAATAAAAACAAGTCAGAACATGTGACTCTTAAGAAGTATGAAAAATTTCAGACAGATCGGACAAAATTTGCCTCTATAACAGTTAAAAATGTAAAAAAATATATAACATGGCATATTAAGCCAATAAGTGGTATTGTACTGCCCCCTGCTGTCAGTTCATCATACTACTCCCTAATATTGCTATATAATTCATATTTAGACTTTATAAAATCAGTATTTTAACATTTACAATCACATTTTGTCAAAACTCATCTATTGAAGTATTACTATTGACAATTGTGTCACATTAATGAATGGAATCCAGAAACGAAAGTAAAAACGGAGGCCGCCATTTAGGCCACGCCCCCCCAGTACAAATTCACTCATAACTCGAAAACGGAAAGTCGCTGCGCGTTCAAATTTTGATGGTAAGGACGTCTCCGGGCTCTTGTTCGAAACGTATGGTCACGGGTCGCGGGTCGCGGGTCATCGATTCAAATGTGGTGTAATTTGCCCTGGGCATTCCAGAGATAAAAGCCCCAAAATAATATGCCTCATAACTCCCGGGCCCAATCGCCCAAAAACACTGCGATGGTCTCATTCAACAGGACTCCTCAAGCACTATCTATGCTCTGAGTTTCAGAATTTTTCGCCTTCTGGTTCCCGAGATATAAGTGAAAAACCAAATTCCCATTCATTCATTCAAACACTTCAACTGTAAGATGGAGACTGTAATTCCAGTGTTGTCCACTAGAGGGAGCAGCAGGATTACGCATGATCTTTTAATTCGCTTTCAGTATTGGGAAATAAACAAATGCTTTAAGAAGCAATCTTTTTTTATTATGATGTTTTTTTTATTTTATTATGATATTTCGTTTCTGGTCAATCTGAGGTCACAGTAAAAAAACCGCGGCGATTGGCCACATGGTGGCGCTATAACATGAAAAAAACATAAAACAGGCTATAACCACCTGACCGTTAGTCCGATTGACTTGAAAATTGGTATGCAGTGTCTTGGTCCAAGGTGCCATGTATGTGTATGAGGACATTGGCGTATCTCAAAAAACATGGCCGCCATCGGCCAATGAAATTTGAGCACCTATTAGACAAGGTTAACGGAGGCCGATCGGAACGAAACTCGATGGGCATGTTCGACTCAAGGCCCTAGAGGTCTGTAAGAATTTTGAAAGAAATCGGCCACTAGTTGGCGCTAACGAGTTTTATGGCTCTGTAATCACGTGGTGTTACAAATATCCACACAATATGCATATCATTTGATAGATCTCCTCATTCTGAACAACTTTGCCTCAAGAACCATTGCTGTCAATCAAACCGTTGATTAAATATTCGCAAACATGTTAAAAACCTACTTTTGCGAACTAGTCCTAGGTTTTTCGCCCGATCGGAACCAGACCAGTCTAGGACAATTCTCTGGCCTCTCTAGATCAAAAACTATCAAAAAAAAGTTGAACTTTTGCATTTGGATGGCTGTAATAGGGTAATTTATAATATGGGCGTGGCAAAATACATTAAAAATCCTATAAATCCTAAATGAAAACTCAGAACTTCACAAAAATCGGTGAGCATATGTGACATAACATCATTAACAAGCCTGCCAAATTTTATGGAGATCGGACGATAGGTGGCGCTATAACTGTTAAAAAGCTTTAAAACCATATATTTCCTATGGTACATTGCCTGTATTGGCTGTAAATGGTCTTTTCCATCTCTGATCATATAATTTTCATATCATAATGTTCAAAACTAGTGCAATACAATTCTCTGGACTCACTAGATCAATAATTGTCAGAAAAAGTTGAACTACTTCATTTGGATAGCTATAATAGGTTCACTTCAAAATCTGGCCTTTACCAAGTGTCCCCGAAAGCGTATATCTCTTTAATCAATGCTCAGACCTTCTTAAAAACAAGTCAGAATGTGTGAAATATCACCCTGAACAAGCATGAAAATTTTCAGACAGATCGGACAAAATTTGCCTCTATAACAGTTAAAAAGGTGAAAATGATATGAATTAATGGCATGTTAAGCCAATAAGTGGTATTTTACTGCCCCCTGCTGTTTAAAATAGTCATTTTCTCATATTGGTATTGGTATCAGCCATGGTAAATCATGATAAATGATGGTGTGTGTGTGTGTGTCTGTGTGTGGTACAAATATAACAAAGGTTTTATTTTCCAACATGAAAACAAACATAACAGAGTGCTAGTGCACAAACAATAACCGACAATGATAATGGATGAGAGGGGAACTTAAATACACAGATCAAGACAAGGACAACAGGTGACGGTTATGATGATGAGGAGCAGGTGATGATGAGGAGGGTGATGAGGAGCAGGTGCAGGTGATGACGACAGATGGTGAATGTGATGAAGACAGAAGGTGAATGTGATGAAGGTGAATGTGACACCAATATCACTGAAACATTTGTGTGTGTGTGTGTGTGTGTGTGTGTGTGTGTGTGTGTGTGTGTGTGTGTGTGTGTGTGTGTGTGTGTGTGTGTGTGTGTGTGTGTGTGTGTGTAGCATTATTGTGTGTAGCATATGTAGCAAGTATGCATTATTGAGTTAACATGGAAACACTGGTTTGCTTTAGTGCAGAAAACTGGTCAAAATCATGAGGTTTAAAGTGAAAGTGAGCCAATAAGTGGTCTTCTACTGCCCTCTGCTGGCCATTCTACTTATTAATTAAAATTTTCCACATGTGCTTGCATTTATACTTGAATACACACTAAAAATCACTTATATAGCAATAACTATTATAACACAATCATATTTTGTCAGTGTAAATCACTTTATTTGCACTGACACTTCAAATAATTGCTAGTAATGTGGTAAATCATGGTAAATCATGGTTAACTATGCTGTGTGTGTGTGTGTGTGTGTGTGTGTGTGTGTGTGTGTGTGTGTGGTACAAATATAACAAAGGTTTTATTTTCCAACATGAAAACAAACATAACAGAGTGCTAGTGCACAAACAATAACCGACAATGATAATGGATGAGAGGGGAACTTAAATACACAGATCAAGACAAGGACAACAGGTGACGGTTATGATGATGAGGTGCAGGTGATGATGAGGAGGGTGATGAGGAGCAGGTGCAGGTGATGACGACAGATGGTGAATGTGATGAAGACAGAAGGTGAATGTGATGAAGGTGAATGTGACACCAATATCACTGAAACATTTGTGTGTGTGTGTGTGTGTGTGTGTGTGTGTGTGTGTGTGTGTGTGTGTGTGTGTGTGTGTGTGTGTGTGTAGCATTATTGTGTGTAGCATATGTAGCAAGTATGCATTATTGAGTTAACATGGAAACACTGGTTTGCTTTAGTGCAGAAAACTGGTCAAAATCATGAGGTTTAAAGTGAAAGTGAGCCAATAAGTGGTCTTCTACTGCCCTCTGCTGGCCCTTCTACTTATTAATTAAATTTTTCCACATGTGCTTGCATTTATACTTGAATACACACTAAAAATCACTTATATAGCAATAACTATTATAACACAATCATATTTTGTCAGTGTTAATCACTTTATTTGCACTGACACTTCAAATAATTGCTAGTAATGTGATAAATCAGGCTAGAAACATGGTAAATCAAAGTAAATAATACTAGATTGTCGTTTATCTCCTGGTAAATAATACTAGAACGTGGTATATCATGGTAAATCATGGTTAACTATGCTGTGTGTGTATGTGTGTGTGTGTGTGTGTGTGTGTGTGTGTGTGTGTGTGTGTGTGTGTGTGTGTGTAAGCATGCATTGAGTTAACATGGAAAAACTGGTTTGCTTTAGTGCAGAAAACTGGTTTAAAGTGAAAGTGAGCCAATAAGTGGTCTTCTAGTGCCCTCTGCTGGCCATTCAACTTAATAATGAAATATTTTACATGTGCTTTTGCATTCATACTTGGACACACACTAAAAATCACGTATATAACTAACTATTATAACACAATAATATTTTGTCAGTGTTCATCACCTCATTTGCACTGACACTTCACATAATTGCTAGTAATGTGGTTAATCATGCTAGAAACATTGTAAATCATAGTAAATAATACTGAAATGAGGTGTATCAAGGTAAATCATGCTAGAATCCTAATAAATCATTCTGGAACATGGTATATGATAGTAAATCATGCTAGAATCATATTAAATAATTCTAGAATGTGGCAAATCGTTGTGGGAGGAGCCTATTTTACTCAAATGGCTATAACTCAAGAAGGAAATGAGATATCTTCACCAAACTCAGTACACATGTGTATGGGTTCAATTTGAGGTCACAGTAAACAATTTTATGGAGATCGGACCATAGGTGGCGCTATAACTGTTAAAAAGCTTTAAAACCATATATATCCCATGGCAAATTGCCTGTATTGGCTGTAAATGGTCTTTTCCATCTATTATGTCTGTGGTTACATGCTTGCTAAATAAATCTTAATAACTTGCTTTTGTGCTTAAATGCCTTAAAGGCCTTAACTGCTTGAACCCCGATAAATGCTGCTTGCAGCTTTAATTATTATTATTATTCCGCCGTAAAACGCATCGTGCAGCCTAAACCGTAAGTGCTAGAGACTTGAAACTTGGCCAGAAGGTAGTACAAAAATCGAGGAGAGGTTCAGAGAATATGAGCTAGATTGGCCAATAGGTGGCGCTACAGTGCAAAAAACAAAAAAATTGCATATTTTTGCTTAAATCTCATCAACCCTTTGTCACAGACTCAAGTGTCTTATATCTTTGGAATCCTTGGGTCAAGCCGAACAAAAAAGGCCTCAAAGATTTCATTTCCGGTATGCAAATTTTTCCGCCATTTTGGATTTTGTCCAAAACCTACTTTTGCAAACTAGTCCCTGGTTTTTCGCCCGATCGGAACCAAACCAGTGCAGAAATATGCACAGGAGTCTGAATATCAATAATTATCGAAAAAAAGTTAAAATTTCGATCCACGGTTGCTAAGGGGCATCAAAACGTTCGCAGGAGGCGGAGCTAATTATACAAAAATGGCTATAACTCGTGAACGAAATGAGATATTTTCACCAAACTCAGTACACATATGTATGAGCTCAAGTTGAGGTCACAGTAAAAAAATCGCGGTGATTGGCCTCATGGTGGCGCTATAATATGAAAAAAACATAAAACAGGCTATAACCACCTGACCGTTAGTCCGATTGACTTGAAAATTGGTATGCAGTGTCTTGGTCCAAGGTGCCATGTATGTCTATGAGGACATTGGTGTATCTCAAAAAACATGGCCGCTATCGGCCAATGAAGTTTGAGCACCTATTAGACAAGGTTAACGGAGGCCGATCGGAACAAAACTCAGTGGGCATGTTCGGCTCAAGCCCCTAGAGGTCTGTAAGAATTTTGAAAGAAATCGGCCACTAGTTGGCGCTAACGAGTTTTATGGCTCTGTAATCACGTGGTGTTACACTTATCGTCACAAAATGCATATCATATGATAGATCTGCTCATGCTGAACAACTTTGCCTCTAGAACCATTGCTGTCAATCAAACAGTTCATTAAATATTCATGAATATGTTAAAAACCTACTTTTGCGAACTAGTCCTAGGTTTTTTGCCCGATCGGAACCAGACCAGTCTAGGACAATTCTCTGGACTCTCTAGATCAATAATTATCAAAAAAAAGTTGAACTTTTGCATTTGGATGGCTGTAATAGGGTAATTTATAAAATGGGCGTGTCAAAATACATTAAAAAGCCTATAAATCCTAAATAAAAACTCAGAACTTCACAAAAATTGGTCAGCATATGTGACATAACATCATTAACAAGCATGAAAAATTCTATGGAGATCGGACCATAGGTGGCGCTATAACTGTTAAAAAGCTTTAAAATCATATATTTCCTATGGTAAACTGCCTGTATTGGCTGTAAATGGTCTTTTCCATCTCTGATCATATAATTTTCATATCATAATGTTAAAAAACTAGTGCAATACAATTCTCTGGACTCACTAGATCAATAATTGTCAGAAAGTTGAACTACTTCATTTGGATAGCTATAATAGGTTCACTTCAAAATCTGGCCTTTACCAAGTGTCCCCGAAAGCCTATATCTCTTTAATCAATGCTCAGACCTTCTTAAAAACAAGTCAGAACGTGTGAAATATCACCCTGAACAAGCATGAAAATTTTCAGACAGATCGGACAAAATTTGCCTCTATAACAGTTAAAAAGGTGAAAATGATATGAATTAATTGCATGTTAAGCCAATAAGTGGTATTTTACTGCCCCCTGCTGTTTAAAATAGTCATTTTCTCATATTGGTATTGGTATCAGCCATGGTAAATCATGATAAATGATGTGTGTGTGTGTGTGTGTGTGTGTGTGTGTGTGTGTGTGTGTGTGTGTGTGTGTGTGTGTGTGTGTGTGTGTGTGGTACAAATATAACAAAGGTTTTATTTTCCAACATGAAAACAAACATAACAGAGTGCTAGTGCACAAACAATAACCGACAATGATAATGGATGAGAGGGGAACTTAAATACACAGATCAAGACAAGGACAACAGGTGACGGTTATGATGATGAGGAGCAGGTGATGATGAGGAGGGTGATGAGGAGCAGGTGCAGGTGATGACGACAGATGGTGAATGTGATGAAGACAGAAGGTGAATGTGATGAAGGTGAATGTGACACCAATATCACTGACACATTGTGTGTGTGTGTGTGTGTGTGTGTGTGTGTGTGTGTGTGTGTGTGTGTGTGTGTGTGTGTGTAGCATTATTTTGTGTAGCATATGTAGCAAGTATGCATTATTGAGTTAACATGGAAACACTGGTTTGCTTTAGTGCAGAAAACTGGTCAAAATCATGAGGTTTAAAGTGAAAGTGAGCCAATAAGTGGTCTTCTACTGCCCTCTGCTGGCCATTCTACTTATTAATTAAATTTTTCCACATGTGCTTGCATTTATACTTGAATACACACTAAAAATCACTTATATAGCAATAACTATTATAACACAATCATATTTTGTCAGTGTTAATCACTTTATTTGCACTGACACTTCAAATAATTGCTAGTAATGTGGTAAATCATGGTTAACTATGCTGTGTGTGTGTGTGTGTGTGTGTGTGTGTGTGTGTGTGTGTGTGTGTGTGTGTGTGTGTGTGTGTGTGTGTGTGTGTGTGTGTAAGCATGCATTGAGTTAACATGGATAAACTGGTTTGCTTTAGTGCAGAAAACTGGTTTAAAGTGAAAGTGAGCCAATAAGTGGTCTTCTACTGCCCTCTGCAGGCCATTCTACTTATTAATGAAATATTTCAACATGTGCTTGCATTCATACTTGAATACACACTAAAAAAATCACTTATATAGCAATAACCATTATAACACAATCATATTTTGTCAGTGTTAATCACTTTATTTGCACTGACACTTCAAATAATTGCTAGTAATGTGATAAATCAGGCTAGAAACATGGTAAATCAAAGTAAATAATACTAGATTGTCGTTTATCTCCTGGTAAATAATACTAGAACGTGGTATATCATGGTAAATCATGGTTAACTATGCTGTGTGTGTGTGTGTGTGTGTGTGTGTGTGTGTGTGTGTAAGCATGCATTGAGTTAACATGGAAAAACTGGTTTGCTTTAGTGCAGAAAACTGGTTTAAAGTGAAAGTGAGCCAATAAGTGGTCTTCTATTGGCTGTAAATGGTCTTTTCCATCTATTATGTCAGTGGTTACATGCTTGCTAAATAAATCTTAATAACTTTTGATGCTTTTGTGCTTAAATGCCTTAAAGGCCTTAACTGCTTGAACCCCGATAAATGCTGCTTGCAGCTTTAATTATTATTATTATTTTCCCCTAAAACGCATCATGCAGCCCAAACCGTAAATGCTGGAGACTTGAAACTCAGCCAAAAGGTAGTCCTCAATTTGGGGAGAACCTATCAAAGTATGACCCCGATTGGCCAATAGGTGGCGCTATAGCAAGCAAAAGTAAGAAATCAGCCATAACTCCTAGACGGTTTGTCATAGAATCAAGTGTCTTATATCACAGTAATCCTTGGCTCAAGACGGTCAAAACGTATATCTCCGATTTCATTTCCGCCTGGGAAAATTTTCCGCCATTTTGAATTTTGTCAAAAACCTACTTTTGCGAACTAGTCCTAGGTTTTTCGTCCGATTGGAACCAAACCAGTGCAGAAATGTTCTCTGGAGCCTGAAGATCAATAATTATCGAAAAAAAGTTGAAATTTCAATTCACGGTCGCTAGGGGGCGCCAAAATGTACATAGTGGGAGGAGCCTATTTTACTAAAATGGCTATAACTCGAGAAATAAATGAGGTATCTTCACCAAACTCGGTACACATGTGTAATAGTTCATTCTAGGGTCACAGTAAAAAAATCGCGACGATTGAACACTAGGTGGCGCTATAACATGAAAAAAACATAAAACAGGCTATAACCACCTGACCGTTTGTCCGATTGACTTGAAAATTGGTATGCAGTGTCTTGGTCCAAGGTGCCATGTATGTCTATGAGGACATTGGTGTATCTCGAAAAACATGGCCGCCATCGGCCAATGAAGTTTGAGCACCTATTAGACAAGGTTAACGAAGTCCGATCAGAACGAAACTCGGTGGGCATGTTTGGCTCAAGCCCCTAGAGGTCTGTAAGAATTTTGAAAGAAATCGGCCACTAGTTGGCGCTAACGAGTTTTAAGGCTCTGTAATCACGTGGTGTAACAAATTTCGTCACAAAATGCATTATCATTTGATAGACCTCCTCATCCTGAACAACTTTGCCTCAAGAACCATTGCTGTCAATCAAACAGTTCATTAAATATTCATGAATATGTTCAAAACCTACTTTTGCGAACTAGTCCCTGGTTTTTCGCCCGATCGGAACCAGACCAGTCTAGGACAATTCTCTGGACTCTCTAGATCAATAATTATCAAAAAAAAGTTGAACTTTTGCATTTGGATGGCTGTAATAGGGTCATTTATAAAATGGGCGGGGCAAAATAAATAAAAAAGCCTATAAATCATAAATAAAAACTCAGAACTTCACAAAAATTGGTGAACATATGTGAAATAACATCATTAATTAACAAGCATGCCAAATTTTATGGAGATCGGACCAAAGGTGGCGCTATAACTGTTAAAAAGCTTTAAAACCATATATTTCCTTCGGTAAATGGTCTTTTTCATCTATTATGTCAGTAGTTACATGCTTGCTAAATAAATCTTAATAACTTTTGATGCTTTTATGCTTAAAGGCCTTAACCCTTATGTGCTGTTGGGGATGTTTTCATCCACTATGGGGTATTTTTGAGTCTAAATTTGGCTATAACTTTTTCTGTGTTTCAGCAAATGGAATGATTTTTGGTGACAAATCTTATTTTGACACATATTTTGGGAAAATGCTTTGAAATTTTTCAAAAACTCAACAGTACACTGTGGGCAAATTTACTACCCTTTCGTTATGTTTGTGGCTGAAAACAGCCACTACTTTAAACTGCTGTAAAAAATTATCAGATAAATATTTTTTTCAATTTTTTTTGCATAAATCTATTAATCAACCTCAGTCCTGCTCAAAAATACTAAATGTTTTAAAAAAAATCAGGATTTTAGCTCTTTAATTGCCAAATTTGTAAATGATGTCACTGATTTGGGAAAAAAACACACACAAAATGACTCATTTTCAATATAAAATGTGATTGTGGACTGGATTTTTTTTTACCTTTTATCACAGTCTTGGACATGTCAAAGATTAGAAACAACATTGGTTTTGATGCATTGTTAGTTTTTGTGCAGCATCAGATTTTAACTTTTTCTCCCTCATTTACTGTTCGTGGCTGTTTTTGCCCCATTGACTTCCATTATAACCACATTTTTTGATTGCAAAGCCATGACACCATATAATCATGCATTTTTGATTGTTGGTGGTTTTCCCTGTTGGGAAGAGGTAAAATTTGTAATTTTTACTGTTGATAACCGGGTGGCACCATTAACCCTTTAGATAGGCCTGTGCCAAAAAAAGCTTAGTTTCTGGCTTTTACATGGAGTTATATGGAGTATAACAGCATAATAAAGTGTGTGTGTGTGTGTGTGTGTGTGTGTGTGTGTGTGTGTGTGTGTGTGTGTGTGTGTGTGTGTGTGTGTGTGTGTGTGTGTGTGTGTGTGTGTGTGTGTGTGTGTGTGTGTGTGTGTGTGAACTCACCTTGATGCGTCTGAGAAAATCAAAATATGCACCTCAGCTCTCAGAACTGCATGGAGTAAACAAAAACAAAGTAAGTGTATTTATGCATCTGCTGCCTTTTGATGGTGAGAAATGCAGACTAAACAAAAACAAAGCAAGTGGATTTAAACGCGTGCATGCAAGCCTGCTGGTCATTTGATGGTGAGAAGAGCAGCAAGCAACATGAGAAAGGGCTTGACTTGTAGTGAAGTTTTAGAGATGATTATGCAGCCTGACCCTTCCAGCGAGCTGCAGGGTGTATCGTCTTCTCCCTCTGACACCACAGACTCAGGAGAGTCAGATCCTGATTTGGATGTGGCACCCTCATCATCCTCTCTAGCTTCCACTGAAGGCGAGGAGGATTCGGAGGATCCTGGATCTGGGTGGATTGGGAGAAACGGCGAAGTGTGGTTTTTCACCAACGCGGAGACAACTCCCTTTCTTCAGCCTGCCAGAGGCGTGACTCCAGGGCCGACGCGCTATGCCTTCGCAAGGGTCCAGAACATGGATTCCGTGTTCAATCTGTTTTTTACGGAGGAGATGATTGACCTCATTGTCAGCATGACTTGCGTCAACACATACATGTTTGTACAGTCATACAAACATGTATGACTATGCCTTGTGATGGCATAGCGCGTCGGCCCTGGAGTCACGCCACTGGCAGGCTGAAGAAAGGGAGTTGTCTCCGCGTTAGTGGAAAACAACACTTCGCCGTTTCTCCCAATCCACCCAGATCCAGGATCCTCCGAATCCTCCTCGCCTTCAGTGGAAGCTAGAGTGGATGATGAGGGTGCCACATCCAAATCAGGATCTGACTCTCCTGAGTCTGTGGTGTCAGAGGGAGAAGACGAAACATCCTGCAGCTCGCTGGAAGGGTCAGGCTGCATAATCATCTCTAAAACTTCACTACAAGTCAAGCCCTTTCTCATGTTGCTTGCTGCTCTTCTCACCATCAAATGACCAGCAGGCTTGCATGCACGCGTTTAAATCCACTTGCTTTGTTTTTGTTTAGTCTGCATTTCTCACCATCAAAAGGCAGCAGGTGCATAAATACACTTACTTTGTTTTTGTTTACTCCATGCAGTTCTGAGAGCTGAGGTGCATATTTTGATTTTCTCAGACGCATCAAGGTGAGTTCACACACACACACACACACACACACACACACACACACACACACACACACACACACACACACACACACACACACTTTATTATGCTGTTATACTCCATATAACTCCATGTAAAAGCCAGAAACTAAGCTTTTTTTGGCACAGGCCTATCTAAAGGGTTAATGGTGCCACCCGGTTATCAACAGTAAAAATTACAAATTTTACCTCTTCCCAACAGGGAAAACCACCAACAATCAAAAATGCATGATTATATGGTGTCATGGCTTTGCAATCAAAAAATGTGGTTATAATGGAAGTCAATGGGGCAAAAACAGCCACGAACAGTAAATGAGGGAGAAAAAGTTAAAATCTGATGCTGCACAAAAACTAACAATGCATCAAAACCAATGTTGTTTCTAATCTTTGACATGTCCAAGACTGTGATAAAAGGTAAAAAAAAATCCAGTCCACAATCACATTTTATATTGAAAATGAGTAATTTTGTGTTTTTTTTCCCCCCAAATCAGTGACATCATTTACGAATTTGGCAATTAAAGAGTTAAAATCCTGAATTTTTTTTAAACATTTAATATTTTTGAGCAGGACTGAGGTTGATTAATAGATTAATGCAAAAAAATTTGAAAAAAATATTTATCTGATACATTTTTACAGCAGTTTAAAGTAGTGGCTGTTTTCAGCCACAAACATAACGAAAGGATGTAAATTCTAACAATGCACAAGGGTTAAAGGCCTTAATTGCTTGAACCCCGATAAATGCTGCTTGCAGCTTTAATTATTATTATTATTAGGGGTTCAAGCACGAAGTGCTGAAACCCTATTGTAATTGTACTGATTTTTATTAGGGGCCAAGCACCGAAGGTGCGGAGGCACCTATTGTTTCTGTTCGCGTTCTTATTAGGGGCCAAGCACCGAAGGTGCGGAGGCACCTATTGTATCCGTTCGCGTTCTTATTAGGGGCCAAGCACCGAAGGTGCGGAGGCACCTATTGTTTTCGTTCCCGTTCTTATTATTAGGGGCCAAGCACCGAAGGTGCGGAGGCACCTATTGTATCTGTTCCCGTTCTTATTAGGGGCCAAGCACCGAAGGTGCGGAGGCACCTATTGTTTTCGTTCCCGTTCTTATTATTATTAGGGGCCAAGCACCGAAGGTGCGTAGGCACCTATTGTATCTGTTCCCGTTCTTATTATTATTATTCTTCCGTTTCTTCCGACTGGGTGTCTATGGCAGCCCATAGAACCGATTGCGGGAAAGTTGTTTTGGATTGACATTCTGATAGAGGACTCTCCCAACATTAAATACACCAATTTTGTTGTTTCTAAGTCATTCCCTCTAGCGCCACCACCTGTCCAAAGTTTCACTTTTATTTTGCTAATAACTTTTGAACCGTGAGGTCAATCAACAAAATTCTTTTTTCCTCTGATTCCTGAGCTCATGCCGATTCGATTGCACCCTATGACTTCATTTTCCGTCATAACAATATGGCCGCCATTTTTAATTTTTCGTAAAACCTACTTTTTCGAACTCGTCCTAGACGGTTTGTCCGATTCGCACGAAAATTGAACCAGATCATCTTCAGGCAGTGCTGACAAAAAGTTATGGAATTCAAATTGATTCGTTAAACCGTTTTCAAAAAACGCTCGAACTAATTTTACGTAGCGCCTGCAAAAACAGTCGTAGGGCTCTATCTCCGCAACGGTTTATCGTATTCAGACCAAACTTGGTACATGTCATCACAGGTATGACCTGAGGCTACATGCTGTGTTTCGGCGCAGCGCCACCTACTGGTCCGGAGATATGGAAAATGGCTATTTTTGCTTATAGGTTTTGAACAGTTTGTCCAAAAATCATAAAATTGGTCTCGTTAGATTCAGGGCAACATGCCGATTCGACTGATATCCAATTTGACCATATCGGCCATTTTGACTGTCAGCCATTTTGAATTTTGTGCTAAAATGCTGTATTTTATGAACGCATGAACGAATTGTTACGAAACTTGGTATTGGTCATCATCACGATGTCCTGAAGGAACCTGAGAACTTTCGAAACAGCGCCACCTAGTGGTGAATTTTTTTTCCCAAATGCTTATAACTTTGGGTGTGGTCGACTTATTTTCACGAGACTCATCTCATTACAGTCCTGAATCGTTGCCGAGTCCCACGATACCAAACATGCTAGGTTTCGCCTTACGGTTTGTGTAGCGTTGTGATTTAGCGCTTAAAAAACATTTGGCTATATCTTCGAAACCGATAGTCCGATCAAGACGAAACCACCGTCAGAAGTTTGAAAACATAGGTCGATAGCTATACGCCAATGCCCAAATGCAAAAATATTGATGTTTAGGGGTAGTAAATTCCAATCAAAGTCATGTGTCAGTCATTTTTTACGTGTTTTTTCATATAAATGTCTATAACTCCGAAGCGAATTGAGATATCTTCACCAAAATTGACACACATATGTATGGGCTCACTCTGAGGACACATAAAAAAAATGGTGTGACTGAGCCTCTTGGTGGCGCTATAACAGAACAAAACATGAAATTCCCATTGACTTCAATACAGTTTTGTGAAATAAAATGCTATACTAAACAAATGCATTGGTGTAATATTACGAAACTCAGAATGTGCCATCAGCTCCATCCCTTGAAGGTACCCAAAAGATTTCGAGACAGCGCCACCTAGTGGTCAAAAGTTATAACAAAATTTCCAAAAAGGCTAATAACTTTTGAATAAATCTGGCTATTGAAATGCCACTGGTCTTAATAGATTCCCTGGGTCAAGCCGAGAACATAGATACCAAGTTTTCCTTATTTGGCCAAACTTCCTGTCCGCCATCTTGATTTTCATTCAAAACCTACTTTTTCGAACTCCTCCTAGACCGTTTGTCCGATTTTCACCAAAATCGAATCGTATCATCTCCAGACTGTGCCGACTAAACGTTATGGATTTCGTGTCAATAGACGAAACTGTTTTCGTATAGCGCAGCAGCAAAGTTGAGGCATGATGCCAAAAGCACTATTCAGGCTTTATCTCTGAAATCCCTTGAAATATTGACACCAAACTTTGTATATGTCATTGTCACTTCACTCTGACCACATCACATCAGTTTTGTAACTGCTCCACCTATTGGTCGAAAGTGATAATCCATTAAATCATATTTTAAATGACTTTTTATATGATTTTTCAGCCATTTCGCCTAAAATCCTCTTTAAATGTATTTAATTGCTCATTGTTCCAGTTGGTCTGACACCTTCAGCCATGTTGGCATATCCTGTCATCTGCTTGCGCTTGGCCCCGATAATTGCTGCTTGCAGCTATATTTAGGGGCCAAGCACCGAAGGTGCGGAGGCACCTATTGTATCTGTTCCCGTTCTTATTATTATTATTCTTCCTTCTTCCAACTGGGAGTCTATGGCAGCCCATAGAACCGAATGCGGGAAAGTTGTTTTGGTTTGACATTCTGATAGAGGACAGTCCCAACATTAAATACACCAATTTTGGTGTGTCTAAGTCATTCCCTCTAGCGCCACCACCTGTCCAAAGTTTCACTTTTATTTTGCTAATAACTTTTGAACCGTAAGGCCAATCAACAAAATTCTTTTTCTCTCTGATTCCTGAGCTCATGCCAATTCGATTGCACTCTATGACGTCATTTCCGTCATAACAAAATGGCCGCCATTTTGAATTTATCTAAAAAGCTACTTTTTCGAACTCGTCCTAGACGGTTTGTCCGATTTGCACGAAAATTAAACCAGATCATCTACAGACCATGCTGACAAAAAGTTATGGAATTCAAGTTGATTCGCTTAACAGTTTTCGATAAACCCACGAATAAATTTTACGTAGCGCTTGCGAAAACAGATGTAAAGCCGTATCTCCGCAACGCTTTATCAGATTCAGACCAAAGTTGGTACATGTCATCACAAGCATGACCTGAGGCTACATGCTGTGTTTCGGCGCAGCGCCACCTACTGGTCCGGAGATATGAAAAATGGCTATTTTTGCTTATAACTTCTGAACAGTTTGTCCAAAAATCATAAAATTGGTCTCGTTAGATTCAGGGTAACATGCCGAGTCCACTGATATCCAATATTACCATATCGGCCATTTTGGCTGTCGGCCATTTTGAATTTTGTGCTAAAATGCTGTATTTTAAGAACACATGAACGGATTGTTACGGAACTTGGTATGGGTCATCAGCCCGATGTCCTGAAGGAGCGTGAGAAGTTTCGAAACAGCGCCACCTAGTGGGGAATTTTTTTTTTCAAATGCTTATAACTTTGGGTGTGGTCAACTTATTTTCACGAAACTCATCTTTTTAGACTCCTGAATCATTGCCGAGTCCTATGATACCAAACATGCTAGGTTTCGCCTTACGGTTTGTGTAGCGTTGTGATTTAGCGCTTAAAAAACATTTGGCTATATCTTCGAAACCGCTAGTCCGATCGAGACGAAACCACCGTCAGAAGTTTGGAAACATAGGTTGATAGCTATATACCAATACCCAAATGCGAAAATATTGATGTTTAGGGGTAGTAAATTCCAAACAAAGTCATGTGTCAGTCATTTTTTACGTGTTTTTTCATATAAATGCCTATAACTCTGAAGCGAATTGAGATATTTTCACCAAAACTGACACACATATGTATGGGCTCACTCTGAGGACACGTAAAAAAAATTGTGGGACTGAGCCTCTTGGTGGCGCTATAATAGAACAAAACATGAAATTCCCATTGACTTCAATAGAGTTTTGTGAAATAAAATGCTATTTTCATTCAAAACCTACTTTTTCGAACTCCTCCTACACCGATTGTCCGATTTTCACCAAAATCGAATCATATCATCTCCAGACTGTGCCGACTGAAAGTTATGGATTTCGTGTCGATTGACGAAACCGTTTTCGTATAGCGCAGCAGCAAAGTTGAGGCATGATGCTAAAAGCATTATTCAGGCTTTATCTCTGCAATGCCTTGACATATTGACACCAAACTTTGTATGTGTCATTGTCACTTCACTCTGACCACATCACATCAGTTTTGTAACTGCGCCACCTATTGGTCGAAAGTGATAATCCATTAAATCATATTTTTAATTACTGTTTATATGATTTTTCAGGCATTTCGCCTAAAATCTTCTTTAAATGTCTTTAATTGCTAATTGTTGCAGTTGATCTGACACTTTCAGCAATGTTGGCATGTCTTGTCGTCTTATTCTGCTTGGCCCCGGTAATTGCTGCTTGCAGCTATATTTATTATTATTATTCTTCCTTCTTCCGACTGGGAGTCTATGGCAGCCCATAGAACCGATCGCGGGAAAGTTGTAATGGTTTGACATTCTGATAGAGGACAGTCCCAACATTAAATACACTGATTTTGGTGTGTCTAAGTCATTCCCTCTAGCGCCACCACCTGTCCAAAGTTTCACTTTTATTTTGCTAATAACTTTTGAACCGTAAGGCCAATCAACAAAATTCTTTTTTCCTCTGATTCCTGAGCTCATGCCGATTCGATTGCACCCTATGACGTCATTTTCCGTCATATAAATATGGCCACCATTTTTAATTTTCTGAAAAAGCTTCTTTTTCGAACTCGTCCTAGATGGTTTGTCCGATTTGCACGAAAATTGAACCAGATCATCTTCAGGCAGTGCTGACCAAAAGTTATGGAATTCAAATTGATTCGTCAAACCGTTTTCGATAAACGCACGAATACATTTTACGTAGCGCTAGCAAAAACAGTCGTAAGGCTATATCTCCGCAACGGTTTATCGTATTCAGACCAAACTTGGTACATGTACTCACAAGCATGACCTGAGGCTACATGCTGCGTTTCGGCGCAGCGCCACCTACTGGTCCAGAGATATGAAAAATGGCTATTTTTGCTTATAACTTCTGAACAGTTTGTCCAAAAATCATAAAATTGGTCTTGATAGATTCAGGGCGACATGCCGGGTCGACTGATATCCAATTTTGCCATATCGGCCATTTTGACTGTCGGCCATTTTGAATTATGTGCTAAAATGCTGTATTTTAGGAATGCATGAACGGATTGTTACGAAACTTGGCATGGGTCATCAGCACGATGCCCTGAATGAGCCTGAGAAGTTTCGAAACAGCGCCACCTAGTGGTGATTTTCTTTTTCCAAATGCTTATAACTATGGGTGTGGTCGACTTATTTTCACGAAACTCATCTTTTTAGACTCCTGAATCGTTGCCGAGTCCTACGATACCAAACATGCTAGGTTTCGCCTTACGGTTTGTGTAGCGTTGTGATTTAGCGCTTAAAAAACATTTGGCTATATCTTTGAAACCGCTAGTCCGATCGAGACGAAACCACCGTCAGAAGTTTGGAAACATAGGTCGATAGTTATATGTCAATGCCCAAATGCGAAAATATTGATGATTAGGGGTACTAATTTCCAATCAAAGTCATGTGTCAGTCATTTTTTTCGTGTTTTTTTCATATAAATGTCTATAACTCCGAAGCGAATTGAGATATTTTCACCAAAATTGACACACATATGTATGGGCTCACTCTGAGGACACGTAAAAAAAATTGTGGGACTGAGCCTCTTGGTGGCGCTATAATTGAACAAAATATGAAATTCCCATTGACTTCAATGCAGTTTTGTGAAATAAAATGCTATACTTAACAAATGCATTTGTGTAATATTACGAAACTCAGAATGTGCCATCAGCACCATCCCCTGAAGGTACCCAAAATATTTAGAGACAGCGCCACCTAGTGGTCAAAAGTTATAACAACATTTCCAAAACTGCTAATAACTTTTGAATACATCGGCCTATGTAAATGCCACTGGTCTTAATAGATTCCTTGGGTCAAGCCGAGAACATAGATACCAAATTTTCCTTATTTGGTCAAACTTCTTGTCCGCCATCTTGATTTTCATTCAAAACCTACTTTTTCGAACTCCTCCTAGACCGTTTGTCCGATTTTCACCAAAATTGAATCGTATCATCTCCAGACCGTGCCGACTAAAAGTTATGGATTTCGTGTCGATAGACGAAACCGTTTTCGTATAGCGCAGCAACAAAGTTGAGGCATGATGCTAATAGCACTAATTAAGGCTTTATCTCTGCAATGCCTTGACATATTGACACCAAACTTTGAATGTGTCATTGTAACTTCACTCTGACCACATCACATCAGTTTTGTAACTGCGCCACCTATTGGTCGAAAGTGATAATCCATCAAATCATATTTTTAATTATTGTTTCTATGATTTTTCAGGCATTTTGCCAAAAATCCTCTTTAAATGTCTTTAATTGCTCATTGTTGCAGTTGGTCTGACACTTTCAGACATGTTGGCATGTCTTGTCGTCTTATTCTGCTTGGCCCCGGTAATTGCTGCTTGCAGCTATATTTATTATTATTCTTCCTTCTTCCAACTGGGAGTCTATGGCAGCCCATAGAACCGAATGCGGGAAAGTTGTTTTGGTTTGACATTCTGATAGAGGACAGTCCCAACATTAAATACACCAATTTTGGTGTGTCTAAGTCATTCCCTCTAGCGCCACCACCTGTCCAAAGTTTCACTTTTATTTTGCTAATAACTTTTGAACCGTAAGGCCAATCAACAAAATTCTTTTTCTCTCTGATTCCTGAGCTCATGCCAATTCGATTGCACCCTATGACGTCATTTCCGTCATAACAATATGGCCGCCATTTTGAATTTATCTAAAAAGCTACTTTTTCGAACTCGTCCTAGACGGTTTGTCCGATTTGCACGAAAATGAAACCAGATCATCTACAGACCATGCTGACAAAAAGTTATGGAATTCAAGTTGATTCGCTTAACAGTTTTCGATAAACCCACGAATAAATTTTACGTAGCGCTTGCGAAAACAGATGTAAAGCCGTATCTCCGCAACGCTTTATCAGATTCAGACCAAAGTTGGTACATGTCATCACAAGCATGACCTGAGGCTACATGCTGTGTTTCGGTGCAGCGCCACCTACTGGTCCGGAGATATGAAAAATGGCTATTTTTGCTTATAACTTCTGAACAGTTTGTCCAAAAATCATAAAATTGGTCTCGTTAGATTCAGGGTAACATGCCGAGTCCACTGATATCCAATATTACCATATCGGCCATTTTGGCTTTCGGCCATTTTGAATTTTGTGCTAAAATGCTGTATTTTAAGAACACATGAACGGATTGTTACGGAACTTGGTATGGGTCATCAGCCCGATGTCCTGAAGGAGCGTGAGAAGTTTCGAAACAGCGCCACCTAGTGGTGAAATTTTTTTTTCAAATGCTTATAACTTTGGGTGTGGTCAACTTATTTTCACGAAACTCATCTTTTTAGACTCCTGAATCATTGCCGAGTCCTATGATACCAAACATGCTAGGTTTCGCCTTACGGTTTGTGTAGGGTTGTGATTTAGCGCTTAAAAAACATTTGGCTATATCTTCGAAACCGCTAGTCCGATCGAGACGAAACCACCGTCAGAAGTTTGGAAACATAGGTCGATAGCTAAACGCCAATGCCCAAATGCGAAAATATTGATGTTTAGGGGTAGTAAATTCCAAACAAAGTCATGTGTCAGTCATTTTTTACGTGTTTTTTCATATAAATGCCTATAACTCTGAAGCGAATTGAGATATTTTCACCAAAACTGACACACATATGTATGGGCTCACTCTGAGGACACGTAAAAAAAATTGTGGGACTGAGCCTCTTGGTGGCGCTATAATAGAACAAAACATGAAATTCCCATTGACTTCAATAGAGTTTTGTGAAATAAAATGCTATTTTCATTCAAAACCTACTTTTTCGAACTCCTCCTACACCGATTGTCCGATTTTCACCAAAATCGAATCATATCATCTCCAGACTGTGCCGACTGAAAGTTATGGATTTCGTGTCGATTGACGAAACCGTTTTCGTATAGCGCAGCAGCAAAGTTGAGGCATGATGCTAAAAGCATTATTCAGGCTTTATCTCTGCAATGCCTTGACATATTGACACCAAACTTTGTATGTGTCATTGTCACTTCACTCTGACCACATCACATCAGTTTTGTAACTGCGCCACCTATTGGTCGAAAGTGATAATCCATTAAATCATATTTTTAATTACTGTTTATATGATTTTTCAGGCATTTCGCCTAAAATCTTCTTTAAATGTCTTTAATTGCTAATTGTTGCAGTTGATCTGACACTTTCAGCAATGTTGGCATGTCTTGTCGTCTTATTCTGCTTGGCCCCGGTAATTGCTGCTTGCAGCTATATTTATTATTAGGGGCCAAGCACCGAAGGTGCGGAGGCACCTATTGTATCCGTTCGCGTTCTTATTAGGGGCCAAGCACCGAAGGTGCGTAGGCACCTATTGTATCTGTTTCCGTTCTTATTATTATTATTCTTCATTTTTCCGACTGGGAGTCTATGGCAGCCCATAGAACCGCTTGCGGGAAAGTTATAAAATTTGGCACACTGATAGAGGAGAGTCTGATCTATCAGCATAGCAAATTTGGAGTCTCCAATTCATTCTCTCTAGCGCCACCAGCTGTCCAAAGTTGCACTCATGTTTATGCTAATAACTTTTGAACCACAAGGGCTAAAAACAAAATTCTTTTTTCCTCTGATGCCTTGGCTCAAGAAGATTCAATTGCACCCTATGACGTCATTTTCCGTCATGAAAATTTTTCCGCCATTTTGAATTTTCCGAAAAAACAACTTTTTCGAACTCCTCCTAGGCCGTTACTCCGATTTTCACGAAAATTGAACCAGATCATCTCCAGACCATGCCGACAAAAAGTTATGGAATTCATGTTGATTCTCTAAACCGTTTTCGATAAAACCACGAACAAATTTTACGTAGTCTTGCGAAAACAGACATAAGGCTGTATCTCCGCAACGCTTTATCCGATTCAGACCAAACTTGGTACATGTCATCACAAGCATGACCTGAGGCTACGTGCTGCGTTTCGGCACAGCACCACCTACTGGTCCGGAGATATGAAAAATGTCTGTTTTTGCTTATAACTTCTGATTGCTTTGTCCAAAAATCATAAACGTGGTCTCGTTAGATCCAGGACGTCATGCTGAGTCGACCGATATCCAATTTTCCCAGATCAGCCATTTTGGCTGTCGGCCATTTTGAATTATGTGCTAAAATGCTGTATTTTATGAACGCATGAACGTATCATTACGAAACTCAGTATGGGTAATCAGCACGATGCCCTGAAGGAGCATGAGAAGTTTCGAACCAGCGCCACCTAGTGGTCAAAAGTTATAACAAAATTTACAAAAAGGCTAATAACTTTTGAATTAATCTGGCTATTGAAATGCCACTGGTCTTAATAGATTCCTTGGGTTACGCCGAGAACATAGATACCAAGCTTTCCTTATTTGGCCTAACTTCCTGTCCACCATCTTGATTTTCCTTCAAAACATACTTTTTCGAACTCCTCCTAGACCGTTTGTCTGATTTTCACCAAAATCGAATCATATCATCTCCAGACTGTGCCGACTAAAAGTTATGGATTTCGTGTCGATAGACGAAACCGTTTTCGTATAGCGCAGCAGCAAAGTTGAGGCATGATGCTAATAGCACTATTCAGGCTTTATCTCTGCAATGCCTTAACATATTGACACCAAACTTTGTATGTGTCATTGTCACTTCACTCTGACCACATCACATCAGTTTTGTAACTGCTCCACCTATTGGTCGAAAGTGATAATCCATTAAATCATATTCTGGATTACTTTTTATATGATTTTTCAGCCATTTCGCCTAAAATCCTCTCTAAATGTCTTTAATTGCTCATTGTTGCAGTTGGTCTGACACCTTCAGCCATGTTGGCATATCCTGTCATCTGCTTGCGCTTGGCCCCGATAATTGCTGCTTGCAGCTATATTTAGGGGCCAAGCACCGAAGGTGCGGAGGCACCTATTGTTTCTGTTCGCGTTCTTATTATTAGGGGCCAAGCACCGAAGGTGCGTAGGCACCTATTGTATCTGTTCCCGTTCTTATTATTATTATTCTTCCGTTTCTTCCGACTGGGTGTCTATGGCAGCCCATAGAACCGATTGCGGGAAAGTTGTTTTGGATTGACATTCTGATAGAGGACTCTCCCAACATTAAATACACCAATTTTGTTGTTTCTAAGTCATTCCCTCTAGCGCCACCACCTGTCCAAAGTTTCACTTTTATTTTGCTAATAACTTTTGAACCGTGAGGTCAATCAACAAAATTCTTTTTTCCTCTGATTCCTGAGCTCATGCCGATTCGATTGCACCCTATGACTTCATTTTCCGTCATAACAATATGGCCGCCATTTTTAATTTTTCGTAAAACCTACTTTTTCGAACTCGTCCTAGACGGTTTGTCCGATTCGCACGAAAATTGAACCAGATCATCTTCAGGCAGTGCTGACAAAAAGTTATGGAATTCAAATTGATTCGTTAAACCGTTTTCGAAAAACGCTCGAACTAATTTTACGTAGCGCCTGCAAAAACAGTCGTAGGGCTCTATCTCCGCAACGGTTTATCGTATTCAGACCAAACTTGGTACATGTCATCACAGGTATGACCTGAGGCTACATGCTGTGTTTCGGCGCAGCGCCACCTACTGGTCCGGAGATATGGAAAATGGCTATTTTTGCTTATAGGTTTTGAACAGTTTGTCCAAAAATCATAAAATTGGTCTCGTTAGATTCAGGGCAACATGCCGATTCGACTGATATCCAATTTGACCATATCGGCCATTTTGACTGTCAGCCATTTTGAATTTTGTGCTAAAATGCTGTATTTTATGAACGCATGAACGAATTGTTACGAAACTTGGTATTGGTCATCATCACGATGTCCTGAAGGAACCTGAGAACTTTCGAAACAGCGCCACCTAGTGGTGAATTTTTTTTCCCAAATGCTTATAACTTTGGGTGTGGTCGACTTATTTTCACGAGACTCATCTCATTACAGTCCTGAATCGTTGCCGAGTCCCACGATACCAAACATGCTAGGTTTCGCCTTACGGTTTGTGTAGCGTTGTGATTTAGCGCTTAAAAAACATTTGGCTATATCTTCGAAACCGATAGTCCGATCAAGACGAAACCACCGTCAGAAGTTTGGAAACATAGGTCGATAGCTATACGCCAATGCCCAAATGCAAAAATATTGATGTTTAGGGGTAGTAAATTCCAATCAAAGTCATGTGTCAGTCATTTTTTACGTGTTTTTTCATATAAATGTCTATAACTCCGAAGCGAATTGAGATATCTTCACCAAAATTGACACACATATGTATGGGCTCACTCTGAGGACACATAAAAAAAAATGGTGTGACTGAGCCTCTTGGTGGCGCTATAACAGAACAAAACATGAAATTCCCGTTGACTTCAATACAGTTTTGTGAAATAAAATGCTATACTAAACAAATGCATTGGTGTAATATTACGAAACTCAGAATGTGCCATCAGCTCCATCCCTTGAAGGTACCCAAAAGATTTCGAGACAGCGCCACCTAGTGGTCAAAAGTTATAACAAAATTTCCAAAAAGGCTAATAACTTTTGAATAAATCTGGCTATTGAAATGCCACTGGTCTTAATAGATTCCCTGGGTCAAGCCGAGAACATAGATACAAAGTTTTCCTTATTTGGCCAAACTTCCTGTCCGCCATCTTGATTTTCATTCAAAACCTACTTTTTCGAACTCCTCCTAGACCGTTTGTCCGATTTTCACCAAAATCGAATCGTATCATCTCCAGACTGTGCCGACTAAACGTTATGGATTTCGTGTCGATAGACGAAACTGTTTTCGTATAGCGCAGCAGCAAAGTTGAGGCATGATGCCAAAAGCACTATTCAGGCTTTATCTCTGAAATCCCTTGAAATATTGACACCAAACTTTGTATATGTCATTGTCACTTCACTCTGACCACATCACATCAGTTTTGTAACTGCTCCACCTATTGGTCGAAAGTGATAATCCATTAAATCATATTTTAAATGACTTTTTATATGATTTTTCAGCCATTTCGCCTAAAATCCTCTTTAAATGTATTTAATTGCTCATTGTTCCAGTTGGTCTGACACCTTCAGCCATGTTGGCATATCCTGTCATCTGCTTGCGCTTGGCCCCGATAATTGCTGCTTGCAGCTATATTTAGGGGCCAAGCACCGAAGGTGCGGAGGCACCTATTGTTTCTGTTCGCGTTCTTATTAGGGGCCAAGCACCGAAGGTGCGGAGGCACCTATTGTATCCGTTCGCGTTCTTATTATTATTATTATTATTCTTCTTCTTCTTCCGCTCTTGGAGTCTATGGCAGCCCATAGAACCGATTGCGGGAAAGTTGTTTTGGTTTGACATTCTGATAGAGCACAGTCCCAACATTAAATACACCAATTTTGGTGTTTCTAAGTCATTCCCTCTAGCGCCACCACCTGTCCAAAGTTTCACTTTTATTTTGCTAATAACTTTTGAACTGTAAGGCCAATCAACAAAATTATTTTTTCCTCTGATTCCTGAGCTCATGCCGATTCGATTGCATTCTATGACTTCATTTTCCGTAATAAGAATATGGCCGCCATTTTGAATCATTCGCGAAACATACTTTTTCGAACTCGTCCTAGACGGTTTGTCCGATTTGCACGAAAATTGAACCAGATCATCTTCAGGCAGTGCTGACAAAAAGTTATGGAATTCAAATTGATTCGTAAAACCGTTTTCGATAAACGCACGAACAAATTTTACGTAGCGCCTGCAAAAACAGTCGTAAGGCTGTATCTCCGCAACGGTTTATCGTATTCAGACCAAACTTGGTACATGTCATCACAAGCATGACCTGAGGCTACATGCTGCGTTTCGGCGCAGCGCCACCTACTGGTCCGGAGATATGAAAAATGGCTATTTTTGCTTATAACTTCTGAACTGTTTGTCTAAAAATCATAAAATTGGTCTCATTAGATTCAGGGCGACATGCCGAGTCGACTGATATCCAATTTTACCATATCGGCCATTTTGACTGTCGGCCATTTTGAATTATGTGCTAAAATGCTGTATTTTAGGAACGCATGAACGGATTGTTACAAAACTTGGCATGGGTCATCAGCACGATGTCCTGAAGGAGCGTGAGAAGTTTCGAAACAGCGCCACCTAGTGGTGAAATTTTTTTTTCAAACGCTTATAACTTTGGGTTTGGTCGACTTATTTTCACGAGACTCATCTAATTAGACTCCTGAAACCTTGCCGAGTCCTACGATACCAAACATGCTAGGTTTCGCCTTACGGTTTGTGTAGCGTTGTGATTTAGCGCTTAAAAAACATTAGGCTATATCTTCGAAACCGTTTGTCCGATCGAGACGAAACCACCGTCAGAAGTTTGGAAACATAGGTCGATAGCTATACACAGATGCCCAAATGCGAAAATATTGATGTTTAGGGGTACTAATTTCCAATCAAAGTCATGTGTCAGTCATTTTTTTCGTGTTTTTTCATATAAATGTCTATAACTCCGAAGCAAATTGAGATTTTTGCACCAAAATCGACACATATATGTATGGGCTCACTCTGAGGACACATAAAAAAAATGGTGTGACTGAGCCTCTTGGTGGCGCTATAATAGAACAAAACATGAAATTCCCATTGACTTCAATACAGTTTTGTGAAATAAAATGCTATACTAAACAAATGCATTGGTGTAATAGTACGAAACTCAGATTGTGTCATCAGCACCATCCCCTGAAGGCAACCAAAATATTTCAAGACAGCGCCACCTAGTGGTCAAAAGTTATAACAAAATTTCCAAAAAGGCTAATAACTTTTGAATAAATCTGGCTATTGAAATGCCACTGGTCTTAATAGATTCCTTGGGTCAAGCCGAGAACATAGATACCAAGTTTTCCTTATTTGGCCAAACTTCCTGTCCGCCATCTTGATTTTCATTCAAAACCTACTTTTTCGAACTCCTCCTAGACCGTTTGTCCGATTTTCACCAAAATCGAATCGTATCATCTCCAGACCGTGCAGACTAAAAGTTATTGATTTCTTGTTATTAGGGGCCAAGCACCGAAGGTGCGGAGGCACCTATTGTATCTGTTCCGTTTCTTATTATTATTATTATTATTATTATTATTAGGGGCCAAGCACCGAAGGTGCGGAGGCACCTATTGTATCTGTTCCGTTTCTTATTATTATTATTATTATTATTATTATTATTATTCTTCCGCCATGGGAGTCTATGGCAGCCCATAGAACCGATTGCGGGAAAGTTGTTTTGGTTTGACATTCTGATAGAGGACCGTCTCAACATTAAATACACCAATTTTGGTGTTTCTAAGTCATTCCCTCTAGCGCCACCACCTGTCCAAAGTTTCACTTTTATTTTGCTAATAACTTTTGAACCGTAAGGCCAATTAGCGAAATTCTTTTTTCCTCTGATTCCTGAGCTCATGGCGATTCGATTGCACCCTATGACGTCATTTGCCGTCATAAAAATATGGCCGCCATCTTGAATTTTCAAAAAAAGCTACTTTTTCGAACTCGTCCTAGACGGTTTGTCCGATTTGCACGAAAATTGAACCAGATCATCTTCAGGTAGTGCTGACCAAAAGTTATGGAATTCAAATGGATTCGTCAAACCGTTTTCAATAAACGCACAAATACATTTTACGTAGCGCTAGCAAAAACAGTCGTAAGGCCGTATCTCCGCAACGGTTTATCGTATTCAGACCAAACTTGGTACTTGTACTCACAAGCATGACCTGAGGCTACATGCTGCGTTTCGGCGCAGCGCCACCTACTGGTCCGGAGATATGAAAAATGGCTATTTTTGCTTATAACTTCTGAACAGTTTGTCCAAAAATCATACAATTGGTCTCGTTAGATTCAGGGCAACATGCCGAGTCGACTGATATCCAATTTGACCATATCGGTCATTTTGGCTGTCGGCCATTTTGAATTTTGTGCTAAAATTCTGTATTTTATGAACGCATGAACGGATTGTTACGAAATGTGGTATGGGTCATCAGCACGATGCCCTGAATGAGCCTGAGAAGTTTCGAAACAGCGCCACCTAGTGGTGAATTTTTTTTTTCAAATGCTTATAACTTTGGGTGTGGTCGACTTATTTTCACGAAACTCATCTTTTTAGACTCCTGAATCGTTGCCGAGTCCTACGATACCAAACATGCTAGGTTTCGCCTTACGGTTTGTGTAGCGTTGTGATTTAGCGCTTAAAAAACATTTGGCTATATCTTTGAAACCGCTAGTCCGATCGAGACGAAACCACCGTCAGAAGTTTGGAAACATAGGTCGATAGCTATACGCCAATGCCCAAATGCGAAAATATTGATGTTTAGGGGTAGTAATATTCAATCAAAGTCATGTGTCAGTCATTTTTTTTGTGTTTTTTCATATAAATGTCTATAACTCCGAAGCAAATTGAGATTTTTGCACCAAAATCGACACATATATGTATGGGCTCACTCTGAGGACACATTAAAAAAATGGTGGGACTGAGCCTCTTGGTGGCGCTATAATAGAACAAAACATGAAATTCCCATTGACTTCAATGCAGTTTTGTGAAATAAAATGCTATACTAAACAAATGCATTGGTGTAATATTACGAAACTCAGAATGTGCCATCAGCACCATCCCCTGAAGGTACCCAAAATATTTAGAGACAGCGCCACCTAGTGGTCAAAAGTTATAACAACATTTCCAAAACTGCTAATAACTTTTGAATACATCGGCCTATGTAAATGTCACTGGTCTTAATAGATTCCTTGGGTCAAGCCGAGAACATAGATACCAAATTTTCCTTATTTGGTCAAACTTCTTGTCCGCCATCTTGATTTTCATTCAAAACCTACTTTTTCGAACTCCTCCTAGACCGTTTGTCCGATTTTCACCAAAATCGAATCGTATCATCTCCAGACCGTGCCGACTAAAAGTTATGGATTTCGTGTCGATAGACGAAACCGTTTTCGTATAGCGCAGCAGCAAAGTTGAGGCATGATGCTAATAGCATTAATTAAGGCTTTATCTCTGCAATGCCTTGACATATTGACACCAAACTTTGTATGTGTCATTGTAACTTCACTCTGACCACATCACATCAGTTTTGTAACTGCGCCACCTATTGGTCGAAAGTGATAATCCATCAAATCATATTTTTAATTATTGTTTCTATGATTTTTCAGGCATTTTGCCTAAAATCCTCTTTAAATGTCTTTAATTGCTCATTGTTGCAGTTGGTCTGACACTTTCAGACATGTCGGCATGTCTTGTCGTCTTATTCTGCTTGGCCCCGGTAATGGCTGCTTGCAGCTATATTTATTAGGGGCCAAGCACCGAAGGTGCGGAGGCACCTATTGTATCTGTTCCGTTTCTTATTATTATTATTATTATTATTATTATTATTATTCTTCCGCCATGGGAGTCTATGGCAGCCCATAGAACCGATTGCGGGAAAGTTGTTTTGGTTTGACATTCTGATAGAGGACCGTCTCAACATTAAATACACCAATTTTGGTGTTTCTAAGTCATTCCCTCTAGCGCCACCACCTGTCCAAAGTTTCACTTTTATTTTGCTAATAACTTTTGAACCGTAAGGCCAATTAGCGAAATTCTTTTTTCCTCTGATTCCTGAGCTCATGGCGATTCGATTGCACCCTATGACGTCATTTGCCGTCATAAAAATATGGCCGCCATCTTGAATTTTCAAAAAAAGCTACTTTTTCGAACTCGTCCTAGACGGTTTGTCCGATTTGCACGAAAATTGAACCAGATCATCTTCAGGTAGTGCTGACCAAAAGTTATGGAATTCAAATGGATTCGTCAAACCGTTTTCAATAAACGCACAAATACATTTTACGTAGCGCTAGCAAAAACAGTCGTAAGGCCGTATCTCCGCAACGGTTTATCGTATTCAGACCAAACTTGGTACTTGTACTCACAAGCATGACCTGAGGCTACATGCTGCGTTTCGGCGCAGCGCCACCTACTGGTCCGGAGATATGAAAAATGGCTATTTTTGCTTATAACTTCTGAACAGTTTGTCCAAAAATCATACAATTGGTCTCGTTAGATTCAGGGCAACATGCCGAGTCGACTGATATCCAATTTGACCATATCGGTCATTTTGGCTGTCGGCCATTTTGAATTTTGTGCTAAAATTCTGTATTTTATGAACGCATGAACGGATTGTTACGAAATGTGGTATGGGTCATCAGCACGATGCCCTGAATGAGCCTGAGAAGTTTCGAAACAGCGCCACCTAGTGGTGAATTTTTTTTTTCAAATGCTTATAACTTTGGGTGTGGTCGACTTATTTTCACGAAACTCATCTTTTTAGACTCCTGAATCGTTGCCGAGTCCTACGATACCAAACATGCTAGGTTTCGCCTTACGGTTTGTGTAGCGTTGTGATTTAGCGCTTAAAAAACATTTGGCTATATCTTTGAAACCGCTAGTCCGATCGAGACGAAACCACCGTCAGAAGTTTGGAAACATAGGTCGATAGCTATACGCCAATGCCCAAATGCGAAAATATTGATGTTTAGGGGTAGTAATATTCAATCAAAGTCATGTGTCAGTCATTTTTTTCGTGTTTTTTCATATAAATGTCTATAACTCCGAAGCAAATTGAGATTTTTGCACCAAAATCGACACATATATGTATGGGCTCACTCTGAGGACACATTAAAAAAATGGTGGGACTGAGCCTCTTGGTGGCGCTATAATAGAACAAAACATGAAATTCCCATTGACTTCAATGCAGTTTTGTGAAATAAAATGCTATACTAAACAAATGCATTGGTGTAATATTACGAAACTCAGAATGTGCCATCAGCACCATCCCCTGAAGGTACCCAAAATATTTAGAGACAGCGCCACCTAGTGGTCAAAAGTTATAACAACATTTCCAAAACTGCTAATAACTTTTGAATACATCGGCCTATGTAAATGTCACTGGTCTTAATAGATTCCTTGGGTCAAGCCGAGAACATAGATACCAAATTTTCCTTATTTGGTCAAACTTCTTGTCCGCCATCTTGATTTTCATTCAAAACCTACTTTTTCGAACTCCTCCTAGACCGTTTGTCCGATTTTCACCAAAATCGAATCGTATCATCTCCAGACCGTGCCGACTAAAAGTTATGGATTTCGTGTCGATAGACGAAACCGTTTTCGTATAGCGCAGCAGCAAAGTTGAGGCATGATGCTAATAGCATTAATTAAGGCTTTATCTCTGCAATGCCTTGACATATTGACACCAAACTTTGTATGTGTCATTGTAACTTCACTCTGACCACATCACATCAGTTTTGTAACTGCGCCACCTATTGGTCGAAAGTGATAATCCATCAAATCATATTTTTAATTATTGTTTCTATGATTTTTCAGGCATTTTGCCTAAAATCCTCTTTAAATGTCTTTAATTGCTCATTGTTGCAGTTGGTCTGACACTTTCAGACATGTCGGCATGTCTTGTCGTCTTATTCTGCTTGGCCCCGGTAATGGCTGCTTGCAGCTATATTTATTATTATTATTCTTCCGCCATGGGAGTCTATGGCAGCCCATAGAACCGATTGCGGGAAAGTTGTTTTGGTTTGACATTCTGATAGAGGACCGTCTCAACATTAAATACACCAATTTTGGTGTTTCTAAGTCATTCCCTCTAGCGCCACCACCTGTCCAAAGTTTCACTTTTATTTTGCTAATAACTTTTGAACCGTAAGGCCAATCAGCGAAATTCTTTTCTCCTCTGATTCCTGAGCTCATGGCGATTCGATAGCACCCTATGACGTCATTTGCCGTCATAAAAATATGGCCGCCATCTTGAATTTTCAAAAAAAGCTACTTTTTCGAACTCGTCCTAGACGGTTTGTCCGATTTGCACGAAAATTGAACCAGATCATCTTCAGGTAGTGCTGACAAAAAGTTATGGAATTCAAATGGATTCGTCAAACCGTTTTCAATAAACGCACAAATATATTTTACGTAGCGCTAGCAAAAACAGTCGTAAGGCCGTATCTCCGCAACGGTTTATCGTATTCAGACCAAACTTGGTACATGTACTCACAAGCATGACCTGAGGCTACATGCTGTGTTTTGGCGCAGCGCCACCTACTGGTCCGGAGATATGAAAAATGGCTATTTTTGCTTATTACTTCTGAACAGTTTGTCCAAAAATCATACAATTGGTCTCGTTAGATTCAGGGCAACATGCCGAGTCGACTGATATCCAATTTGACCATATCGGTCATTTTGGCTGTCGGCCATTTTGAATTTTGTGCTAAAATTCTGTATTTTATGAACGCATGAACGGATTGTTACGAAACGTGGTATGGGTCATCAGCACAATGCCCTGAATGAGCCTGAGAAGTTTCGAAACAGCGCCACCTAGTGGTGAATTTTTTTTTTCAAATGCTTATAACTTTGGGTGTGGTCGACTTATTTTCACGAAACTCATCTTTTTAGACTCCTGAATCGTTGCCGAGTCCTACGATACCAAACATGCTAGGTTTTGCCTTACGGTTTGTGTAGCGTTGTGATTTAGCGCTTAAAAAACATTTGGCTATATCTTCGAAACCGCTAGTCCGATCGAGACGAAACCACCGTCAGAAGTTTGGAAACATAGGTCGATAGCTATACGCCAATGCCCAAATGCGAAAATATTGATGTTTAGGGGTACTAATTTCCAATCAAAGTCATGTGTCAGTCATTTTTTTCGTGTTTTTTCATATAAATGTCTATAACTCCGAAGCGAATTGAGATATTTTCACCAAAATTGACACACATATGTATGGGCTCACTCTGAGGACACGTAAAAAAAATGGTGGGACTGAGCCTCTTGGTGGCGCTATAATTGAACAAAATATGAAATTCCCATTGACTTCAATACAGTTTTGTGAAATAAAATGCTATACTAAACAAATGCATTGGTGTAATATTACGAAACTCAGATTGTGTCATCAGCACCATCCCCTGAAGGCAACCAAAATATTTCAAGACAGCGCCACCTAGTGGTCAAAAGTTATAACAAAATTTCCAAAAAGGCTAATAACTTTTGAATAAATCTGGCTATTGAAATGCCACGGGTCTTAATAGATTCCTTGGGTCAAGCCGAGAACATAGATACCAAGTTTTCCTTATTTGGCCAAACTTCCTGTCCGCCATCTTGATTTTCATTCAAAACCTACTTTTTCGAACTCCTCCTAGACCGTTTGTCCGATTTTCACCAAAATCGAATCGTATCATCTCCAGATTGTGCCGACAAAAAGTTATGGATTTCGTGTTGATTGATGAAACCGTTTTCGTATAGCACAGCAGCAAAGTTGAGGCATGATGCCAAAATGACTATTCAGGCTTTATATCTGCAATGCCTCGACATATTGACACAAAACTTTGTATGTGTCACTGTCTCCTTACTCTGACCACACCACATCAATTTCGTAACAGCGCCACCTTTTGGTCAAAAGTGACAATCCATTAAATCATATTTTGAATCACTTTTTACATGATTTTTCAGCCATTTCGCCTAAAATCCTCTTTAAATGTCTTTAATTGCTCATTGTTGCAGTTGGTCTGACACTTTCAGACATGTTGGCATGTCTTGTCGTCTTATTCTGCTTGGCCCCGGTAATTGCTGCTTGCAGCTATATTTATTATTATTATTCTTCCTTCTTCTGACTGGGAGTCTATGGCAGCCCATAGAACCGATCGCGGGAAAGTTGTAATGGTTTGACATTCTGATAGAGGACAGTCCCAACATTAAACACACCAATTTTGGTGTGTCTAAGTCATTCCCTCTAGCGCCACCGCCTGTCCAAAGTTGCAGTCATGTTTATGCTAATAACTTTTGAACCACAAGGGCTAGAAACAAAATTCTTTTTTCCTCTGATTTCTGAGCTCATGACGATTCGATTGCACCCTATGACGTCATTTTCCGTCATTATAATTTTTCCGCCATTTTGAATTTTTCAAAAAAACTACTTTTTCGAACTCCTCCTAGGCCGTTGCTCCAATTTCCACGAAAATTGAACCAGATCATCTTCAGACCATGCCGACAAAAAGTTATGGAATTCGTGTTGATTCGTCAAACCGTTTTCGAATATTGCGCAAACAAATTTTATGTAGCGCTTGCGAAAACAGACACAAGCCTGTATCTCCGCAACGCTTTATCGTATTCAGACCAAACTAAGCACATATCATCACAAGCATGACCTGAGCCTACATGCTGCGTTTCGTCGCAGTGCCACCTACTGGTCCGGAGATATGAAAAATGGCTTTTTTTGCTTATAACTTCTGAATGGTTTGTCCAAAAATCATAAAAGTGGTCTCGTTAGATTCAAGGCATCATGCTGAGTCGACTGATATCCAATTTTCCCAGATCAGCCATTTTGGCTGTCGGCCATTTTGAATTATGTGCTAAAATGCTGTATTTTAGGAATGCATGAACGTATCGTTATGAAACTCGGTATGGGTCATCAGCACGATGTCCTGAAGGAGCCTGAGAAGTTTCGAAACAGTGCCATCTAGTGGTGAATTTTTTTCCCCAAATGCTTCCAAATGCTTATAACTTTGGGTGTGGTCAACTTATTTTCACAGGACTCATCTCTTTAGACTCCGGAATCGTTGCCGAGTCCAACGATACCAAACATGTTAGGTTTCGCCTTATGGTTTGTGTAGCGTTGTGATTTAGCGCTTAAAAAACATTTGGCTATATCTTTGAAACCGCTTGTCCGATCGAGACGAAACCACCTTCAGAAGTTTGGAAACATAGGTCGATAGCCATAAGCCAATGCCCAAATGCGAAAATATTGATGTTTAGGGGTAGTAATATTCAATCAAAGTCATGTGTCAGTCATTTTTTATGTGTTTTTTCATATAAATGTCTATAACTCCGAAGCAAATTGAGATTTTTGCACCAAAATCGACACATATATGTATGGGCTCACTCTGAGGACACATAAAAAAAATGGTGGGACTGAGCCTCTTGGTGGCGCTATAATAGAACAAAACATGAAATTCCCATTGACTTCAATGCAGTTTTGTGAAATAAAATGCTATACTTAACAAATGCATTGGTGTAATATTACGAAACTCAGAATGTGCCATCAGCACCATCCCCTGAAGGTACCCAACATATTTAGAGACAACGCCAACTAGTTGTCAAAAGTTATAACAACATTTCCAACACTGCTAATAACTTTTGAATACATCGGCCTATGTAAATGCCACTGGTCTTAATAGATTCCTTGGGTCAAGCCGAGAACATAGATACCAAATTTTCCTTATTTGGTCAAACTTCTTGTCCGCCATCTTGATTTTCATTCAAAACCTACTTTTTCGAACTCCTCCTAGACCGTTTGTCCGATTTTCACCAAAATCGAATCGTATCATCTCCAGACTGTGCCGACTAAAAGTTATGGATTTCGTGTCAATTGACGAAACCGTTTTCGTATAGCGCAGCAGCAAATTTGAGGCATGATGCTAATAGCACTATTCAGGCTTTATCTCTGCAATGCCTTGACATATTGACACCAAACTTTGTATGTGTCATTGTCTCCTCACTCTGACCACATCACATCAGTTTTGTAACTGTGCCACCTATTTGTCAAAAGTGATAATCCATTAAATCATATTTTTAATTACTGTTTCTATGATTTTTTAGCCATTTCGTCTAAAAACCTCTTTAAATGTCTTTAATTGCTCATTGTTGCAGTTGGTCTGACACTTTCAGACATGTCGGCATGTCTTGTCGTCTTATTCTGCTTGGCCCCGGTAATTGCTGCTTGCAGCTATATTTAGGGGCCAAGCACCGAAGGTGCGGAGGCACCTATTGTATCCGTTCGCGTTCTTATTATTATTATTAGGGGCCAAGCACCGAAGGTGCGGAGGCACCTATTGTTTCTGTTCGCGTTCTTATTATTAGGGGCCAAGCACCGAAGGTGCGGAGGCACCTATTGTATCCGTTCGCGTTCTTATTATTAGGGGCCAAGCACCGAAGGTGCGTAGGCACCTATTGTATCTGTTCCCGTTCTTATTATTATTATTCTTCCGTTTCTTCCGACTGGGTGTCTATGGCAGCCCATAGAACCGATTGCGGGAAAGTTGTTTTGGATTGACATTCTGATAGAGGACTCTCCCAACATTAAATACACCAATTTTGTTGTTTCTAAGTCATTCCCTCTAGCGCCACCACCTGTCCAAAGTTTCACTTTTATTTTGCTAATAACTTTTGAACCGTGAGGTCAATCAACAAAATTCTTTTTTCCTCTGATTCCTGAGCTCATGCCGATTCGATTGCATCCTATGACTTCATTTTCCGTCATAACAATATGGCCGCCATTTTTAATTTTTCGTAAAACCTACTTTTTCGAACTCGTCCTAGACGGTTTGTCCGATTCGCACGAAAATTGAACCAGATCATCTTCAGGCAGTGCTGACAAAAAGTTATGGAATTCAAATTGATTCGTTAAACCGTTTTCGAAAAACGCTCAAACTAATTTTACGTAGCGCCTGCAAAAACAGTCGTAGGGCTCTATCTCCGCAACGGTTTATCGTATTCAGACCAAACTTGGTACATGTCATCACAGGTATGACCTGAGGCTACATGCTGTGTTTCGGCGCAGCGCCACCTACTGGTCCGGAGATATGGAAAATGGCTATTTTTGCTTATAGGTTTTGAACAGTTTGTCCAAAAATCATAAAATTGGTCTCGTTAGATTCAGGGCAACATGCCGATTCGACTGATATCCAATTTGACCATATCGGCCATTTTGACTGTCAGCCATTTTGAATTTTGTGCTAAAATGCTGTATTTTATGAACGCATGAACAAATTGTTACGAAACTTGGTATTGGTCATCATCACGATGTCCTGAAGGAACCTGAGAACTTTCGAAGCAGCGCCACCTAGTGGTGAATTTTTTTTCCCAAATGCTTATAACTTTGGGTGTGGTCGACTTATTTTCACGAGACTCATCTCATTACAGTCCTGAATCGTTGCCGAGTCCCACGATACCAAACATGCTAGGTTTCGCCTTACGGTTTGTGTAGCGTTGTGATTTAGCGCTTAAAAAACATTTGGCTATATCTTCGAAACCGATAATCCGATCAAGACGAAACCACCGTCAGAAGTTTGGAAACATAGGTCGATAGCTATACACCAATGCCCAAATGCAAAAATATTGATGTTTAGGGGTAGTAAATTCCAATCAAAGTCATGTGTCAGTCATTTTTTACGTGTTTTTTCATATAAATGTCTATAACTCCGAAGCGAATTGAGATATCTTCACCAAAATTGACACACATATGTATGGGCTCACTCTGAGGACACATAAAAAAAAAATGGTGTGACTGAGCCTCTTGGTGGCGCTATAACAGAACAAAACATGAAATTCCCATTGACTTCAATACAGTTTTGTGAAATAAAATGCTATACTAAACAAATGCATTGGTGTAATATTACGAAACTCAGAATGTGCCATCAGCTCCATCCCTTGAAGGTACCCAAAAGATTTCGAGACAGCGCCACCTAGTGGTCAAAAGTTATAACAAAATTTCCAAAAAGGCTAATAACTTTTGAATAAATCTGGCTATTGAAATGCCACTGGTCTTAATAGATTCCCTGGGTCAAGCCGAGAACATAGATACCAAGTTTTCCTTATTTGGCCAAACTTCCTGTCCGCCATCTTGATTTTCATTCAAAACCTACTTTTTCGAACTCCTCCTAGACCGTTTGTCCGATTTTCACCAAAATCGCATCGTATCATCTCCAGACTGTGCCGACTAAACGTTATGGATTTCGTGTCGATAGACGAAACTGTTTTCGTATAGCGCAGCAGCAAAGTTGAGGCATGATGCCAAAAGCACTATTCAGGCTTTATCTCTGAAATCCCTTGAAATATTGACACCAAACTTTGTATATGTCATTGTCACTTCACTCTGACCACATCACATCAGTTTTGTAACTGCTCCACCTATTGGTCGAAAGTGATAATCCATTAAATCATATTTTAAATGACTTTTTATATGATTTTTCAGCCATTTCGCCTAAAATCCTCTTTAAATGTATTTAATTGCTCATTGTTCCAGTTGGTCTGACACCTTCAGCCATGTTGGCATATCCTGTCATCTGCTTGCGCTTGGCCCCGATAATTGCTGCTTGCAGCTATATTTAGGGGCCAAGCACCGAAGGTGCGGAGGCACCTATTGTTTTCGTTCCCGTTCTTATTATTATTATTATTATTATTATTCTTCCTTCTTCCGACTGGGAGTCTATGGCAGCCCATAGAACCGATTGCGGGAAAGTTGTTTTGGTTTGACATTCTGATAGAGGACCGTCTCAACATTAAATACACCAATTTTGGTGTTTCTAAGTCATTCCCTCTAGCGCCACCACCTGTCCAAAATTTCACTTTTATTTTGCTAATAACTTTTGAACCGTAAGGCCAATCAGCGAAATTCTTTTTTCCACTGATTCCTGAGCTCATGGCGATTCGATTGCACCCTATGACGTCATTTGCCGTCATAAAAATATGGCCGCCATCTTGAATTTTCAAAAAAAGCTACTTTTTCGAACTCGTCCTAGACGGTTTGTCCGATTTGCACGAAAATTGAACCAGATCATCTTCAGGTAGTGCTGACAAAAAGTTATGGAATTCAAATGGATTCGTCAAACCGTTTTCGATAAACGCACGAATACATTTTACGTAGCGCTAGCAAAAACAGTCGTAAGGCCGTATCTCCGCAACGGTTTATCGTATTCAGACCAAACTTGGTACTTGTACTCACAAGCATGACCTGAGGCTACATGCTGTGTTTCGGCGCAGCGCCACCTACTGGTCCGGAGATATGAAAAATGGCTATTTTTGCTTATAACTTCTGAACAGTTTGTCCAAAAATCATACAATTGGTCTCGTTAGATTCAGGGCAACATGCCGAGTCGACTGATATCCAATTTGACCATATCGGTCATTTTGGCTGTCGGCCATTTTGAATTTTGTGCTAAAATTCTGTATTTTATGAACGCATGAACGGATTGTTACGAAACGTGGTATGGGTCATCAGCACAATGCCCTGAATGAGCCTGAGAAGTTTCGAAACAGCGCCACCTAGTGGTGAATTTTTTTTTTCAAATGCTTATAACTTTGGGTGTGGTCGACTTATTTTCACGAAACTCATCTTTTTAGACTCCTGAATCATTGCCGAGTCCTACGATACCAAACATGCTAGGTTTTGCCTTACGGTTTGTGTAGCGTTGTGATTTAGCGCTTAAAAAACATTTGGCTATATCTTTGAAACCGCTAGTCCGATCGAGACGAAACCACCGTCAGAAGTTTGGAAACATAGGTCGATAGCTATACGCCAATGCCCAAATGCGAAAATATTGATGTTTAGGGGTACTAATTTCCAATCAAAGTCATGTGTCAGTCATTTTTTTCGTGTTTTTTCATATAAATGTCTATAACTCCGAAGCAAATTGAGATTTTTGCACCAAAATCGACACATATATGTATGGGCTCACTCTGAGGACACATAAAAAAAATGGTGGGACTGAGCCTCTTGGTGGCGCTATAATAGAACAAAACATGAAATTCCCATTGACTTCAATGCAGTTTTGTGAAATAAAATGCTATACTAAACAAATGCATTGGTGTAATATTACGAAACTCAGAATGTGCCATCAGCACCATCCCCTGAAGGTACCCAAAATATTTAGAGACAGCGCCACCTAGTGGTCAAAAGTTATAACAACATTTCCAAAACTGCTAATAACTTTTGAATACATCGGCCTATGTAAATGCCACTGGTCTTAATAGATTCCTTGGGTCAAGCCGAGAACATAGATACCAAATTTTCCTTATTTGGTCAAACTTCTTGTCCGCCATCTTGATTTTCATTCAAAACCTACTTTTTCGAACTCCTCCTAGACCGTTTGTCCAATTTTCACCAAAATCGAATCGTATCATCTCCAGACTGTGCTGACTAAAAGTTATGGATTTCGTGTCTATAGACGAAACCGTTTTCGTATAGCGTAGCAGCAAACTTGAGGCATGATGCTAAAAGCACTATTCAGGCTTTATCTCTGCAATGCCTTGACATATTGACACCAAACTTTGTATGTGTCATTGTCACTTCACTCTGACCACATCACATCACATTTGTAACTGCGCCACCTATTGGTCGAAAGTGATAATCCATTAAATCATATTTTGAATGACTTTTTATATGATTTTTCAGCCATTTCGCCTAAAATCCTCTTTAAATGTATTTAATTGCTCATTGTTGCAGATGGTCTGACACCTTCAGCCATGTTGGCATATCCTGTCATCTGCTTGCGCTTGGCCCCGATAATTGCTGCTTGCAGCTATATTTAGGGGCCAAGCACCGAAGGTGCGGAGGCACCTATTGTATCTGTTCCGTTTCTTCTTATTATTATTATTAGGGGCCAAGCACCGAAGGTGCGGAGGCACCTATTGTTTTCGTTCCTGTTCTTATTATTATTATTATTATTATTATTATTATTCTTCCTTCTTCCGACTGGGAGTCTATGGCAGCCCATAGAACCGATCGTGGGAAAGTTATAATGATTTGACATTCTAATAGAGGACAGTCCCAACATTAAATACACCAATTTTGGTGTGTCTAAGTCTTTCCCTCTAGCGCCACCAACTGTCCAAAGTTGCACTCATGTTGATGCTAATAACTTTTGAACCACTAGGGCTAGAAACAAAATTCGTTTTTCCTCTGATTCCTGAGCTCATGACGATTCGAATGCACCATATGACGTCATTTTTCGTCATAAAAATGTTTCCGCCATTTTGAATTTTCCGAAAAACCTACTTTTTCGAACTCCTTCTAGGCCGTTGGTCCAATTTCCACGAAAATTGAATCAGATCATCTTCAGACCATGCCGACAAAAAGTTATGGAATTCGTGTTGATTCGTCAAACCGTTTTCGAATACCGCGCAAACAAATTTTATGTAGCGCTTGCGAAAACAGACACAAGCCTGTATCTCCGCAACGCTTTATCGTATTCAGACCAAACTAAGCACATATCATCACAAGCATGACCTGAGCCTACATGCTGCGTTTCGTCGCAGTGCCACCCTCTGGTCCGGAGATATGAAAAATGGCTTTTTTTGCTTATAACTTCTGAATGGTTTGTCCAAAAATCATAAAAGTGGTCTCGTTAGATTCAAGGGATCATGCTGAGTCGACTGATATCCAATTTTCCCAGATCAGCCATTTTGGCTGTCGGCCATTTTGAATTATGTGCTAAAATGCTGTATTTTAGGAATGCATGAACGTATCGTTATGAAACTCGGTATGGGTCATCAGCACGATGTCCTGAAGGAGCCTGAGAAGTTTCGAAACAGTGCCATCTAGTGGTGAATTTTTTTCCCCAAATGCTTCCAAATGCTTATAACTTTGGGTGTGGTCAACTTATTTTCACAGGACTCATCTCTTTAGACTCCTGAATCGTTGCCGAGTCCAACGATACCAAACATGTTAGGTTTCGCCTTATGGTTTGTGTAGCGTTGTGATTTAGCGCTTAAAAAACATTTGGCTATATCTTTGAAACAGCTTGTCCGATCAAGACGAAACCACCTTCAGAAGTTTGGAAACATAGGTCGATAGCTATACGCCAATGCCCAAATGTGAAAATATTGATGTTTAGGGGTAGTAATATTCAATCAAAGTCATGTGTCAGTCATTTTTTACGTGTTTTTTCATATAAATGTCTATAACTCCGAAGCAAATTGAGATTTTTGCACCAAAATCAACACATAGATGTATGGGCTCACTCTGAGGACACATAAAAAAAATGGTGGGACTGAGCCTCTTGGTGGCGCTATAATAGAACAAAACATGAAATTCCCATTGACTTCAATGCAGTTTTGTGAAATAAAATGCTATACTTAACAAATGCATTGGTGTAATATTACGAAACTCAGAATGTGCCATCAGCACCATCCCCTGAAGGTACCCAACATATTTAGAGACAGCGCCACCTAGTGGTCAAAAGTTATAACAACATTTCCAACACTGCTAATAACTTTTGAATACATCGGCCTATGTAAATGCCACTGGTCTTAATAGATTCCTTGGGTCAAGCCGAGAACATAGATACCAAATTTTCCTTATTTGGTCAAACTTCTTGTCCGCCATCTTGATTTTCATTCAAAACCTACTTTTTCGAACTCCTCCTAGACCGTTTGTCCGATTTTCACCAAAATCGAATCGTATCATCTCCAGACCGTGCCGACTAAAAGTTATGGATTTCGTGTCGACAGACGAAACCGTTTTCGTATAGCGCAGCAGCAAAGTTGAGGCATGATGCTAATAGCACTATTCAGGCTTTATCTCTGCAATGCCTTGACATATTGACACCAAACTTTGTATGTGTCATTGTCACTTCACTCTGACCACATCACATCAGTTTTGTAACTGTGCCACCTATTGGTCGAAAGTGATAATCCATAAAATCATATTTTTAATTATTGTTTCTATGATTTTTCAGGCATTTTGCATAAAATCCTCTTTAAAGTCTATAATTGCTCATTGTTGCAGTTGGTCTGACACTTTCAGACATGTTGGCATGTCTTGTCGTCTTATTCTGCTTGGCCCCGGTAATTGCTGCTTGCAGCTATATTTAGGGGCCAAGCACCGAAGGTGCGGAGGCACCTATTGTATCTGTTCCGTTTCTTATTATTATTATTATTATTATTATTATTATTATTCTTCCGCCATGGGAGTCTATGGCAGCCCATAGAACCGATTGCGGGAAAGTTGTTTTGGTTTGACATTCTGATAGAGGACCGTCTCAACATTAAATACACCAATTTTGGTGTTTCTAAGTCATTCCCTCTAGCGCCACCACCTGTCCAAAGTTTCACTTTTATTTTGCTAATAACTTTTGAACCGTAAGGCCAATCAGCGAAATTCTTTTTTCCTCTGATTCCTGAGCTCATGGCGATTCGATTGCACCCTATGACGTCATTTGCCGTCATAAAAATATGGCCGCCATCTTGAATTTTCAAAAAAAGCTACTTTTTCGAACTCGTCCTAGACGGTTTGTCCGATTTGCACGAAAATTGAACCAGATCATCTTCAGGTAGTGCTGACAAAAAGTTATGGAATTCAAATGGATTCGTCAAACCGTTTTCAATAAACGCACAAATACATTTTACGTAGCGCTAGCAAAAACAGTCGTAAGGCCGTATCTCCGCAACGGTTTATCGTATTCAGACCAAACTTGGTACTTGTACTCACAAGCATGACCTGAGGCTACATGCTGTGTTTCGGCGCAGCGCCACCTACTGGTCCGGAGATATGAAAAATGGCTATTTTTTCTTATAACTTCTGAACAGTTTGTCCAAAAATCATACAATTGGTCTCGTTAGATTCAGGGCAACATGCCGAGTCGACTGATATCCAATTTGACCATATCGGTCATTTTGGCTGTCGGCCATTTTGAATTTTGTGCTAAAATTCTGTATTTTATGAACGCATGAACGGATTGTTACGAAATGTGGTATGGGTCATCAGCACAATGCCCTGAATGAGCCTGAGAAGTTTCGAAACAGCGCCACCTAGTGGTGAATTTTTTTTTTCAAATGCTTATAACTTTGGGTGTGGTCGACTTATTTTCACGAAACTCATCTTTTTAGACTCCTGAATCGTTGCCGAGTCCTACGATACCAAACATGCTAGGTTTCGCCTTACGGTTTGTGTAGCGTTGTGATTTAGCGCTTAAAAAACATTTGGCTATATCTTTGAAACCGCTAGTCCAATCGAGACGAAACCACCGTCAGAAGTTTGGAAACATAGGTCGATAGCTATACGCCAATGCCCAAATGCGAAAATATTGATGTTTAGGGGTACTAATTTCCAATCAAAGTCATGTGTCAGTCATTTTTTTCGTGTTTTTTCATATAAATGTCTATAACTCCGAAGCGAATTGAGATATTTTCACCAAAATTGACACACATATGTATGGGCTCACTCTGAGGACACGTAAAAAAAATTGTGGGACTGAGCCTCTTGGTGGCGCTATAATTGAACAAAATATGAAATTCCCATTGACTTCAATACAGTTTTGTGAAATAAAATGCTATACTAAACAAATGCATTGGTGTAATATTACGAAACTCAGATTGTGTCATCAGCACCATCCCCTGAAGGCAACCAAAATATTTCAAGACAGCGCCACCTAGTGGTCAAAAGTTATAACAAAATTTCCAAAAAGGCTAATAACTTTTGAATAAATCTGGCTATTGAAATGCCACGGATCTTAATAGATTCCTTGGGTCAAGCCGAGAACATAGATACCAAGTTTTCCTTATTTGGCCAAACTTCCTGTCCGCCATCTTGATTTTCATTCAAAACCTACTTTTTCGAACTCCTCCTAGACCGTTTGTCCGATTTTCACCAAAATCGAATCGTATCATCTCCAGACTGTGCCGACAAAAAGTTATGGATTTCGTGTCGATTGATGAAACCGTTTTTGTATAGCACAGCAGCAAAGTTGAGGCATGATGCCAAAATGACTATTCAGGCTTTATATCTGCAATGCCTCGACATATTGACACAAAACTTTGTATGTGTCACTGTCTCCTTACTCTGACCACACCACATCAATTTCGTAACAGCGCCACCTTTTGGTCAAAAGTGACAATCCATTAAATCATATTTTGAATCACTTTTTACATGATTTTTCAGCCATTTCGCCTAAAATCCTCTTTAAATGTCTTTAATTGCTCATTGTTGCAGTTGGTCTGACACTTTCAGACATGTTGGCATGTCTTGTCGTCTTATTCTGCTTGGCCCCGGTAATTGCTGCTTGCAGCTATTTATTAGGGGCCAAGCACCGAAGGTGCGGAGGCACCTATTGTATCTGTTCCGTTTCTTATTATTATTATTATTATTATTATTATTATTAGGGGCCAAGCACCGAAGGTGCGGAGGCACCTATTGTATCTGTTCCGTTTCTTATTATTATTAGGGGCCAAGCACCGAAGGTGCGGAGGCACCTATTGTATCTGTTCCGTTTCTTATTATTATTATTATTATTAGGGGCCAAGCACCGAAGGTGCGGAGGCACCTATTGTATCTGTTCCGTTTCTTATTATTATTAGGGGCCAAGCACCGAAGGTGCGGAGGCACCTATTGTATCTGTTCCGTTTCTTATTATTATTATTATTATTATTATTATTATTATTCTTCCGCCATGGGAGTCTATGGCAGCCCATAGAACCGATTGCGGGAAAGTTGTTTTGGTTTGACATTCTGATAGAGGACCGTCTCAACATTAAATACACCAATTTTGGTGTTTCTAAGTCATTCCCTCTAGCGCCACCACCTGTCCAAAGTTTCACTTTTATTTTGCTAATAACTTTTGAACCGTAAGGCCAATCAGCGAAATTCTTTTTTCCTCTGATTCCTGAGCTCATGGCGATTCGATTGCACCCTATGACGTCATTTGCCGTCATAAAAATATGGCCGCCATCTTGAATTTTCAAAAAAAGCTACTTTTTCGAACTCGTCCTAGACGGTTTGTCCGATTTGCACGAAAATTGAACCAGATCATCTTCAGGTAGTGCTGACAAAAAGTTATGGAATTCAAATGGATTCGTCAAACCGTTTTCAATAAACGCACAAATACATTTTACGTAGCGCTAGCAAAAACAGTCGTAAGGCCGTATCTCCGCAACGGTTTATCGTATTCAGACCAAACTTGGTACTTGTACTCACAAGCATGACCTGAGGCTACATGCTGTGTTTCGGCGCAGCGCCACCTACTGGTCCGGAGATATGAAAAATGGCTATTTTTTCTTATAACTTCTGAACAGTTTGTCCAAAAATCATACAATTGGTCTCGTTAGATTCAGGGCAACATGCCGAGTCGACTGATATCCAATTTGACCATATCGGTCATTTTGGCTGTCGGCCATTTTGAATTTTGTGCTAAAATTCTGTATTTTATGAACGCATGAACGGATTGTTACGAAATGTGGTATGGGTCATCAGCACAATGCCCTGAATGAGCCTGAGAAGTTTCGAAACAGCGCCACCTAGTGGTGAATTTTTTTTTTCAAATGCTTATAACTTTGGGTGTGGTCGACTTATTTTCACGAAACTCATCTTTTTAGACTCCTGAATCGTTGCCGAGTCCTACGATACCAAACATGCTAGGTTTCGCCTTACGGTTTGTGTAGCGTTGTGATTTAGCGCTTAAAAAACATTTGGCTATATCTTTGAAACCGCTAGTCCAATCGAGACGAAACCACCGTCAGAAGTTTGGAAACATAGGTCGATAGCTATACGCCAATGCCCAAATGCGAAAATATTGATGTTTAGGGGTACTAATTTCCAATCAAAGTCATGTGTCAGTCATTTTTTTCGTGTTTTTTCATATAAATGTCTATAACTCCGAAGCGAATTGAGATATTTTCACCAAAATTGACACACATATGTATGGGCTCACTCTGAGGACACGTAAAAAAAATTGTGGGACTGAGCCTCTTGGTGGCGCTATAATTGAACAAAATATGAAATTCCCATTGACTTCAATACAGTTTTGTGAAATAAAATGCTATACTAAACAAATGCATTGGTGTAATATTACGAAACTCAGATTGTGTCATCAGCACCATCCCCTGAAGGCAACCAAAATATTTCAAGACAGCGCCACCTAGTGGTCAAAAGTTATAACAAAATTTCCAAAAAGGCTAATAACTTTTGAATAAATCTGGCTATTGAAATGCCACGGATCTTAATAGATTCCTTGGGTCAAGCCGAGAACATAGATACCAAGTTTTCCTTATTTGGCCAAACTTCCTGTCCGCCATCTTGATTTTCATTCAAAACCTACTTTTTCGAACTCCTCCTAGACCGTTTGTCCGATTTTCACCAAAATCGAATCGTATCATCTCCAGACTGTGCCGACAAAAAGTTATGGATTTCGTGTCGATTGATGAAACCGTTTTTGTATAGCACAGCAGCAAAGTTGAGGCATGATGCCAAAATGACTATTCAGGCTTTATATCTGCAATGCCTCGACATATTGACACAAAACTTTGTATGTGTCACTGTCTCCTTACTCTGACCACACCACATCAATTTCGTAACAGCGCCACCTTTTGGTCAAAAGTGACAATCCATTAAATCATATTTTGAATCACTTTTTACATGATTTTTCAGCCATTTCGCCTAAAATCCTCTTTAAATGTCTTTAATTGCTCATTGTTGCAGTTGGTCTGACACTTTCAGACATGTTGGCATGTCTTGTCGTCTTATTCTGCTTGGCCCCGGTAATTGCTGCTTGCAGCTATTTATTAGGGGCCAAGCACCGAAGGTGCGGAGGCACCTATTGTATCTGTTCCGTTTCTTATTATTATTATTATTATTATTATTATTATTAGGGGCCAAGCACCGAAGGTGCGGAGGCACCTATTGTATCTGTTCCGTTTCTTATTATTATTAGGGGCCAAGCACCGAAGGTGCGGAGGCACCTATTGTATCTGTTCCGTTTCTTATTATTATTATTATTATTAGGGGCCAAGCACCGAAGGTGCGGAGGCACCTATTGTATCTGTTCCGTTTCTTATTATTAGGGGCCAAGCACCGAAGGTGCGGAGGCACCTATTGTATCTGTTCCGTTTCTTATTATTATTATTAGGGGCCAAGCACCGAAGGTGCGGAGGCACCTATTGTATCTGTTCCGTTTCTTATTATTATTATTATTATTATTATTATTATTATTCTTCCGCCATGGGAGTCTATGGCAGCCCATAGAACCGATTGCGGGAAAGTTGTTTTGGTTTGACATTCTGATAGAGGACCGTCTCAACATTAAATACACCAATTTTGGTGTTTCTAAGTCATTCCCTCTAGCGCCACCACCTGTCCAAAGTTTCACTTTTATTTTGCTAATAACTTTTGAACCGTAAGGCCAATCAGCGAAATTCTTTTTTCCTCTGATTCCTGAGCTCATGGCGATTCGATTGCACCCTATGACGTCATTTGCCGTCATAAAAATATGGCCGCCATCTTGAATTTTCAAAAAAAGCTACTTTTTCGAACTCGTCCTAGACGGTTTGTCCGATTTGCACGAAAATTGAACCAGATCATCTTCAGGTAGTGCTGACAAAAAGTTATGGAATTCAAATGGATTCGTCAAACCGTTTTCAATAAACGCACAAATACATTTTACGTAGCGCTAGCAAAAACAGTCGTAAGGCCGTATCTCCGCAACGGTTTATCGTATTCAGACCAAACTTGGTACTTGTACTCACAAGCATGACCTGAGGCTACATGCTGTGTTTCGGCGCAGCGCCACCTACTGGTCCGGAGATATGAAAAATGGCTATTTTTGCTTATAACTTCTGAACAGTTTGTCCAAAAATCATACAATTGGTCTCGTTAGATTCAGGGCAACATGCCGAGTCGACTGATATCCAATTTTGCCATATCGGTCATTTTGGCTGTCGGCCATTTTGAATTTTGTGCTAAAATTCTGTATTTTATGAACGCATGAACGGATTGTTACGAAACGTGGTATGGGTCATCAGCACGATGCCCTGAATGAGCCTGAGAAGTTTCGAAACAGCGCCACCTAGTGGTGAATTTTTTTTTCCAAATGCTTATAACTTTGGGTGTGGTCGACTTATTTTCACGAAACTCATCTTTTTAGACTCCTGAATCGTTGCCGAGTCCTACGATACCAAACATGCTAGGTTTCGCCTTACGGTTTGTGTAGCGTTGTGATTTAGCGCTTAAAAAACATTTGGCTATATCTTTGAAACCGCTAGTCCGATCGAGACGAAACCACCGTCAGAAGTTTGGAAACATAGGTCGATAGCAATACGCCAATGCCCAAATGCGAAAATATTGATGTTTAGGGGTACTAATTTCCAATCAAAGTCATGTGTCAGTCATTTTTTTCGTGTTTTTTCATATAAATGTCTATAACTCCGAAGCGAATTGAGATATTTTCACCAAAATTGACACACATATGTATGGGCTCACTCTGAGGACACGTAAAAAAAATTGTGGGACTGAGCCTCTTGGTGGCGCTATAATTGAACAAAATATGAAATTCCCATTGACTTCAATACAGTTTTGTGAAATAAAATGCTATACTAAACAAATGCATTGGTGTAATATTACGAAACTCAGATTGTGTCATCAGCACCATCCCCTGAAGGCAACCAAAATATTTCAAGACAGCGCCACCTAGTGGTCAAAAGTTATAACAAAATTTCCAAAAAGGCTAATAACTTTTGAATACATCTGGCTATTGAAATGCCACTGGTCTTAATAGATTCCTTGGGTCAAGCCGAGAACATAGATACCAAGTTTTCCTTATTTGGCCAAACTTCCTGTCCGCCATCTTGATTTTCATTCAAAACCTACTTTTTCGAACTCCTCCTAGACCGTTTGTCCGATTTTCACCAAAATCGAATCGTATCATCTCCAGACTGTGCCGACAAAAAGTTATGGATTTCGTGTCGATTGATGAAACCGTTTTCGTATAGCACAGCAGCAAAGTTGAGGCATGATGCCAAAATGACTATTCAGGCTTTATATCTGCAATGCCTCGACATATTGACACAAAACTTTGTATGTGTCACTGTCTCCTTACTCTGACCACACCACATCAATTTCGTAACAGCGCCACCTTTTGGTCAAAAGTGACAATCCATTAAATCATATTTTGAATAACTTTTTACATGATTTTTCAGCCATTTCGCCTAAAATCCTCTTTAAATGTCTTTAATTGCTCATTGTTGCAGTTGGTCTGACACTTTCAGACATGTTGGCATGTCTTGTCGTCTTATTCTGCTTGGCCCCGGTAATTGCTGCTTGCAGCTATTTATTATTAGGGGCCAAGCACCGAAGGTGCGGAGGCACCTATTGTATCTGTTCCGTTTCTTATTATTATTATTATTATTAGGGGCCAAGCACCGAAGGTGCGGAGGCACCTATTGTATCTGTTCCGTTTCTTATTATTATTATTAGGGGCCAAGCACCGAAGGTGCGGAGGCACCTATTGTATCTGTTCCGTTTCTTATTATTATTATTATTATTATTAGGGGCCAAGCACCGAAGGTGCGGAGGCACCTATTGTATCCGTTCGCGTTCTTATTAGGGGCCAAGCACCGAAGGTGCGGAGGCACCTATTGTTTTCGTTCGCGTTCTTATTATTATTATTATTATTATTATTATTCTTCATTGTTCCGACTGGGAGTCTATGGCAGCCCATAGAACCGATTGCGGGAAAGTTGTAATGGTTTGACATTCTGATAGAGGACAGTCCCAACATTAAATACACCAATTTTGGTGTGTCTAAGTCATTCCCTCTAGCGCCACCAACTGTCCAAACTTTCACTCATGTTTCTGCTAATAACTTTTGAACCACAAGGGCTAGAAACAAAATTCCTTTTCCCTCTGATTCGTGAGCTCATGGCGATTCGATTGCATCCTATGACGTAATTTTTCGTCATAATAATTTTCCGCCATTTTGAATTTTCCGAAAAACCTACTTTTTCGAACTCCTCCTAGGCCGTTGGTCCAATTTCCACGAAAATTGAATCAGATCATCTTCAGACCATGCCGAAAAAAAGTTATGGAATTCGTGTTGATTCATCAAACCGTTCTCGAATACCGCGCAAACAAATTTTACGTAGCGCTTGTGAAAACAGTCGTAGGGCTGTATCTCCGCAACGGTTTATCGTATTCAGACCAAACTTGGTACATCTCATCACAAGCATGACCTGAGGCAGCATGCTGCGTTTCGGCGCAGTGCCACCTACTGGTCCGGAGATATGAAAAATGGCTATTTTTGCTTATAACTTCTGAATGGTTTGTCCAAAAATCATAAAAGTGGTCTCGTTAGATTCAGGGCGTCATGCTGAGTCGACTGATATCCAATTTTCCCCGATCAGCCATTTTGACTGTCGGCCATTTTGAATTATGTGCTAAAATGCTGTATTTTATGAGCGCGTGAACGTATCGTTACAAAACTTGGAATGGATCATCAGCACGATGCCCTGAAGGAGCCTGAGAAGTTTCGAAACAGTGCCACCTAGTGGTGAATTTTTTTCACCAAATGCTTTCAAATGCTTATAACTTTGGGTGTGGTCGACTTATTTTCACGAGACTCATCTCATTAGAGTCCTGAATCGTTGCCGAGTCCCACGATACCAAACATGCTAGGTTTTGCCTTACGGTTTGTGTAGCGTTGTGATTTAGTGCTTAAAAAACATTTGGCTATATCTTCGAAACCGCTAGTCCGATCGAGACGAAACCACCGCCAGAAGTTTGGAAACATAGGTCGATAGCTATACGCCAATGCCCAAATGCGAAAATATTGATGTTTAGGGGTAGTAAATTCCAATCAAAGTCATGTGTCAGTCATTTTTTACGTGTTTTTTTCATATAAATGTCTATAACTCCGAAGCGAATTGAGATATTTTCACCAAAATCGACACACATATGTATGAGCTCACTCTGAGGACATGTAAAAAAAATGGTGGGACTCAGCCTCTTGGTGGCGCTATAATAGAACAAAACATGAAATTCCCATTGACTTCAATACAGTTTTGTGAAATAAAATGCTATACTAAACAAATGCATTGGTGTAATATTAGGAAACTCATAATGTGCCATCAGCACCATCCCCTGAAGGTATCCAAAATATTTCGAGACAGTGCCACCTAGTGGTCAAAAGTTATAACAAAATTTACAAAACTGCTAATAACTTTTGAATAAGTTGGCCTATTGTAATGCAACTGGTCTTAATAGATTCATTGGGTCAAGCCGAGAACATAGATACCAAGTTTTCCTTATTTGGCCTAGATTCCTGTCCGCCATCTTGATTTTCAGTCAAAACCTACTTTTTCAAACTCCTCCTAGACCGTTTGTCCGATTTTCACCAAAATCGAATCGTATCATCTCCAGACTGTGCTGACTAAAAGTTATTGATTTCGTGTCTATAGACAAAACTGTTTTCGTATAGCGTAGCAGCAAAGATGAGGCATGATGCTAAAAGCACTATTCAGGCTTTATCTCTGCAATGCCTTGACATATTGACACCAAACTTTGTATGTGTCATTGTCACTTCACTCTGACCACATCACATCAGTTTTCTAACTGCGCCACCTATTGGTTGAAAGTGATAATCCATTAAATCATATTTTGAATGACTTTATATATGATTTTTCAGCCATTTCGCCTAAAATCCTCTCTAAATGTCTTTAATTTCTCATTGTTGCAGTTGGTCTGACACCTTCAGCCATGTTGGCATATCCTGTCATCTGCTTGCGCTTGGCCCCGATAATTGCTGCTTGCAGCTATATTTATTATTCTTCTTCTTCTTCTTCTTCTTCTTCTTCTTCTTCCGCTCTTGGAGTCTATGGCAGCCCATAGAACCGATTGCGGGAAAGTTGTTTTGGTTTGACATTCTGATAGAGCACAGTCCCAACATTAAATACACCAATTTTGGTGTTTCTAAGTCATTCCCTCTAGCGCCACCACCTGTCCAAAGTTTCACTTTTATTTTGCTAATAACTTTTGAACTGTAAGGCCAATCAACAAAATTATTTTTTCCTCTGATTCCTGAGCTCATGCCGATTCGATTGCATCCTATGACTTCATTTTCTGTAATAAAAATATGGCCGCCATTTTGATTCATTCGAAAAACCTACTTTTTCGAACTCGTCCTAGACGGTTTGTCCGATTTGCACGAAAATTGAACCAGATCATCTTCAGGCAGTGCTGACCAAAAGTTATGGAATTCAAATTGATTCGTCAAACCGTTTTCAATAAACGCACGAACAAATTTTACGTAGCGCCTGCAAAAACAGTCGTAAGGCTGTATCTCTGCAACGGTTTATCGTATTCAGACCAAACTTGGTACATGTCATCACAAGCATGACCTGAGGCTACATGCTGCGTTTCGGCGCAGCGCCACCTACTGGTCCGGAGATATGAAAAATGGCTATTTTTGCTTATAACTTCTGAACAGTTTGTCCAAAAATCATAAAATTGGTCTCGTTAGATTCAGGGCGACATGCCGAGTCGACTGATATCCAATTTTACCATATCGGCCATTTTGACTGTCGGCCATTTTGAATTATGTGCTAAAATGCTGTATTTTATGAACGCATGAACGGATTGTTACGAAACTTGGCATGGGTCATCAGCACGATGTCCTGAAGGAGTGTGAGAAGTTTCGAAACAGCGCCACCTAGTGGGGAATTTTTTTTTTCAAATGCTTATAACTTTGGGTGCGGTCGACTTATTTTCACGAGACTCATCTAATTAGACTCCTGAAACCTTGCCGAGTCCTACGATACCAAACATGCTAGGTTTCGCCTTACGGTTTGTGTAGCGTTGTGATTTAGCGCTTAAAAAACATTAGGCTATATCTTCGAAACCGCTTGTCCGATCGAGACGAAACCACCGTCAGAAGTTTGGAAACATAGGTCGATAGCTATACGCCAATGCCCAAATGCGAAAATATTGATGTTTAGGGGTAGTAAAATTCAAACAAAGTCATGTGTCAGTCATTTTTTACGTGTTTTTTCATATAAATGTTTATAACTCTAAAGCAAATTGAGATATTTTCACCAAAACTGACACACATATGTATGGGCTCACTCTGAGGACACGTAAAAAAAATTGTGGGACTGAGCCTCTTGGTGGCGCTATAATAGAACAAAACATGAAATTCCCATTGACTTCAATACAGTTTTGTGAGATAAAATGCTATTTTCATTCAAAACCTACTTTTTCGAACTCCTCCCACACCGTTTGTCCGATTTTCACCAAAATCGAATCGTATCATCCCCAGACTGTGCCGACTAAAAGTTATGGATTTCGTGTCAATTGACGAAACCGTTTTCGTATAGCGCAGCAGCAAATTTGAGGCATGATGCTAATAGCACTATTCAGGCTTTATCTCTGCAATGCCTTGACATATTGACACCAAACTTTGTATGTGTCATTGTCTCCTCACTCTGACCACATCACATCAGTTTTGTAACTGCGCCACCTATTTGTCGAAAGTGATAATCCATTAAATCATATTTTTAATTAGTTTCTATGATTTTTCAGCCATTTCGTCTAAAATCCTCTTTAAATGTCTTTAATTGCTCATTGTTGCAGTTGGTCTGACACTTTCAGACATGTCGGCATGTCTTGTCGTCTTATTCTGCTTGGCCCCGGTAATTGCTGCTTGCAGCTATATTTATTATTATTATTATTCTTCCGCCATGGGAGTCTATGGCAGCCCATAGAACCGATTGCGGGAAAGTTGTTTTGGTTTGACATTCTGATAGAGGACCGTCTCAACATTAAATACACCAATTTTGGTGTTTCTAAGTCATTCCCTCTAGCGCCACCACCTGTCCAAAGTTTCACTTTTATTTTGCTAATAACTTTTGAACCAAAAGGCCAATCAGCGAAATTCTTTTTTCCTCTGATTCCTGAGCTCATGGCGATTCGATTGCACCCTATGACGTCATTTGCCGTCATAAAAATATGGCCGCCATCTTGAATTTTCAAAAAAAGCTACTTTTTCGAACTCGTCCTAGACGGTTTGTCCGATTTGCACGAAAATTGAACCAGATCATCTTCAGGTAGTGCTGACAAAAAGTTATGGAATTCAAATGGATTCGTCAAACCGTTTTCAATAAACGCACAAATACATTTTACGTAGCGCTAGCAAAAACAGTCGTAAGGCCGTATCTCCGCAACGGTTTATCGTATTCAGACCAAACTTGGTACTTGTACTCACAAGCATGACCTGAGGCTACATGCTGTGTTTCGGCGCAGCGCCACCTACTGGTCCGGAGATATGAAAAATGGCTATTTTTGCTTATAACTTCTGAACAGTTTGTCCAAAAATCATACAATTGGTCTCGTTAGATTCAGGGCAACATGCCGAGTCGACTGATATCCAATTTGACCATATCGGTCATTTTGGCTGTCGGCCATTTTGAATTTTGTGCTAAAATTCTGTATTTTATGAACGCATGAACGGATTGTTACGAAACGTGGTATGGGTCATCAGCACAATGCCCTGAATGAGCCTGAGAAGTTTCGAAACAGCGCCACCTAGTGGTGAATTTTTTTTTTCAAATGCTTATAACTTTGGGTGTGGTCGACTTATTTTCACGAAACTCATCTTTTTAGACTCCTGAATCGTTGCCGAGTCCTACGATACCAAACATGCTAGGTTTCGCCTTACGGTTTGTGTAGCGTTGTGATTTAGCGCTTAAAAAACATTTGGCTATATCTTTGAAACCGCTAGTCCGATCGAGACGAAACCACCGTCAGAAGTTTGGAAACATAGGTCGATAGCTATACGCCAATGCCCAAATGCGAAAATATTGATGTTTAGGGGTACTAATTTCCAATCAAAGTCATGTGTCAGTCATTTTTTTCGTGTTTTTTCATATAAATGTCTATAACTCCGAAGCGAATTGAGATATTTTCACCAAAATTGACACACATATGTATGGGCTCACTCTGAGGACACGTAAAAAAAATTGTGGGACTGAGCCTCTTGGTGGCGCTATAATTGAACAAAATATGAAATTCCCATTGACTTCAATACAGTTTTGTGAAATAAAATGCTATACTAAACAAATGCATTGGTGTAATATTACGAAACTCAGATTGTGTCATCAGCACCATCCCCTGAAGGCAACCAAAATATTTCAAGACAGCGCCACCTAGTGGTCAAAAGTTATAACAAAATTTCCAAAAAGGCTAATAACTTTTGAATAAATCTGGCTATTGAAATGCCACGGGTCTTAATAGATTCCTTGGGTCAAGCCGAGAACATAGATACCAAGTTTTCCTTATTTGGCCAAACTTCCTGTCCGCCATCTTGATTTTCATTCAAAACCTACTTTTTCGAACTCCTCCTAGACCGTTTGTCCGATTTTCACTAAAATCGAATCGTATCATCTCCAGACTGTGCCGACAAAAAGTTATGGATTTCGTGTCGATTGATGAAACCGTTTTCGTATAGCACAGCAGCAAAGTTGAGGCATGATGCCAAAATGACTATTCAGGCTTTATATCTGCAATGCCTCGACATATTGACACAAAACTTTGTATGTGTCACTGTCTACTTACTCTGACCACACCACATCAATTTCGTAACAGCGCCACCTTTTGGTCAAAAGTGACAATCCATTAAATCATATTTTGAATCACTTTTTACATGATTTTTCAGCCATTTCGCCTAAAATCCTCTTTAAATGTCTTTAATTGCTCATTGTTGCAGTTGGTCTGACACTTTCAGACATGTTGGCATGTCTTGTCGTCTTATTCTGCTTGGCCCCGGTAATTGCTGCTTGCAGCTATATTTATTATTATTATTATTATTCTTCCGCCATGGGAGTCTATGGCAGCCCATAGAACCGATTGCGGGAAAGTTGTTTTGGTTTGACATTCTGATAGAGGACCGTCTCAACATTAAATACACCAATTTTGGTGTTTCTAAGTCATTCCCTCTAGCGCCACCACCTGTCCAAAGTTTCACTTTTATTTTGCTAATAACTTTTGAACCGTAAGGCCAATCAGCGAAATTCTTTTTTCCTCTGATTCCTGAGCTCATGGCGATTCGATTGCACCCTATGACGTCATTTGCCGTCATAAAAATATGGCCGCCATCTTGAATTTTCAAAAAAAGCTACTTTTTCGAACTCGTCCTAGACGGTTTGTCCGATTTGCACGAAAATTGAACCAGATCATCTTCAGGTAGTGCTGACAAAAAGTTATGGAATTCAAATGGATTCGTCAAACGGTTTTCAATAAACGCACAAATACATTTTACGTAGCGCTAGCAAAAACAGTCGTAAGGCCGTATCTCCGCAACGGTTTATCGTATTCAGACCAAACTTGGTACTTGTACTCACAAGCATGACCTGAGGCTACATGCTGTGTTTCGGCGCAGCGCCACCTACTGGTCCGGAGATATGAAAAATGGCTATTTTTGCTTATAACTTCTGAACAGTTTGTCCAAAAATCATACAATTGGTCTCGTTAGATTCAGGGCAACATGCCGAGTCGACTGATATCCAATTTGACCATATCGGTCATTTTGGCTGTCGGCCATTTTGAATTTTGTGCTAAAATTCTGTATTTTATGAACGCATGAACGGATTGTTACGAAATGTGGTATGGGTCATCAGCACAATGCCCTGAATGAGCCTGAGAAGTTTCGAAACAGCGCCACCTAGTGGTGAATTTTTTTTTTCAAATGCTTATAACTTTGGGTGTGGTCGACTTATTTTCACGAAACTCATCTTTTTAGACTCCTGAATCGTTGCCGAGTCCTACGATACCAAACATGCTAGGTTTCGCCTTACGGTTTGTGTAGCGTTGTGATTTAGCGCTTAAAAAACATTTGGCTATATCTTTGAAACCGCTAGTCCGATCGAGACGAAACCACCGTCAGAAGTTTGGAAACATAGGTCGATAGCTATACGCCAATGCCCAAATGCGAAAATATTGATGTTTAGGGGTACTAATTTCCAATCAAAGTCATGTGTCAGTCATTTTTTTCGTGTTTTTTCATATAAATGTCTATAACTCCGAAGCGAATTGAGATATTTTCACCAAAATTGACACACATATGTATGGGCTCACTCTGAGGACACGTAAAAAAAATTGTGGGACTGAGCCTCTTGGTGGCGCTATAATTGAACAAAATATGAAATTCCCATTGACTTCAATACAGTTTTGTGAAATAAAATGCTATACTAAACAAATGCATTGGTGTAATATTACGAAACTCAGATTGTGTCATCAGCACCATCCCCTGAAGGCAACCAAAATATTTCAAGACAGCGCCACCTAGTGGTCAAAAGTTATAACAAAATTTCCAAAAAGGCTAATAACTTTTGAATAAATCTGGCTATTGAAATGCCACTGGTCTTATTAGATTCCCTGGGTCAAGCCGAGAACATAGATACCAAGTTTTCCTTATTTGGCCAAACTTCCTGTCCGCCATCTTGATTTTCATTCAAAACCTACTTTTTCGAACTCCTCCTAGACCGTTTGTCCGATTTTCACCAAAATCGAATCGTATCATCTCCAGACTGTGCCGACAAAAAGTTATGGATTTCGTGTCGATTGATGAAACCGTTTTCGTATAGCACAGCAGCAAAGTTGAGGCATGATGCCAAAATGACTATTCAGGCTTTATATCTGCAATGCCTCGACATATTGACACAAAACTTTGTATGTGTCACTGTCTACTTACTCTGACCACACCACATCAATTTCGCAACAGCGCCACCTTTTGGTCAAAAGTGACAATCCATTAAATCATATTCTGAATTACTTTTTACATGATTTTTCAGCCATTTCGCCTAAAATCCTCTCTAAATGTCTTTAATTGCTCATTGTTGCAGTTGGTCTGACACCTTCAGCCATGTTGGCATATCCTGTCATCTGCTTGCGCTTGGCCCCGATAATTGCTGCTTGCAGCTATATTTATTATTATTATTCTTCTTCTTCTTCCGCTCTTGGAGTCTATGGCAGCCCATAGAACCGATTGCGGGAAAGTTGTTTTGGTTTGACATTCTGATAGAGCACAGTCCCAACATTAAATACACCAATTTTGGTGTTTCTAAGTCATTCCCTCTAGCGCCACCACCTGTCCAAAGTTTCACTTTTATTTTGCTAATAACTTTTGAACTGTAAGGCCAATCAACAAAATTATTTTTTCCTCTGATTCCTGAGCTCATGCCGATTCGATTGCATCCTATGACTTCATTTTCTGTAATAAAAATATGGCCGCCATTTTGATTCATTCGAAAAACCTACTTTTTCGAACTCGTCCTAGACGGTTTGTCCGATTTGCACGAAAATTGAACCAGATCATCTTCAGGCAGTGCTGACCAAAAGTTATGGAATTCAAATTGATTCGTCAAACCGTTTTCAATAAACGCACGAACAAATTTTACGTAGCGCCTGCAAAAACAGTCGTAAGGCTGTATCTCTGCAACGGTTTATCGTATTCAGACCAAACTTGGTACATGTCATCACAAGCATGACCTGAGGCTACATGCTGCGTTTCGGCGCAGCGCCACCTACTGGTCCGGAGATATGAAAAATGGCTATTTTTGCTTATAACTTCTGAACAGTTTGTCCAAAAATCATAAAATTGGTCTCGTTAGATTCAGGGCGACATGCCGAGTCGACTGATATCCAATTTTACCATATCGGCCATTTTGACTGTCGGCCATTTTGAATTATGTGCTAAAATGCTGTATTTTATGAACGCATGAACGGATTGTTACGAAACTTGGCATGGGTCATCAGCACGATGTCCTGAAGGAGTGTGAGAAGTTTCGAAACAGCGCCACCTAGTGGGGAATTTTTTTTTTCAAATGCTTATAACTTTGGGTGCGGTCGACTTATTTTCACGAGACTCATCTAATTAGACTCCTGAAACCTTGCCGAGTCCTACGATACCAAACATGCTAGGTTTCGCCTTACGGTTTGTGTAGCGTTGTGATTTAGCGCTTAAAAAACATTAGGCTATATCTTCGAAACCGCTTGTCCGATCGAGACGAAACCACCGTCAGAAGTTTGGAAACATAGGTCGATAGCTATACACCAATGCCCAAATGCGAAAATATTGATGTTTAGGGGTAGTAAAATTCAAACAAAGTCATGTGTCAGTCATTTTTTACGTGTTTTTTCATATAAATGTTTATAACTCTAAAGCAAATTGAGATATTTTCACCAAAACTGACACACATATGTATGGGCTCACTCTGAGGACACGTAAAAAAAAATTGTGGGACTGAGCCTCTTGGTGGCGCTATAATAGAACAAAACATGAAATTCCCATTGACTTCAATACAGTTTTGTGAGATAAAATGCTATTTTCATTCAAAACCTACTTTTTCGAACTCCTCCCACACCGTTTGTCCGATTTTCACCAAAATCGAATCGTATCATCCCCAGACTGTGCCGACTAAAAGTTATGGATTTCGTGTCAATTGACGAAACCGTTTTCGTATAGCGCAGCAGCAAATTTGAGGCATGATGCTAATAGCACTATTCAGGCTTTATCTCTGCAATGCCTTGACATATTGACACCAAACTTTGTATGTGTCATTGTCTCCTCACTCTGACCACATCACATCAGTTTTGTAACTGCGCCACCTATTTGTCGAAAGTGATAATCCATTAAATCATATTTTTAATTACTGTTTCTATGATTTTTCAGCCATTTCGTCTAAAATCCTCTTTAAATGTCTTTAATTGCTCATTGTTGCAGTTGGTCTGACACTTTCAGACATGTCGGCATGTCTTGTCGTCTTATTCTGCTTGGCCCCGGTAATTGCTGCTTGCAGCTATATTTAGGGGCCAAGCACCGAAGGTGCGGAGGCACCTATTGTATCTGTTCCCGTTCTTATTATTATTATTCTTCCTTCTTCCAACTGGGAGTCTATGGCAGCCCATAGAACCGAATGCGGGAAAGTTGTTTTGGTTTGACATTCTGATAGAGGACAGTCCCAACATTAAATACACCAATTTTGGTGTGTCTAAGTCATTCCCTCTAGCGCCACCACCTGTCCAAAGTTTCACTTTTATTTTGCTAATAACTTTTGAACCGTAAGGCCAATCAACAAAATTCTTTTTCTCTCTGATTCCTGAGCTCATGCCAATTCGATTGCACCCTATGACGTCATTTCCGTCATAAAAATATGGCCGCCATTATGAATTTATCTAAAAAGCTACTTTTTCGAACTCGTCCTAGACGGTTTGTCCGATTTGCACGAAAATTGAACCAGATCATCTACAGACCATGCTGACAAAAAGTTATGGAATTCAAGTTGATTCGCTTAACAGTTTTCGATAAACCCACGAATAAATTTTACGTAGCGCTTGCGAAAACAGATGTAAAGCCGTATCTCCGCAACGCTTTATCAGATTCAGACCAAAGTTGGTACATGTCATCACAAGCATGACCTGAGGCTACATGCTGTGTTTCGGCGCAGCGCCACCTACTGGTCCGGAGATATGAAAAATGGCTATTTTTGCTTATAACTTCTGAACAGTTTGTCCAAAAATCATAAAATTGGTCTCGTTAGATTCAGGGTAACATGCCGAGTCCACTGATATCCAATATTACCATATCAGCCATTTTGGCTGTCGGCCATTTTGAATTTTGTGCTAAAATGCTGTATTTTAAGAACGCATGAACGGATTGTTACGGAACTTGGTATGGGTCATCAGCCCGATGTCCTGAAGGAGCGTGAGAAGTTTCGAAACAGCGCCACCTAGTGGTGAATTTTTTTTTCAAATGCTTATAACTTTGGGTGTGGTCAACTTATTTTCACGAAACTCATCTTTTTAGACTCCTGAATCATTGCCGAGTCCTATGATACCAAACATGCTAGGTTTTGCCTTACGGTTTGTGTAGCGTTGTGATTTAGCGCTTAAAAAACATTTGGCTATATCTTCGAAACCGCTAGTCCGATCGAGACGAAACCACCGTCAGAAGTTTGAAAACATAGGTCGATAGCTATACGCCAATGCCCAAATGCGAAAATATTGATGTTTAGGGGTACTAATTTCCAATCAAAGTCATGTGTCAGTCATTTTTTTCGTGTTTTTTCATATAAATGCCTATAACTCTGAAGCAAATTGAGATATTTTCACCAAAACTGACACACATATGTATGGGCTCACTCTGAGGACACGTAAAAAAAATTGTGGGACTGAGCCTCTTGGTGGCGCTATAATAGAACAAAACATGAAATTCCCATTGACTTCAATAGAGTTTTGTGAAATAAAATGCTATTTTCATTCAAAACCTACTTTTTCGATCTCCTCCTAGAGTATTTGTCCGATTTTCACCAAAATCGAATCGTATCATCTCCAGAGTGTGCTGACTAAAAGTTATGGATTTCGTGTCAATAGACGAAACCGTTTTCGTATAGCGTAGCAGCAAAGTTGAGGCATGATGCTAAAAGCACTATTCAGGCTTTATCTCTGCAACGCCTTGACATATTGACACCAAACTTTGTATGTGTCATTGTCACTTCACTCTGACCACATCACATCAGTTTTGTAACTGCGCCACCTATTGGTCGAAAGTGATAATCCATTAAATCATATTTTAAATGATTTTTTATATGATTTTTCAGCCATTTCATCTAAAATCCTCTTTAAATGTATTTAATTGCTCATTGTTCCAGTTGGTCTGACACCTTCAGCCATGTTGGCATATCCTGTCATCTGCTTGCGCTTGGCCCCGATAATTGCTGCTTGCAGCTATATTTAGGGGCCAAGCACCGAAGGTGCGGAGGCACCTATTGTTTTCGTTCCCGTTCTTATTATTATTATTATTATTAGGGGCCAAGCACCGAAGGTGCGGAGGCACCTATTGTATCTGTTCCGTTTCTTATTATTATTATTATTATTAGGGGCCAAGCACCGAAGGTGCGGAGGCACCTATTGTATCTGTTCCGTTTCTTATTATTATTATTATTAGGGGCCAAGCACCGAAGGTGCGGAGGCACCTATTGTATCTGTTCCGTTTCTTATTATTATTATTATTATTATTATTATTATTATTATTCTTCCGCCATGGGAGTCTATGGCAGCCCATAGAACCGATTGCGGGAAAGTTGTTTTGGTTTGACATTCTGATAGAGGACCGTCTCAACATTAAATACACCAATTTTGGTGTTTCTAAGTCATTCCCTCTAGCGCCACCACCTGTCCAAAGTTTCACTTTTATTTTGCTAATAACTTTTGAACCAAAAGGCCAATCAGCGAAATTCTTTTTTCCTCTGATTCCTGAGCTCATGGCGATTCGATTGCACCCTATGACGTCATTTTCCGTCATAAAAATATGGCCGCCATCTTGAATTTTCAAAAAAAGCTACTTTTTCGAACTCGTCCTAGACGGTTTGTCCGATTTGCACGAAAATTGAACCAGATCATCTTCAGGTAGTGCTGACAAAAAGTTATGGAATTCAAATGGATTCGTCAAACCGTTTTCGATAAACGCACAAATACATTTTACGTAGCGCTAGCAAAAACAGTCATAAGGCCGTATCTCCGCAACGGTTTATCGTATTCAGACCAAACTTGGTACTTGTACTCACAAGCATGACCTGAGGCTACATGCTGTGTTTTGGCGCAGCGCCACCTACTGGTCCGGAGATATGAAAAATGGCTATTTTTGCTTATAACTTCTGAACAGTTTGTCCAAAAATCATACAATTGGTCTCGTTAGATTCAGGGCAACATGCCGAGTCGACTGATATCCAATTTGACCATATCGGTCATTTTGGCTGTCGGCCATTTTGAATTTTGTGCTAAAATTCTGTATTTTATGAACGCATGAACGGATTGTTACGAAACGTGGTATGGGTCATCAGCACAATGCCCTGAATGAGCCTGAGAAGTTTCGAAACAGCGCCACCTAGTGGTGAATTTTTTTTTTCAAATGCTTATAACTTTGGGTGTGGTCGACTTATTTTCACGAAACTCATCTTTTTAGACTCCTGAATCGTTGCCGAGTCCTACGATACCAAACATGCTAGGTTTCGCCTTACGGTTTGTGTAGCGTTGTGATTTAGCGCTTAAAAAACATTTGGCTATATCTTTGAAACCGCTAGTCCGATCGAGACGAAACCACCGTCAGAAGTTTGGAAACATAGGTCGATAGCTATACGCCAATGCCCAAATGCGAAAATATTGATGTTTAGGGGTACTAATTTCCAATCAAAGTCATGTGTCAGTCATTTTTTTCGTGTTTTTTCATATAAATGTCTATAACTCCGAAGCGAATTGAGATATTTTCACCAAAATTGACACACATATGTATGGGCTCACTCTGAGGACACGTAAAAAAAATTGTGGGACTGAGCCTCTTGGTGGCGCTATAATTGAACAAAATATGAAATTCCCATTGACTTCAATACAGTTTTGTGAAATAAAATGCTATACTAAACAAATGCATTGGTGTAATATTACGAAACTCAGATTGTGTCATCAGCACCATCCCCTGAAGGCAACCAAAATATTTCAAGACAGCGCCACCTAGTGGTCAAAAGTTATAACAAAATTTCCAAAAAGGCTAATAACTTTTGAATAAATCTGGCTATTGAAATTCCACGGTTCTTAATAGATTCCTTGGGTCAAGCCGAGAACATAGATACCAAGTTTTCCTTATTTGGCCAAACTTCCTGTCCGCCATCTTGATTTTCATTCAAAACCTACTTTTTCGAACTCCTCCTAGACCGTTTGTCCGATTTTCACCAAAATCGAATCGTATCATCTCCAGACTGTGCCGACAAAAAGTTATGGATTTCGTGTCGATTGATGAAACCGTTTTCGTATAGCGCAGCAGCAAAGTTGAGGCATGATGCCAAAATGACTATTCAGGCTTTATATCTGCAATGCCTCGACATATTGACACAAAACTTTGTATGTGTCACTGTCTACTTACTCTGACCACACCACATCAATTTCGTAACAGCGCCACCTTTTGGTCAAAAGTGACAATCCATTAAATCATATTTTGAATCACTTTTTACATGATTTTTCAGCCATTTCGCCTAAAATCCTCTTTAAATGTCTTTAATTGCTCATTGTTGCAGTTGGTCTGACACTTTCAGACATGTTGGCATGTCTTGTCGTCTTATTCTGCTTGGCCCCGGTAATTGCTGCTTGCAGCTATATTTATTATTATTATTATTATTATTATTATTCTTCCGCCATGGGAGTCTATGGCAGCCCATAGAACCGATTGCGGGAAAGTTGTTTTGGTTTGACATTCTGATAGAGGACCGTCTCAACATTAAATACACCAATTTTGGTGTTTCTAAGTCATTCCCTCTAGCGCCACCACCTGTCCAAAGTTTCACTTTTATTTTGCTAATAACTTTTGAACCGTAAGGCCAATCAGCGAAATTCTTTTTTCCTCTGATTCCTGAGCTCATGGCGATTCGATAGCACCCTATGACGTCATTTGCCGTCATAAAAATATGGCCGCCATCTTGAATTTTCAAAAAAAGCTACTTTTTCGAACTCGTCCTAGACGGTTTGTCCGATTTGCACGAAAATTGAACCAGATCATCTTCAGGTAGTGCTGACAAAAAGTTATGGAATTCAAATGGATTCGTCAAACCGTTTTCAATAAACGCACAAATACATTTTACGTAGCGCTAGCAAAAACAGTCGTAAGGCCGTATCTCCGCAACGGTTTATCGTATTCAGACCAAACTTGGTACTTGTACTCACAAGCATGACCTGAGGCTACATGCTGTGTTTCGGCGCAGCGCCACCTACTGGTCCGGAGATATGAAAAATGGCTATTTTTGCTAATTACTTCTGAACAGTTTGTCCAAAAATCATACAATTGGTCTCGTTAGATTCAGGGCAACATGCCGAGTCGACTGATATCCAATTTGACCATATCGGTCATTTTGGCTGTCGGCCATTTTGAATTTTGTGCTAAAATTCTGTATTTTATGAACGCATGAACGGATTGTTACGAAACGTGGTATGGGTCATCAGCACAATGCCCTGAATGAGCCTGAGAAGTTTCGAAACAGCGCCACCTAGTGGTGAATTTTTTTTTTCAAATGCTTATAACTTTGGGTGTGGTCGACTTATTTTCACGAAACTCATCTTTTTAGACTCCTGAATCGTTGCCGAGTCCTACGATACCAAACATGCTAGGTTTTGCCTTACGGTTTGTGTAGCGTTGTGATTTAGCACTTAAAAAACATTTGGCTATATCTTTGAAACCGCTAGTTCGATCGAGACGAAACCACCGTCAGAAGTTTGAAAACATAGGTCGATAGCTATACGCCAATGCCCAAATGCGAAAATATTGATGTTTAGGGGTACTAATTTCCAATCAAAGTCATGTGTCAGTCATTTTTTTCGTGTTTTTTCATATAAATGTCTATAACTCCGAAGCGAATTGAGATATTTTCACCAAAATTGACACACATATGTATGGGCTCACTCTGAGGACACGTAAAAAAAATTGTGGGACTGAGCCTCTTGGTGGCGCTATAATTGAACAAAATATGAAATTCCCATTGACTTCAATACAGTTTTGTGAAATAAAATGCTATACTAAACAAATGCATTGGTGTAATATTACGAAACTCAGATTGTGTCATCAGCACCATCCCCTGAAGGCAACCAAAATATTTCAAGACAGCGCCACCTAGTGGTCAAAAGTTATAACAAAATTTCCAAAAAGGCTAATAACTTTTGAATAAATCTGGCTATTGAAATGCCACGGGTCTTAATAGATTCCTTGGGTCAAGCCGAGAACATAGATACCAAGTTTTCCTTATTTGGCCAAACTTCCTGTCCGCCATCTTGATTTTCATTCAAAACCTACTTTTTCGAACTCCTCCTAGACCGTTTGTCCGATTTTCACCAAAATCGAATCGTATCATCTCCAGATTGTGCCGACAAAAAGTTATGGATTTCGTGTTGATTGATGAAACCGTTTTCGTATAGCACAGCAGCAAAGTTGAGGCATGATGCCAAAATGACTATTCAGGCTTTATATCTGCAATGCCTCGACATATTGACACAAAACTTTGTATGTGTCACTGTCTCCTTACTCTGACCACACCACATCAATTTCGTAACAGCGCCACCTTTTGGTCAAAAGTGACAATCCATTAAATCATATTTTGAATCACTTTTTACATGATTTTTCAGCCATTTCGCCTAAAATCCTCTTTAAATGTCTTTAATTGCTCATTGTTGCAGTTGGTCTGACACTTTCAGACATGTTGGCATGTCTTGTCGTCTTATTCTGCTTGGCCCCGGTAATTGCTGCTTGCAGCTATATTTAGGGGCCAAGCACCGAAGGTGCGGAGGCACCTATTGTTTTCGTTCCCGTTCTTATTATTATTATTATTATTATTATTCTTCCTTCTTCCGACTGGGAGTCTATGGCAGCCCATAGAACCGATCGCGGGAAAGTTGTAATGGTTTGACATTCTGATAGAGGACAGTCCCAACATTAAATACACCAATTTTGGTGTGTCTAAGTCATTCCCTCTAGCGCCACCAACTGTCCAAAATTTCACTCATGTTTATGCTAATAACTTTTGAACCACACGGGCTAGAAACAAAATTCTTTTTTCCTCTGATTTCTGAGCTCAGGGCGATTCGATTGCACCATATGACGTCATTTTTCGTCATAATAATTGTTCCGCCATTTTGAATTTTCCGAAAAACCTACTTTTTCAAACTCCTCCTAGGCCGTTGCTCCAATTTCCACGAAAATTGAATCAGATCATCTTCAGACCATGCCGACAAAAAGTTATGGAATTCGTGTTGATTCATCAAACCGTTCTCGAATACCGCGCAAACAAATTTTACGTAGCGCTTGCGAAAACAGACACAAGCCAGTATCTCCTCAACACTTTATCATATTCAGACCAAACTTGGTACATCTCTTCACAAGCATGACCTGAGGCAACATGCTGCGTTTCGGCACAGTGCCACCTACTGGTCCGGAGATATGAAAAATGGCTATTTTTGCTTATAACTTCTGAATGGGTTGTCCAAAAATCATAAAAGTGGTCTCGTTAGATTCAGGGCATCATGCTGAGTCGACTGATATCCAATTTTCCCCGATCAGCCATTTTGGCTGTCGGCCATTTTGAATTATGTGCTAAAATGCTGTATTTTATGAACGCGTGAACGTATCGTTACAAAACTCGGAATGGATCATCAGCACGATGCCCTGAAGGAGCCTGAGAAGTTTCGAAACAGTGCCACCTAGTGGTGAATTTTTTTTCCCAAATGCTTCCAAATGCTTATAACTTTGGGTGTGGTCGACTTATTTTCACGAGACTCATCTCATTAGAGTCCTGAATCGTTGCCGAGTCCCACGATACCAAACATGCTAGGTTTTGCCTTACGGTTTGTGTAGCGTTGTGATTTAGCGCTTAAAAAACATTTGGCTATATCTTCGAAACCGCTAGTCCGATCGAGACGAAACCACCTTCAGAAGTTTGAAAACATAGGTCGATAGCTAAACGCCAATGCCCAAATGCGAAAATATTGATGTTTAGGGGTAGTAAATTCCAATCAAAGTCATGTGTCAGTCATTTTTTACGTGTTTTTTCATATAAATGTCTATAACTCCGAAGCGAATTGAGATATTTTCACCAAAATCGACACACATATGTACGAGCTCACTCTGAGGACATGTAAAAAAAATGGTGGGACTCAGCCTCTTGGTAGCGCTATAATAGAACAAAACATGAAATTCCCATTGACTTCAATACAGTTTTGTGAAATAAAATGCTATAATAAACAAATGCATTGGTGTAATATTACGAAACTCAAAATGTGCCATCAGCACCATTCCCTGAAGGTACCCAAAATATTTCAAGACAGTGCCACCTAGTGGTCAAAAGTTATAACAACATTTCCAAAAAGGCTAATAACTTTTGAATAAATCTGGCTACTGAAATGCCACTGGTCTTAATAGATTCCTTGGGTCAAGCCGAGAACATAGATACCAAGTTTTCCTTATCTGGCCAAACTTCCTGTCCGCCATCTTGATTTTCATTCAAAACCTACTTTTTCGAACTCCTCCTAGACCGTTTGTCCGATTTTCACCAAAATCGAATCGTATCATCTCCAGACTGTGCTGACTAAAAGTTATGGATTTCGTGTCTATAGACGAAACCGTTTTCGTATAGCATAGCAGCAAACTTGAGGCATGATGCTAAAAGCACTATTCAGGCTTTATCTCTGCAATGCCTTGACATATTGACACCAAACTTTGTATGTGTCATTGTCACTTCACTCTGACCACATCACATCACATTTGTAACTGCGCCACCTATTGGTCGAAAGTGATAATCCATTAAATCATATTTTGAATGACTTTTTATATGATTTTTCAGCCATTTCGCCTAAAATCCTCTTTAAATGTATTTAATTGCTCATTGTTGCAGATGGTCTGACACCTTCAGCCATGTTGGCATGTCTTGTCGTCTTATTCTGCTTGGCCCCGGTAATGGCTGCTTGCAGCTATATTTATTATTATTATTCTTCCGCCATGGGAGTCTATGGCAGCCCATAGAACCGATTGCGGGAAAGTTGTTTTGGTTTGACATTCTGATAGAGGACCGTCTCAACATTAAATACACCAATTTTGGTGTTTCTAAGTCATTCCCTCTAGCGCCACCACCTGTCCAAAGTTTCACTTTTATTTTGCTAATAACTTTTGAACCGTAAGGCCAATCAGCGAAATTCTTTTTTCCTCTGATTCCTGAGCTCATGGCGATTCGATTGCACCCTATGACGTCATTTGCCGTCATAAAAATATGGCCGCCATCTTGAATTTTCAAAAAAAGCTACTTTTTCGAACTCGTCCTAGACGGTTTGTCCGATTTGCACGAAAATTGAACCAGATCATCTTCAGGTAGTGCTGACAAAAAGTTATGGAATTCAAATGGATTCGTCAAACCGTTTTCAATAAACGCACAAATACATTTTACGTAGCGCTAGCAAAAACAGTCATAAGGCCGTATCTCCGCAACGGTTTATCGTATTCAGACCAAACTTGGTACTTGTACTCACAAGCATGACCTGAGGCTACATGCTGTGTTTCGGCGCAGCGCCACCTACTGGTCCGGAGATATGAAAAATGCCTATTTTTGCTTATAACTTCTGAACAGTTTGTCCAAAAATCATACAATTGGTCTCGTTAGATTCAGGGCAACATGCCGAGTCGACTGATATCCAATTTTGCCATATCGGTCATTTTGGCTGTCGGCCATTTTGAATTTTGTGCTAAAATTCTGTATTTTATGAACGCATGAACGGATTGTTACGAAACGTGGTATGGGTCATCAGCACGATGCCCTGAATGAGCCTGAGAAGTTTCGAAACAGCGCCACCTAGTGGTGATTTTTTTTTTTCAAATGCTTATAGCTTTGGGTGTGGTCAACTTATTTTCAGGAAACTCATCTTTTTAGACTCCTGAATCGTTGCCGAGTCCTACGATACCAAACATGCTAGGTTTCGCCTTACGGTTTGTGTAGCGTTGTGATTTAGCGCTTAAAAAACATTTGGCTATATCTTTGAAACCGCTAGTCCGATCGAGACGAAACCACCGTCAGAAGTTTGGAAACATAGGTCGATAGCTATACGCCAATGCCCAAATGCGAAAATATTGATGTTTAGGGGTACTAATTTCCAATCAAAGTCATGTGTCAGTCATTTTTTTCGTGTTTTTTCATATAAATGTCTATAACTCCGAAGCGAATTGAGATATTTTCACCAAAATTGACACACATATGTATGGGCTCACTCTGAGGACACGTAAAAAAAATTGTGGGACTGAGCCTCTTGGTGGCGCTATAATTGAACAAAATATGAAATTCCCATTGACTTCAATACAGTTTTGTGAAATAAAATGCTATACTAAACAAATGCATTGGTGTAATATTACGAAACTCAGATTGTGTCATCAGCACCATCCCCTGAAGGCAACCAAAATATTTCAAGACAGCGCCACCTAGTGGTCAAAAGTTATTACAACATTTCCAAAAAGGCTAATAACTTTTGAATAAATCTGGCTATTGAAATGGCACGGGTCTTAATAGATTCCTTGGGTCAAGCCGAGAACATAGATACCAAGTTTTCCTTATTTGGCCAAACTTCCTGTCCGCCATCTTGATTTTCATTCAAAACCTACTTTTTCGAACTCCTCCTAGACCGTTTGTCCGATTTTCACCAAAATCGAATCGTATCATCTCCAGACTGTGCCGACAAAAAGTTATGGATTTCGTGTCGATTGATGAAACCGTTTTCGTATAGCACAGCAGCAAAGTTGAGGCATGATGCCAAAATGACTATTCAGGCTTTATATCTGCAATGCCTCGACATATTGACACAAAACTTTGTATGTGTCACTGTCTCCTTACTCTGACCACACCACATCAATTTCGTAACAGCGCCACCTTTTGGTCAAAAGTGACAATCCATTAAATCATATTTTGAATCACTTTTTACATGATTTTTCAGCCATTTCGCCTAAAATCCTCTTTAAATGTCTTTAATTGCTCATTGTTGCAGTTGGTCTGACACTTTCAGACATGTTGGCATGTCTTGTCGTCTTATTCTGCTTGGCCCCGGTAATTGCTGCTTGCAGCTATATTTATTATTATTATTCTTCCTTCTTCCGACTGGGAGTCTATGGCAGCCCATAGAACCGATTGCGGGAAAGTTGTTTTGGTTTGACATTCTGATAGAGGACCGTCTCAACATTAAATACACCAATTTTGGTGTTTCTAAGTCATTCCCTCTAGCGCCACCACCTGTCCAAAATTTCACTTTTATTTTGCTAATAACTTTTGAACCGTAAGGCCAATCAGCGAAATTCTTTTTTCCACTGATTCCTGAGCTCATGGCGATTCGATTGCACCCTATGACGTCATTTGCCGTCATAAAAATATGGCCGCCATCTTGAATTTTCAAAAAAAGCTACTTTTTCGAACTCGTCCTAGACGGTTTGTCCGATTTGCACGAAAATTGAACCAGATCATCTTCAGGTAGTGCTGACAAAAAGTTATGGAATTCAAATGGATTCGTCAAACCGTTTTCGATAAACGCACGAATACATTTTACGTAGCGCTAGCAAAAACAGTCGTAAGGCCGTATCTCCGCAACGGTTTATCGTATTCAGACCAAACTTGGTACTTGTACTCACAAGCATGACCTGAGGCTACATGCTGTGTTTCGGCGCAGCGCCACCTACTGGTCCGGAGATATGAAAAATGGCTATTTTTGCTTATAACTTCTGAACAGTTTGTCCAAAAATCATACAATTGGTCTCGTTAGATTCAGGGCAACATGCCGAGTCGACTGATATCCAATTTGACCATATCGGTCATTTTGGCTGTCGGCCATTTTGAATTTTGTGCTAAAATTCTGTATTTTATGAACGCATGAACGGATTGTTACGAAACGTGGTATGGGTCATCAGCACAATGCCCTGAATGAGCCTGAGAAGTTTCGAAACAGCGCCACCTAGTGGTGAATTTTTTTTTTCAAATGCTTATAACTTTGGGTGTGGTCGACTTATTTTCACGAAACTCATCTTTTTAGACTCCTGAATCATTGCCGAGTCCTACGATACCAAACATGCTAGGTTTTGCCTTACGGTTTGTGTAGCGTTGTGATTTAGCGCTTAAAAAACATTTGGCTATATCTTTGAAACCGCTAGTCCGATCGAGACGAAACCACCGTCAGAAGTTTGGAAACATAGGTCGATAGCTATACGCCAATGCCCAAATGCGAAAATATTGATGTTTAGGGGTACTAATTTCCAATCAAAGTCATGTGTCAGTCATTTTTTTCGTGTTTTTTCATATAAATGTCTATAACTCCGAAGCAAATTGAGATTTTTGCACCAAAATCGACACATATATGTATGGGCTCACTCTGAGGACACATAAAAAAAATGGTGGGACTGAGCCTCTTGGTGGCGCTATAATAGAACAAAACATGAAATTCCCATTGACTTCAATGCAGTTTTGTGAAATAAAATGCTATACTAAACAAATGCATTGGTGTAATATTACGAAACTCAGAATGTGCCATCAGCACCATCCCCTGAAGGTACCCAAAATATTTAGAGACAGCGCCACCTAGTGGTCAAAAGTTATAACAACATTTCCAAAACTGCTAATAACTTTTGAATACATCGGCCTATGTAAATGCCACTGGTCTTAATAGATTCCTTGGGTCAAGCCGAGAACATAGATACCAAATTTTCCTTATTTGGTCAAACTTCTTGTCTGCCATCTTGATTTTCATTCAAAACCTACTTTTTCGAACTCCTCCTAGACCGTTTGTCCGATTTTCACCAAAATCGAATCGTATCATCTCCAGACCGTGCCGACTAAAAGTTATGGATTTCGTGTCGATAGACGAAACCGTTTTCGTATAGCGCAGCAGCAAAGTTGAGGCATGATGCTAATAGCATTAATTAAGGCTTTATCTCTGCAATGCCTTGACATATTGACACCAAACTTTGTATGTGTCATTGTAACTTCACTCTGACCACATCACATCAGTTTTGTAACTGCGCCACCTATTGGTCGAAAGTGATAATCCATCAAATCATATTTTTATTTATTGTTTCTATGATTTTTCAGGCATTTTGCCTAAAATCCTCTTTAAATGTCTTTAATTGCTCATTGTTGCAGTTGGTCTGACACTTTCAGACATGTCGGCATGTCTTGTCGTCTTATTCAGCTTGGCCCCGGTAATGGCTGCTTGCAGCTATATTTATTATTATTATTATTATTCTTCCTTCTTCCGACTGGGAGTCTATGGCAGCCCATAGAACCGATTGCGGGAAAGTTGTTTTGGTTTGACATTCTGATAGAGGACCGTCTCAACATTAAATACACCAATTTTGGTGTTTCTAAGTCATTCCCTCTAGCGCCACCACCTGTCCAAAATTTCACTTTTATTTTGCTAATAACTTTTGAACCGTAAGGCCAATCAGCAAAATTCTTTTTTCCACTGATTCCTGAGCTCATGGCGATTCGATTGCACCCTATGACGTCATTTGCCGTCATAAAAATATGGCCGCCATCTTGAATTTTCAAAAAAAGCTACTTTTTCGAACTCGTCCTAGACGGTTTGTCCGATTTGCACGAAAATTGAACCAGATCATCTTCAGGTAGTGCTGACAAAAAGTTATGGAATTCAAATGGATTCGTCAAACCGTTTTCGATAAACGCACGAATACATTTTACGTAGCGCTAGCAAAAACAGTCGTAAGGCCGTATCTCCGCAACGGTTTATCGTATTCAGACCAAACTTGGTACTTGTACTCACAAGCATGACCTGAGGCTACATGCTGTGTTTCGGCGCAGCGCCACCTACTGGTCCGGAGATATGAAAAATGGCTATTTTTGCTTATAACTTCTGAACAGTTTGTCCAAAAATCATACAATTGGTCTCGTTAGATTCAGGGCAACATGCCGAGTCGACTGATATCCAATTTGACCATATCGGTCATTTTGGCTGTCGGCCATTTTGAATTTTGTGCTAAAATTCTGTATTTTATGAACGCATGAACGGATTGTTACGAAACGTGGTATGGGTCATCAGCACAATGCCCTGAATGAGCCTGAGAAGTTTCGAAACAGCGCCACCTAGTGGTGAATTTTTTTTTTCAAATGCTTATAACTTTGGGTGTGGTCGACTTATTTTCACGAAACTCATCTTTTTAGACTCCTGAATCATTGCCGAGTCCTACGATACCAAACATGCTAGGTTTTGCCTTACAATTTGTGTAGCGTTGTGATTTAGCGCTTAAAAAACATTTGGCTATATCTTTGAAACCGCTAGTCCGATCGAGACGAAACCACCGTCAGAAGTTTGGAAACATAGGTCGATAGCTATACGCCAATGCCCAAATGCGAAAATATTGATGTTTAGGGGTACTAATTTCCAATCAAAGTCATGTGTCAGTCATTTTTTTCGTGTTTTTTCATATAAATGTCTATAACTCCGAAGCGAATTGAGATTTTTGCACCAAAATCGACACATATATGTATGGGCTCACTCTGAGGACACATAAAAAAAATGGTGGGACTGAGCCTCTTGGTGGCGCTATAATAGAACAAAACATGAAATTCCCATTGACTTCAATGCAGTTTTGTGAAATAAAATGCTATACTAAACAAATGCATTGGTGTAATATTACGAAACTCAGAATGTGCCATCAGCACCATCCCCTGAAGGTACCCAAAATATTTAGAGACAGCGCCACCTAGTGGTCAAAAGTTATAACAACATTTCCAAAACTGCTAATAACTTTTGAATACATCGGCCTATGTAAATGCCACTGGTCTTAATAGATTCCTTGGGTCAAGCCGAGAACATAGATACCAAATTTTCCTTATTTGGTCAAACTTCTTGTCCGCCATCTTGATTTTCATTCAAAACCTACTTTTTCGAACTCCTCCTAGACCGTTTGTCCGATTTTCACCAAAATCGAATCGTATCATCTCCAGACCGTGCCGACTAAAAGTTATGGATTTCGTGTCGATAGACGAAACCGTTTTCGTATAGCGCAGCAGCAAAGTTGAGGCATGATGCTAATAGCATTAATTAAGGCTTTATCTCTGCAATGCCTTGACATATTGACACCAAACTTTGTATGTGTCATTGTAACTTCACTCTGACCACATCACATCAGTTTTGTAACTGCGCCACCTATTGGTCGAAAGTGATAATCCATCAAATCATATTTTTATTTATTGTTTCTATGATTTTTCAGGCATTTTGCCTAAAATCCTCTTTAAATGTCTTTAATTGCTCATTGTTGCAGTTGGTCTGACACTTTCAGACATGTCGGCATGTCTTGTCGTCTTATTCAGCTTGGCCCCGGTAATGGCTGCTTGCAGCTATATTTAGGGGCCAAGCACCGAAGGTGCGGAGGCACCTATTGTATCTGTTCCGTTTCTTATTATTATTATTATTATTATTATTATTATTATTATTATTATTCTTCCGCCATGGGAGTCTATGGCAGCCCATAGAACCGATTGCGGGAAAGTTGTTTTGGTTTGACATTCTGATAGAGGACCGTCTCAACATTAAATACACCAATTTTGGTGTTTCTAAGTCATTCCCTCTAGCGCCACCACCTGTCCAAAGTTTCACTTTTATTTTGCTAATAACTTTTGAACCATAAGGCCAATCAGCGAAATTCTTTTTTCCTCTGATTCCTGAGCTCATGGCGATTCGATTGCATCCTATGACGTCATTTGCCGTCATAAAAATATGGCCGCCATCTTGAATTTTCAAAAAAAGCTACTTTTTCGAACTCGTCCTAGACGGTTTGTCCGATTTGCACGAAAATTGAACCAGATCATCTTCAGGTAGTGCTGACAAAAAGTTATGGAATTCAAATGGATTCGTCAAACCGTTTTCGATAAACGCACAAATACATTTTACGTAGCGCTAGCAAAAACAGTCGTAAGGCCGTATCTCCGCATCGGTTTATCGTATTCAGACCAAACTTGGTACTTGTACTCACAATCATGACCTGAGGCTACATGCTGTGTTTCGGCGCAGCGCCACCTACTGGTCCGGAGATATGAAAAATGGCTATTTTTGCTTATAACTTCTGAACAGTTTGTCCAAAAATCATACAATTGGTCTCGTTAGATTCAGGGCAACATGCTGAGTCGACTGATATCCAATTTGACCATATCGGTCATTTTGGCTGTCGGCCATTTTGAATTTTGTGCTAAAATTCTGTATTTTATGAACGCATGAACGGATTGTTACGAAACGTGGTATGGGTCATCAGCACAATGCCCTGAATGAGCCTGAGAAGTTTCGAAACAGCGCCACCTAGTGGTGAATTTTTTTTTTCAAATGCTTATAACTTTGGGTGTGGTCGACTTATTTTCACGAAACTCATCTTTTTAGACTCCTGAATCGTTGCCGAGTCCTACGATACCAAACATGCTAGGTTTCGCCTTACGGTTTGTGTAGCGTTGTGATTTAGCGCTTAAAAAACATTTGGCTATATCTTTGAAACCGCTAGTCCAATCGAGACGAAACCACCGTCAGAAGTTTGGAAACATAGGTCGATAGCTATACGCCAATGCCCAAATGCGAAAATATTGATGTTTAGGGGTACTAATTTCCAATCAAAGTCATGTGTCAGTCATTTTTTTCGTGTTTTTTCATATAAATGTCTATAACTCCGAAGCGAATTGAGATATTTTCACCAAAATTGACACACATATGTATGGGCTCACTCTGAGGACACGTAAAAAAAATTGTGGGACTGAGCCTCTTGGTGGCGCTATAATTGAACAAAATATGAAATTCCCATTGACTTCAATACAGTTTTGTGAAATACAATGCTATACTAAACAAATGCATTGGTGTAATATTACGAAACTCAGATTGTGTCATCAGCACCATCCCCTGAAGGCAACCAAAATATTTCAAGACAGCGCCACCTAGTGGTCAAAAGTTATAACAAAATTTCCAAAAAGGCTAATAACTTTTGAATAAATCTGGCTATTGAAATTCCACGGTTCTTAATAGATTCCTTGGGTCAAGCCGAGAACATAGATACCAAGTTTTCCTTATTTGGCCAAACTTCCTGTCCGCCATCTTGATTTTCATTCAAAACCTACTTTTTCGAACTCCTCCTAGACCGTTTGTCCGATTTTCACCAAAATCGAATCGTATCATCTCCAGACTGTGCCGACAAAATGTTATGGATTTCGTGTCGATTGATGAAACCGTTTTCGTATAGCACAGCAGCAAAGTTGAGGCATGATGCCAAAATGACTATTCAGGCTTTATATCTGCAATGCCTCGACATATTGACACAAAACTTTGTATGTGTCACTGTCTCCTTACTCTGACCACACCACATCAATTTCGTAACAGCGCCACCTTTTGGTCAAAAGTAACAATCCATTAAATCATATTTTGAATGACAATTTATGTGATTTTTCAGCCATTTCGCCTAAAATCCTCTTTAAATGTCTTTAATTGCTCATTGTTGCAGTTGGTCTGACACTTTCAGACATGTTGGCATGTCTTGTCGTCTTATTCTGCTTGGCCCCGGTAATTGCTGCTTGCAGCTATATTTATTATTATTCTTCTTCTTCTTCCGCCATGGGAGTCTATGGCAGCCCATAGAACCGATTGCGGGAAAGTTGTTTTGGTTTGACATTCTGATAGAGGACAGTCCCAACATTAAATACACCAATTTTTGTGTTTCTAAGTCATTCCCTCTAGCGCCACCACCTGTCCAAAGTTTCACTTTTATTTTGCTAATAACTTTTGAACCGTAAGGCCAATCAACAAAATTCTTTTTTCCTCTTATTTCTGAGCTCATGCCGATTCGATTGCACCCTATGACGTCATTTTCCGTCATATAAATATGGCCGCCATTTTTAATTTTCTGAAAAAGCTACTTTTTCGAACTCGTCCTAGACGGTTTGTCCGATTTGCACGAAAATTGAACCAGATCATCTTCAGGCAGTGCTGACCAAAAGTTATGGAATTCAAATTGATTCGTCAAACCGTTTTCAATAAACGCACGAACAAATTTTACGTAGCGCCTGCAAAAACAGTCGTAAGGCTGTATCTCTGCAACGGTTTATCGTATTCAGACCAAACTTGGTACATGTCATCACAAGCATGACCTGAGGCTACATGCTGCGTTTCGGCGCAGCGCCACCTACTGGTCCGGAGATATGAAAAATGGCTATTTTTGCTTATAACTTCTGAACAGTTTGTCCAAAAATCATAAAATTGGTCTCGTTAGATTCAGGGCGACATGCCGAGTCGACTGATATCCAATTTTACCATATCGGCCATTTTGACTGTCGGCCATTTTGAATTATGTGCTAAAATGCTGTATTTTATGAACGCATGAACGGATTGTTACGAAACTTGGCATGGGTCATCAGCACGATGTCCTGAAGGAGTGTGAGAAGTTTCGAAACAGCGCCACCTAGTGGGGAATTTTTTTTTTCAAATGCTTATAACTTTGGGTGCGGTCGACTTATTTTCACGAGACTCATCTAATTAGACTCCTGAAACCTTGCCGAGTCCTACGATACCAAACATGCTAGGTTTCGCCTTACGGTTTGTGTAGCGTTGTGATTTAGCGCTTAAAAATCATTAGGCTATATCTTCGAAACCGCTTGTCCGATCGAGACGAAACCACCGTCAGAAGTTTGGAAACATAGGTCGATAGCTATACGCCAATGCCCAAATGCGAAAATATTGATGTTTAGGGGTAGTAAAATTCAAACAAAGTCATGTGTCAGTCATTTTTTACGTGTTTTTTCATATAAATGTTTATAACTCTAAAGCAAATTGAGATATTTTCACCAAAACTGACACACATATGTATGGGCTCACTCTGAGGACACGTAAAAAAAATTGTGGGACTGAGCCTCTTGGTGGCGCTATAATAGAACAAAACATGAAATTCCCATTGACTTCAATACAGTTTTGTGAGATAAAATGCTATTTTCATTCAAAACCTACTTTTTCGAACTCCTCCCACACCGTTTGTCCGATTTTCACCAAAATCGAATCGTATCATCCCCAGACTGTGCCGACTAAAAGTTATGGATTTCGTGTCAATTGACGAAACCGTTTTCGTATAGCGCAGCAGCAAATTTGAGGCATGATGCTAATAGCACTATTCAGGCTTTATCTCTGCAATGCCTTGACATATTGACACCAAACTTTGTATGTGTCATTGTCTCCTCACTCTGACCACATCACATCAGTTTTGTAACTGTGCCACCTATTTGTCGAAAGTGATAATCCATTAAATCATATTTTTAATTACTGTTTCTATGATTTTTCAGCCATTTCGTCTAAAATCCTCTTTAAATGTCTTTAATTGCTCATTGTTGCAGTTGGTCTGACACTTTCAGACATGTCGGCATGTCTTGTCGTCTTATTCTGCTTGGCCCCGGTAATTGCTGCTTGCAGCTATATTTAGGGGCCAAGCACCGAAGGTGCGTAGGCACCTATTGTATCTGTTCCCGTTCTTATTATTATTATTCTTCCGTTTCTTCCGACTGGGTGTCTATGGCAGCCCATAGAACCGATTGCGGGAAAGTTGTTTTGGATTGACATTCTGATAGAGGACTCTCCCAACATTAAATACACCAATTTTGTTGTTTCTAAGTCATTCCCTCTAGCGCCACCACCTGTCCAAAGTTTCACTTTTATTTTGCTAATAACTTTTGAACCGTGAGGTCAATCAACAAAATTCTTTTTTCCTCTGATTCCTGAGCTCATGCCGATTCGATTGCACCCTATGACTTCATTTTCCGTCATAACAATATGGCCGCCATTTTTAATTTTTCGTAAAACCTACTTTTTCGAACTCGTCCTAGACGGTTTGTCCGATTCGCACGAAAATTGAACCAGATCATCTTCAGGCAGTGCTGACAAAAAGTTATGGAATTCAAATTGATTCGTTAAACCGTTTTCGAAAAACGCTCGAACTAATTTTACGTAGCGCCTGCAAAAACAGTCGTAGGGCTCTATCTCCGCAACGGTTTATCGTATTCAGACCAAACTTGGTACATGTCATCACAGGTATGACCTGAGGCTACATGCTGTGTTTCGGCGCAGCGCCACCTACTGGTCCGGAGATATGGAAAATGGCTATTTTTGCTTATAGGTTTTGAACAGTTTGTCCAAAAATCATAAAATTGGTCTCGTTAGATTCAGGGCAACATGCCGATTTGACTGATATCCAATTTGACCATATCGGCCATTTTGACTGTCAGCCATTTTGAATTTTGTGCTAAAATGCTGTATTTTATGAACGCATGAACGAATTGTTACGAAACTTGGTATTGGTCATCATCACGATGTCCTGAAGGAACCTGAGAACTTTCGAAACAGCGCCACCTAGTGGTGAATTTTTTTTCCCAAATGCTTATAACTTTGGGTGTGGTCGACTTATTTTCACGAGACTCATCTCATTACAGTCCTGAATCGTTGCCGAGTCCCACGATACCAAACATGCTAGGTTTCGCCTTACGGTTTGTGTAGCGTTGTGATTTAGCGCTTAAAAAACATTTGGCTATATCTTCGAAACCGATAGTCCGATCAAGACGAAACCACCGTCAGAAGTTTGGAAACATAGGTCGATAGCTATACGCCAATGCCCAAATGCAAAAATATTGATGTTTAGGGGTAGTAAATTCCAATCAAAGTCATGTGTCAGTCATTTTTTACGTGTTTTTTCATATAAATGTCTATAACTCCGAAGCGAATTGAGATATCTTCACCAAAATTGACACACATATGTATGGGCTCACTCTGAGGACACATAAAAAAAAATGGTGTGACTGAGCCTCTTGGTGGCGCTATAACAGAACAAAACATGAAATTCCCATTGACTTCAATACAGTTTTGTGAAATAAAATGCTATACTAAACAAATGCATTGGTGTAATATTACGAAACTCAGAATGTGCCATCAGCTCCATCCCTTGAAGGTACCCAAAAGATTTCGAGACAGCGCCACCTAGTGGTCAAAAGTTATAACAAAATTTCCAAAAAGGCTAATAACTTTTGAATAAATCTGGCTATTGAAATGCCACTGGTCTTAATAGATTCCCTGGGTCAAGCCGAGAACATAGATACCAAGTTTTCCTTATTTGGCCAAACTTCCTGTCCGCCATCTTGATTTTCATTCAAAACCTACTTTTTCGAACTCCTCCTAGACCGTTTGTCCGATTTTCACCAAAATCGAATCGTATCATCTCCAGACTGTGCCGACTAAACGTTATGGATTTCGTGTCGATAGACGAAACTGTTTTCGTATAGCGCAGCAGCAAAGTTGAGGCATGATGCCAAAAGCACTATTCAGGCTTTATCTCTGAAATCCCTTGAAATATTGACACCAAACTTTGTATATGTCATTGTCACTTCACTCTGACCACATCACATCAGTTTTGTAACTGCTCCACCTATTGGTCGAAAGTGATAATCCATTAAATCATATTTTAAATGACTTTTTATATGATTTTTCAGCCATTTCGCCTAAAATCCTCTTTAAATGTATTTAATTGCTCATTGTTCCAGTTGGTCTGACACCTTCAGCCATGTTGGCATATCCTGTCATCTGCTTGCGCTTGGCCCCGATAATTGCTGCTTGCAGCTATATTTAGGGGCCAAGCACCGAAGGTGCGGAGGCACCTATTGTATCTGTTCCGTTTCTTATTATTAGGGGCCAAGCACCGAAGGTGCGGAGGCACCTATTGTATCTGTTCCGTTTCTTATTATTATTATTATTAGGGGCCAAGCACCGAAGGTGCGGAGGCACCTATTGTATCTGTTCCGTTTCTTATTATTATTATTATTATTATTATTATTATTATTCTTCCGCCATGGGAGTCTATGGCAGCCCATAGAACCGATTGCGGGAAAGTTGTTTTGGTTTGACATTCTGATAGAGGACCGTCTCAACATTAAATACACCAATTTTGGTGTTTCTAAGTCATTCCCTCTAGCGCCACCACCTGTCCAAAGTTTCACTTTTACTTTGCTAATAACTTTTGAACCGTAAGGCCAATCAGCGAAATTCTTTTTTTCTCTGATTCCTGAGCTCATGGCGATTCGATTGCACCCTATGACGTCATTTTCCGTCATAAAAATATGGCCGCCATCTTGAATTTTCAAAAAAAGCTACTTTTTCGAACTCGTCCTAGACGGTTTGTCCGATTTGCACGAAAATTGAACCAGATCATCTTCAGGTAGTGCTGACAAAAAGTTATGGAATTCAAATGGATTCGTCAAACCGTTTTCGATAAACGCACAAATACATTTTACGTAGCGCTAGCAAAAACAGTCGTAAGGCCGTATCTCCGCAACGGTTTATCGTATTCAGACCAAACTTGGTACTTGTACTCACAAGCATGACCTGAGGCTACATGCTGTGTTTCGGCGCAGCGCCACCTACTGGTCCGGAGATATGAAAAATGGCTATTTTTGCTTATAACTTCTGAACAGTTTGTCCAAAAATCATACAATTGGTCTCGTTAGATTCAGGGCAACATGCCGAGTCGACTGATATCCAATTTGACCATATCGGTCATTTTGGCTGTCGGCCATTTTGAATTTTGTGCTAAAATTCTGTATTTTATGAACGCATGAACGGATTGTTACGAAACGTGGTATGGGTCATCAGCACAATGCCCTGAATGAGCCTGAGAAGTTTCGAAACAGCGCCACCTAGTGGTGAATTTTTTTTTTCAAATGCTTATAACTTTGGGTGTGGTCGACATATTTTCACGAAACTCATCTTTTTAGACTCCTGAATCGTTGCCGAGTCCTACGATACCAAACATGCTAGGTTTTGCCTTACGGTTTGTGTAACGTTGTGATTTAGCGCTTAAAAAACATTTGGCTATATCTTTGAAACCGCTAGTCCGATCGAGACGAAACCACCGTCAGAAGTTTGGAAACATAGGTCGATAGCTATACGCCAATGCCCAAATGCGAAAATATTGATGTTTAGGGGTACTAATTTCCAATCAAAGTCATGTGTCAGTCATTTTTTTCGTGTTTTTTCATATAAATGTCTATAACTCCGAAGCGAATTGAGATATTTTCACCAAAATTGACACACATATGTATGGGCTCACTCTGAGGACACGTAAAAAAAATTGTGGGACTGAGCCTCTTGGTGGCGCTATAATTGAACAAAATATGAAATTCCCATTGACTTCAATACAGTTTTGTGAAATAAAATGCTATACTAAACAAATGCATTGGTGTAATATTACGAAACTCAGATTGTGTCATCAGCACCATCCCCTGAAGGCAACCAAAATATTTCAAGACAGCGCCACCTAGTGGTCAAAAGTTATAACAAAATTTCCAAAAAGGCTAATAACTTTTGAATAAATCTGGCTATTGAAATGCCACGGGTCTTAATAGATTCCTTGGGTCAAGCCGAGAACATAGATACCAAGTTTTCCTTATTTGGCCAAACTTCCTGTCCGTCATCTTGATTTTCATTCAAAACCTACTTTTTCGAACTCCTCCTAGACCGTTTGTCCGATTTTCACCAAAATCGAATCGTATCATCTCCAGACTGTGCCGACAAAAAGTTATGGATTTCGTGTCGATTGATGAAACCGTTTTCGTATAGCACAGCAGCAAAGTTGAGGCATGATGCCAAAATGACTATTCAGGCTTTATATCTGCAATGCCTCGACATATTGACACAAAACTTTGTATGTGTCACTGTCTCCTTACTCTGACCACACCACATCAATTTCGTAACAGCGCCACCTTTTGGTCAAAAGTGACAATCCATTAAATCATATTTTGAATCACTTTTTACATGATTTTTCAGCCATTTCGCCTAAAATCCTCTTTAAATGTCTTTAATTGCTCATTGTTGCAGTTGGTCTGACACTTTCAGACATGTTGGCATGTCTTGTCGTCTTATTCTGCTTGGCCCCGGTAATTGCTGCTTGCAGCTATATTTAGGGGCCAAGCACCGAAGGTGCGGAGGCACCTATTGTATCTGTTCCGTTTCTTATTATTATTATTATTAGGGGCCAAGCACCGAAGGTGCGGAGGCACCTATTGTATCTGTTCTGTTTCTTATTATTATTATTATTATTATTATTATTATTATTCTTCCGCCATGGGAGTCTATGGCAGCCCATAGAACCGATTGCGGGAAAGTTGTTTTGGTTTGACATTCTGATAGAGGACCGTCTCAACATTAAATACACCAATTTTGGTGTTTCTAAGTCATTCCCTCTAGCGCCACCACCTGTCCAAAGTTTCACTTTTATTTTGCTAATAACTTTTGAACCGTAAGGCCAATCAGCGAAATTCTTTTTTCCTCTGATTCCTGAGCTCATGGCGATTCGATTGCACCCTATGACGTCATTTGCCGTTATAAAAATATGGCCGCCATCTTGAATTTTCAAAAAAAGCTACTTTTTCGAACTCGTCCTAGATGGTTTGTCCGATTTGCACGAAAATTGAACCAGATCATCTTCAGGTAGTGCTGACAAAAAGTTATGGAATTCAAATGGATTCGTCAAACCGTTTTCAATAAACGCACAAATACATTTTACGTAGCGCTAGCAAAAACAGTCGTAAGGCCGTATCTCCGCAACGGTTTATCGTATTCAGACCAAACTTGGTACTTGTACTCACAAGCATGACCTGAGGCTACATGCTGTGTTTCGGCGCAGCGCCACCTACTGGTCCGGAGATATGAAAAATGGCTATTTTTGCTTATAACTTCTGAACAGTTTGTCCAAAAATCATACAATTGGTCTCGTTAGATTCAGGGCAACATGCCGAGTCGACTGATATCCAATTTGACCATATCGGTCATTTTGGCTGTCGGCCATTTTGAATTTTGTGCTAAAATTCTGTATTTTATGAACGCATGAACGGATTGTTACGAAACGTGGTATGGGTCATCAGCACAATGCCCTGAATGAGCCTGAGAAGTTTCGAAACAGCGCCACCTAGTGGTGAATTTTTTTTTTCAAATGCTTATAACTTTGGGTGTGGTCGACTTATTTTCACGAAACTCATCTTTTTAGACTCCTGAATCATTGCCGAGTCCTACGATACCAAACATGCTAGGTTTTGCCTTACGGTTTGTGTAGCGTTGTGATTTAGCGCTTAAAAAACATTTGGCTATATCTTTGAAACCGCTAGTCCGATCGAGACGAAACCACCGTCAGAAGTTTGGAAACATAGGTCGATAGCTATACGCCAATGCCCAAATGCGAAAATATTGATGTTTAGGGGTACTAATTTCCAATCAAAGTCATGTGTCAGTCATTTTTTTCGTGTTTTTTCATATAAATGTCTATAACTCCGAAGCAAATTGAGATTTTTGCACCAAAATCGACACATATATGTATGGGCTCACTCTGAGGACACATAAAAAAAATGGTGGGACTGAGCCTCTTGGTGGCGCTATAATAGAACAAAACATGAAATTCCCATTGACTTCAATGCAGTTTTGTGAAATAAAATGCTATACTAAACAAATGCATTGGTGTAATATTACGAAACTCAGAATGTGCCATCAGCACCATCCCCTGAAGGTACCCAAAATATTTAGAGACAGCGCCACCTAGTGGTCAAAAGTTATAACAACATTTCCAAAACTGCTAATAACTTTTGAATACATCGGCCTATGTAAATGCCACTGGTCTTAATAGATTCCTTGGGTCAAGCCGAGAACATAGATACCAAATTTTCCTTATTTGGTCAAACTTCTTGTCCGCCATCTTGATTTTCATTCAAAACCTACTTTTTCGAACTCCTCCTAGACCGTTTGTCCGATTTTCACCAAAATCGAATCGTATCATCTCCAGACCGTGCCGACTAAAAGTTATGGATTTCGTGTCGATAGACGAAACCGTTTTCGTATAGCGCAGCAGCAAAGTTGAGGCATGATGCTAATAGCATTAATTAAGGCTTTATCTCTGCAATGCCTTGACATATTGACACCAAACTTTGTATGTGTCATTGTAACTTCACTCTGACCACATCACATCAGTTTTGTAACTGCGCCACCTATTGGTCGAAAGTGATAATCCATCAAATCATATTTTTATTTATTGTTTCTATGATTTTTCAGGCATTTTGCCTAAAATCCTCTTTAAATGTCTTTAATTGCTCATTGTTGCAGTTGGTCTGACACTTTCAGACATGTCGGCATGTCTTGTCGTCTTATTCAGCTTGGCCCCGGTAATGGCTGCTTGCAGCTATATTTATTATTAGGGGCCAAGCACCGAAGGTGCGGAGGCACCTATTGTATCTGTTCCGTTTCTTATTATTATTATTAGGGGCCAAGCACCGAAGGTGCGTAGGCACCTATTGTATCTGTTCCCGTTCTTATTATTATTATTCTTCATTTTTCCGACTGGGAGTCTATGGCAGCCCATAGAACCGCTTGCGGGAAAGTTATGAAATTTGGCACACTGATAGAGGAGGGTCTGACCTATCAGCATAGCAAATTTGGAGTCTCCAAGTCATTACCTCTAGCGCCACCAACTGTCCAAAGTTGCACTCATGTTTATGCTAATAACTTTTGAACCACATGGGCTAGAAACAAAATTATTTTTTTCTCTGATTCCTTAGCTCAAGCCGATTGCACCCTATGACGTCATTTTCCGTCATGAAAATTTTTCCGCCATTTTGAATTTTCCGAAAAACCTACTTTTTCGAACTCCTCCTAGGCCGTTACTCCGATTTTCACGAAATTTGAACCAGATCATCTCCAGACCATGCCGACAAAAAGTTATGGAATTCAAGTTGATTCTCTTAACCGTTTTCGATAAACCCACGAAGAAATTTTACGTAGCGCTTGCGAAAACAGACATAAGGCTGTATCTCCGCAACGCTTTATCAGATTCAGACCAATCTTGGTACATGTCATCACAAGCATGACCTGAGGCTACATGCTGCGTTTCGGCGCAGCGCCACCTACTGGTCCGGAGATATGACAAATGGATGTTTTTGCTTATAACTTCTGAATGGTTTGTCCAAAAATCATAAAATCAGTCTCGTTAGATTCAGGGCGACATGCCGAGTCGACTGATATCCAATTTTACCATATCGGCCATTTTGACTGTCGGCCATTTTGAATTATGTGCTAAAATGCTGTATTTTATGAACGCCTGAACGGATTGTTACGAAACTTGGCATGGGTCATCAGCACGATGTCCTGAAGGAGTGTGAGAAGTTTCGAAACAGCGCCACCTAGTGGGGAATTTTTTTTTCAAATGCTTATAACTTTGGGTGCGGTCGACTTATTTTCACGAGACTCATCTAATTAGACTCCTGAAACCTTGCCGAGTCCTACGATACCAAACATGCTAGGTTTCGCCTTACGGTTTGTGTAGCGTTGTGATTTAGCGCTTAAAAAACATTAGGCTATATCTTCGAAACCGCTTGTCCGATCGAGACGAAACCACCGTCAGAAGTTTGGAAACATAGGTCGATAGCTATACGCCAATGCCCAAATGCGAAAATATTGATGTTTAGGGGTAGTAAAATTCAAACAAAGTCATGTGTCAGTCATTTTTTACGTGTTTTTTCATATAAATGTTTATAACTCTAAAGCAAATTGAGATATTTTCACCAAAACTGACACACATATGTATGGGCTCACTCTGAGGACACGTAAAAAAAATTGTGGGACTGAGCCTCTTGGTGGCGCTATAATAGAACAAAACATGAAATTCCCATTGACTTCAATACAGTTTTGTGAGATAAAATGCTATTTTCATTCAAAACCTACTTTTTCGAACTCCTCCCACACCGTTTGTCCGATTTTCACCAAAATCAAATCGTATCATCCCCAGACTGTGCCGACTAAAAGTTATGGATTTCGTGTCAATTGACGAAACCGTTTTCGTATAGCGCAGCAGCAAATTTGAGGCATGATGCTAATAGCACTATTCAGGCTTTATCTCTGCAATGCCTTGACATATTGACACCAAACTTTGTATGTGTCATTGTCTCCTCACTCTGACCACATCACATCAGTTTTGTAACTGCGCCACCTATTTGTCGAAAGTGATAATCCATTAAATCATATTTTTAGGGGCCAAGCACCGAAGGTGCGGAGGCACCTATTGTATCCGTTCGCGTTCTTATTATTAGGGGCCAAGCACCGAAGGTGCGGAGGCACCTATTGTTTCTGTTCGCGTTCTTATTATTAGGGGCCAAGCACCGAAGGTGCGTAGGCACCTATTGTATCTGTTCCCGTTCTTATTATTATTATTCTTCCGTTTCTTCCGACTGGGTGTCTATGGCAGCCCATAGAACCGATTGCGGGAAAGTTGTTTTGGATTGACATTCTGATAGAGGACTCTCCCAACATTAAATACACCAATTTTGTTGTTTCTAAGTCATTCCCTCTAGCGCCACCACCTGTCCAAAGTTTCACTTTTATTTTGCTAATAACTTTTGAACCGTGAGGTCAATCAACAAAATTCTTTTTTCCTCTGATTCCTGAGCTCATGCCGATTCGATTGCACCCTATGACTTCATTTTCCGTCATAACAATATGGCCGCCATTTTTAATTTTTCGTAAAACCTACTTTTTCGAACTCGTCCTAGACGGTTTGTCCGATTCGCACGAAAATTGAACCAGATCATCTTCAGGCAGTGCTGACCAAAAGTTATGGAATTCAAATTGATTCGTTAAACCGTTTTCAAAAAACGCTCGAACTAATTTTACGTAGCGCCTGCAAAAACAGTCGTAGGGCTCTATCTCCGCAACGGTTTATCGTATTCAGACCAAACTTGGTACATGTCATCACAGGTATGACCTGAGGCTACATGCTGTGTTTCGGCGCAGCGCCACCTACTGGTCCGGAGATATGGAAAATGGCTATTTTTGCTTATAGGTTTTGAACAGTTTGTCCAAAAATCATAAAATTGGTCTCGTTAGATTCAGGGCAACATGCCGATTCGACTGATATCCAATTTGACCATATCGGCCATTTTGACTGTCAGCCATTTTGAATTTTGTGCTAAAATGCTGTATTTTATGAACGCATGAACGAATTGTTACGAAACTTGGTATTGGTCATCATCACGATGTCCTGAAGGAACCTGAGAACTTTCGAAACAGCGCCACCTAGTGGTGAATTTTTTTTCCCAAATGCTTATAACTTTGGGTGTGGTCGACTTATTTTCACGAGACTCATCTCATTACAGTCCTGAATCGTTGCCGAGTCCCACGATACCAAACATGCTAGGTTTCGCCTTACGGTTTGTGTAGCGTTGTGATTTAGCGCTTAAAAAACATTTGGCTATATCTTCGAAACCGATAGTCCGATCAAGACGAAACCACCGTCAGAAGTTTGGAAACATAGGTCGATAGCTATACGCCAATGCCCAAATGCAAAAATATTGATGTTTAGGGGTAGTAAATTCCAAAGTCATGTGTCAGTCATTTTTTACGTGTTTTTTCATATAAATGTCTATAACTCCGAAGCGAATTGAGATATCTTCACCAAAATTGACACACATATGTATGGGCTCACTCTGAGGACACATAAAAAAAAAATGGTGTGACTGAGCCTCTTGGTGGCGCTATAACAGAACAAAACATGAAATTCCCATTGACTTCAATACAGTTTTGTGAAATAAAATGCTATACTAAACAAATGCATTGGTGTAATATTACGAAACTCAGAATGTGCCATCAGCTCCATCCCTTGAAGGTACCCAAAAGATTTCGAGACAGCGCCACCTAGTGGTCAAAAGTTATAACAAAATTTCCAAAAAGGCTAATAACTTTTGAATAAATCTGGCTATTGAAATGCCACTGGTCTTAATAGATTCCCTGGGTCAAGCCGAGAACATAGATACCAAGTTTTCCTTATTTGGCCAAACTTCCTGTCCGCCATCTTGATTTTCATTCAAAACCTACTTTTTCGAACTCCTCCTAGACCGTTTGTCCGATTTTCACCAAAATCGAATCGTATCATCTCCAGACTGTGCCGACTAAACGTTATGGATTTCGTGTCGATAGACGAAACTGTTTTCGTATAGCGCAGCAGCAAAGTTGAGGCATGATGCCAAAAGCACTATTCAGGCTTTATCTCTGAAATCCCTTGAAATATTGACACCAAACTTTGTATATGTCATTGTCACTTCACTCTGACCACATCACATCAGTTTTGTAACTGCTCCACCTATTGGTCGAAAGTGATAATCCATTAAATCATATTTTAAATGACTTTTTATATGATTTTTCAGCCATTTCGCCTAAAATCCTCTTTAAATGTATTTAATTGCTCATTGTTCCAGTTGGTCTGACACCTTCAGCCATGTTGGCATATCCTGTCATCTGCTTGCGCTTGGCCCCGATAATTGCTGCTTGCAGCTATATTTATTATTATTATTATTATTATTCTTCCGCCATGGGAGTCTATGGCAGCCCATAGAACCGATTGCGGGAAAGTTGTTTTGGTTTGACATTCTGATAGAGGACCGTCTCAACATTAAATACACCAATTTTGGTGTTTCTAAGTCATTCCCTCTAGCGCCACCACCTGTCCAAAGTTTCACTTTTATTTTGCTAATAACTTTTGAACCGTAAGGCCAATCAGCGAAATTCTTTTTTCCTCTGATTCCTGAGCTCATGGCGATTCGATTGCACCCTATGACGTCATTTGCCGTCATAAAAATATGGCCGCCATCTTGAATTTTCAAAAAAAGCTACTTTTTCGAACTCGTCCTAGACGGTTTGTCCGATTTGCACGAAAATTGAACCAGATCATCTTCAGGTAGTGCTGACAAAAAGTTATGGAATTCAAATGGATTCGTCAAACCGTTTTCAATAAACGCACAAATACATTTTACGTAGCGCTAGCAAAAACAGTCGTAAGGCCGTATCTCCGCAACGGTTTATCGTATTCAGACCAAACTTGGTACTTGTACTCACAAGCATGACCTGAGGCTACATGCTGTGTTTCGGCGCAGCGCCACCTACTGGTCCGGAGATATGAAAAATGGCTATTTTTGCTTATAACTTCTGAACAGTTTGTCCAAAAATCATACAATTGGTCTCGTTAGATTCAGGGCAACATGCCGAGTCGACTGATATCCAATTTGACCATATCGGTCATTTTGGCTGTCGGCCATTTTGAATTTTGTGCTAAAATTCTGTATTTTATGAACGCATGAACGGATTGTTACGAAACGTGGTATGGGTCATCAGCACAATGCCCTGAATGAGCCTGAGAAGTTTCGAAACAGCGCCACCTAGTGGTGAATTTTTTTTTTCAAATGCTTATAACTTTGGGTGTGGTCGACTTATTTTCACGAAACTCATCTTTTTAGACTCCTGAATCGTTGCCGAGTCCTACGATACCAAACATGCTAGGTTTTGCCTTACGGTTTGTGTAGCGTTGTGATTTAGCGCTTAAAAAACATTTGGCTATATCTTTGAAACCGCTAGTCCGATCGAGACGAAACCACCGTCAGAAGTTTGGAAACATAGGTCGATAGCTATACGCCAATGCCCAAATGCGAAAATATTGATGTTTAGGGGTACTAATTTCCAATCAAAGTCATGTGTCAGTCATTTTTTTCGTGTTTTTTCATATAAATGTCTATAACTCCGAAGTGAATTGAGATATTTTCACCAAAATTGACACACATATGTATGGGCTCACTCTGAGGACACGTAAAAAAAATTGTGGGACTGAGCCTCTTGGTGGCGCTATAATTGAACAAAATATGAAATTCCCATTGACTTCAATACAGTTTTGTGAAATAAAATGCTATACTAAACAAATGCATTGGTGTAATATTACGAAACTCAGATTGTGTCATCAGCACCATCCCCTGAAGGCAACCAAAATATTTCAAGACAGCGCCACCTAGTGGTCAAAAGTTATAACAAAATTTCCAAAAAGGCTAATAACTTTTGAATAAATCTGGCTATTGAAATGCCACGGGTCTTAATAGATTCCTTGGGTCAAGCCGAGAACATAGATACCAAGTTTTCCTTATTTGGCCAAACTTCCTGTCCGCCATCTTGATTTTCATTCAAAACCTACTTTTTCTAACTCCTCCTAGACCGTTTGTCCGATTTTCACCAAAATCGAATCGTATCATCTCCAGACTGTGCCGACAAAAAGTTATGGATTTCGTGTCGATTGATGAAACCGTTTTTGTATAGCACAGCAGCAAAGTTGAGGCATGATGCCAAAATGACTATTCAGGCTTTATATCTGCAATGCCTCGACATATTGACACAAAACTTTGTATGTGTCACTGTCTCCTTACTCTGACCACACCACATCAATTTCGTAACAGCGCCACCTTTTGGTCAAAAGTGACAATCCATTAAATCATATTTTGAATCACTTTTTACATGATTTTTCAGCCATTTCGCCTAAAATCCTCTTTAAATGTCTTTAATTGCTCATTGTTGCAGTTGGTCTGACACTTTCAGACATGTTGGCATGTCTTGTCGTCTTATTCTGCTTGGCCCCGGTAATTGCTGCTTGCAGCTATATTTATTATTATTATTCTTCCGCCATGGGAGTCTATGGCAGCCCATAGAACCGATTGCGGGAAAGTTGTTTTGGTTTGACATTCTGATAGAGGACCGTCTCAACATTAAATACACCAATTTTGGTGTTTCTAAGTCATTCCCTCTAGCGCCACCACCTGTCCAAAGTTTCACTTTTATTTTGCTAATAACTTTTGAACCGTAAGGCCAATCAGCGAAATTCTTTTTTCCTCTGATTCCTGAGCTCATGGCGATTCGATTGCACCCTATGACGTCATTTGCCGTCATAAAAATATGGCCGCCATCTTGAATTTTCAAAAAAAGCTACTTTTTCGAACTCGTCCTAGACGGTTTGTCCGATTTGCACGAAAATTGAACCAGATCATCTTCAGGTAGTGCTGACAAAAAGTTATGGAATTCAAATGGATTCGTCAAACCGTTTTCAATAAACGCACAAATACATTTTACGTAGCGCTAGCAAAAACAGTCGTAAGGCCGTATCTCCGCAACGGTTTATCGTATTCAGACCAAACTTGGTACTTGTACTCACAAGCATGACCTGAGGCTACATGCTGTGTTTCGGCGCAGCGCCACCTACTGGTCCGGAGATATGAAAAATGGCTATTTTTGCTTATAACTTCTGAACAGTTTGTCCAAAAATCATACAATTGGTCTCGTTAGATTCAGGGCAACATGCCGAGTCGACTGATATCCAATTTGACCATATCGGTCATTTTGGCTGTCGGCCATTTTGAATTTTGTGCTAAAATTCTGTATTTTATGAACGCATGAACGGATTGTTACGAAACGTGGTATGGGTCATCAGCACAATGCCCTGAATGAGCCTGAGAAGTTTCGAAACAGCGCCACCTAGTGGTGAATTTTTTTTTTCAAATGCTTATAACTTTGGGTGTGGTCGACTTATTTTCACGAAACTCATCTTTTTAGACTCCTGAATCGTTGCCGAGTCCTACGATACCAAACATACTAGGTTTCGCCTTACGGTTTGTGTAGCGTTGTGATTTAGCGCTTAAAAAACATTTGGCTATATCTTTGAAACCGCTAGTCCGATCGAGACGAAACCACCGTCAGAAGTTTGGAAACATAGGTCGATAGCTATACGCCAATGCCCAAATGCGAAAATATTGATGTTTAGGGGTACTAATTTCCAATCAAAGTCATGTGTCAGTCATTTTTTTCGTGTTTTTTCATATAAATGTCTATAACTCCGAAGCGAATTGAGATATTTTCACCAAAATTGACACACATATGTATGGGCTCACTCTGAGGACACGTAAAAAAAATTGTGGGACTGAGCCTCTTGGTGGCGCTATAATTGAACAAAATATGAAATTCCCATTGACTTCAATACAGTTTTGTGAAATAAAATGCTATACTAAACAAATGCATTGGTGTAATATTACGAAACTCAGATTGTGTCATCAGCACCATCCCCTGAAGGCAACCAAAATATTTCAAGACAGCGCCACCTAGTGGTCAAAAGTTATAACAAAATTTCCAAAAAGGCTAATAACTTTTGAATACATCTGGCTATTGAAATGCCACTGGTCTTAATAGATTCCTTGGGTCAAGCCGAGAACATAGATACCAAGTTTTCCTTATTTGGCCAAACTTCCTGTCCGCCATCTTGATTTTCATTCAAAACCTACTTTTTCGAACTCCTCCTAGACCGTTTGTCCGATTTTCACCAAAATCGAATCGTATCATCTCCAGACTGTGCCGACAAAAAGTTATGGATTTCGTGTCGATTGATGAAACCGTTTTCGTATAGCACAGCAGCAAAGTTGAGGCATGATGCCAAAATGACTATTCAGGCTTTATATCTGCAATGCCTTGACATATTGACACAAAACTTTGTATGTGTCACTGTCTCCTTACTCTGACCACACCACATCAATTTCGTAACAGCGCCACCTTTTGGTCAAAAGTGACAATCCATTAAATCATATTTTGAATCACTTTTTACATGATTTTTCAGCCATTTCGCCTAAAATCCTCTTTAAATGTCTTTAATTGCTCGTTGTTGCAGTTGGTCTGACACTTTCAGACATGTTGGCATGTCTTGTCGTCTTATTCTGCTTGGCCCCGGTAATTGCTGCTTGCAGCTATATTTATTATTATTATTATTCTTCCGCCATGGGAGTCTATGGCAGCCCATAGAACCGATTGCGGGAAAGTTGTTTTGGTTTGACATTCTGATAGAGGACCGTCTCAACATTAAATACACCAATTTTGGTGTTTCTAAGTCATTCCCTCTAGCGCCACCACCTGTCCAAAGTTTCACTTTTACTTTGCTAATAACTTTTGAACCGTAAGGCCAATCAGCGAAATTCTTTTTTCCTCTGATTCCTGAGCTCATGGCGATTCGATTGCACCCTATGACGTCATTTGCCGTTATAAAAATATGGCCGCCATCTTGAATTTTCAAAAAAAGCTACTTTTTCGAACTCGTCCTAGATGGTTTGTCCGATTTGCACGAAAATTGAACCAGATCATCTTCAGGTAGTGCTGACAAAAAGTTATGGAATTCAAATGGATTCGTCAAACCGTTTTCAATAAACGCACAAATACATTTTACGTAGCGCTAGCAAAAACAGTCGTAAGGCCGTATCTCCGCAACGGTTTATCGTATTCAGACCAAACTTGGTACTTGTACTCACAAGCATGACCTGAGGCTACATGCTGTGTTTCGGCGCAGCGCCACCTACTGGTCCGGAGATATGAAAAATGGCTATTTTTGCTTATAACTTCTGAACAGTTTGTCCAAAAATCATACAATTGGTCTCGTTAGATTCAGGGCAACATGCCGAGTCGACTGATATCCAATTTGACCATATCGGTCATTTTGGCTGTCGGCCATTTAGAATTTTGTGCTAAAATTCTGTATTTTATGAACGCATGAACGGATTGTTACGAAACGTGGTATGGGTCATCAGCACAATGCCCTGAATGAGCCTGAGAAGTTTCGAAACAGCGCCACCTAGTGGTGAATTTTTTTTTTCAAATGCTTATAACTTTGGGTGTGGTCGACTTATTTTCACGAAACTCATCTTTTTAGACTCCTGAATCATTGCCGAGTCCTACGATACCAAACATGCTAGGTTTTGCCTTACGGTTTGTGTAGCGTTGTGATTTAGCGCTTAAAAAACATTTGGCTATATCTTTGAAACCGCTAGTCCGATCGAGACGAAACCACCGTCAGAAGTTTGGAAACATAGGTCGATAGCTATACGCCAATGCCCAAATGCGAAAATATTGATGTTTAGGGGTACTAATTTCCAATCAAAGTCATGTGTCAGTCATTTTTTTCGTGTTTTTTCATATAAATGTCTATAACTCCGAAGCAAATTGAGATTTTTGCACCAAAATCGACACATATATGTATGGGCTCACTCTGAGGACACATAAAAAAAATGGTGGGACTGAGCCTCTTGGTGGCGCTATAATAGAACAAAACATGAAATTCCCATTGACTTCAATGCAGTTTTGTGAAATAAAATGCTATACTAAACAAATGCATTGGTGTAATATTACGAAACTCAGAATGTGCCATCAGCACCATCCCCTGAAGGTACCCAAAATATTTAGAGACAGCGCCACCTAGTGGTCAAAAGTTATAACAACATTTCCAAAACTGCTAATAACTTTTGAATACATCGGCCTATGTAAATGCCACTGGTCTTAATAGATTCCTTGGGTCAAGCCGAGAACATAGATACCAAATTTTCCTTATTTGGTCAAACTTCTTGTCCGCCATCTTGATTTTCATTCAAAACCTACTTTTTCGAACTCCTCCTAGACCGTTTGTCCGATTTTCACCAAAATCGAATCGTATCATCTCCAGACCGTGCCGACTAAAAGTTATGGATTTCGTGTCGATAGACGAAACCGTTTTCGTATAGCGCAGCAGCAAAGTTGAGGCATGATGCTAATAGCATTAATTAAGGCTTTATCTCTGCAATGCCTTGACATATTGACACCAAACTTTGTATGTGTCATTGTAACTTCACTCTGACCACATCACATCAGTTTTGTAACTGCGCCACCTATTGGTCGAAAGTGATAATCCATCAAATCATATTTTTATTTATTGTTTCTATGATTTTTCAGGCATTTTGCCTAAAATCCTCTTTAAATGTCTTTAATTGCTCATTGTTGCAGTTGGTCTGACACTTTCAGACATGTCGGCATGTCTTGTCGTCTTATTCAGCTTGGCCCCGGTAATGGCTGCTTGCAGCTATATTTATTAGGGGCCAAGCACCGAAGGTGCGGAGGCACCTATTGTATCTGTTCCGTTTCTTATTATTATTATTATTATTATTATTATTATTATTATTATTATTCTTCCGCCATGGGAGTCTATGGCAGCCCATAGAACCGATTGCGGGAAAGTTGTTTTGGTTTGACATTCTGATAGAGGACCGTCTCAACATTAAATACACCAATTTTGGTGTTTCTAAGTCATTCCCTCTAGCGCCACCACCTGTCCAAAGTTTCACTTTTACTTTGCTAATAACTTTTGAACCGTAAGGCCAATCAGCGAAATTCTTTTTTTCTCTGATTCCTGAGCTCATGGCGATTCGATTGCACCCTATGACGTCATTTTCCGTCATAAAAATATGGCCGCCATCTTGAATTTTCAAAAAAAGCTACTTTTTCGAACTCGTCCTAGACGGTTTGTCCGATTTGCACGAAAATTGAACCAGATCATCTTCAGGTAGTGCTGACAAAAAGTTATGGAATTCAAATGGATTCGTCAAACCGTTTTCGATAAACGCACAAATACATTTTACGTAGCGCTAGCAAAAACAGTCGTAAGGCCGTATCTCCGCAACGGTTTATCGTATTCAGACCAAACTTGGTACTTGTACTCACAAGCATGACCTGAGGCTACATGCTGTGTTTCGGCGCAGCGCCACCTACTGGTCCGGAGATATGAAAAATGGCTATTTTTGCTTATAACTTCTGAACAGTTTGTCCAAAAATCATACAATTGGTCTCGTTAGATTCAGGGCAACATGCCGAGTTGACTGATATCCAATTTGACCATATCGGTCATTTTGGCTGTCGGCCATTTTGAATTTTGTGCTAAAATTCTGTATTTTATGAACGCATGAACGGATTGTTACGAAACGTGGTATGGGTCATCAGCACAATGCCCTGAATGAGCCTGAGAAGTTTCGAAACAGCGCCACCTAGTGGTGAATTTTTTTTTTCAAATGCTTATAACTTTGGGTGTGGTCGACATATTTTCACGAAACTCATCTTTTTAGACTCCTGAATCGTTGCCGAGTCCTACGATACCAAACATGCTAGGTTTTGCCTTACGGTTTGTGTAACGTTGTGATTTAGCGCTTAAAAAACATTTGGCTATATCTTTGAAACCGCTAGTCCGATCGAGACGAAACCACCGTCAGAAGTTTGGAAACATAGGTCGATAGCTATACGCCAATGCCCAAATGCGAAAATATTGATGTTTAGGGGTACTAATTTCCAATCAAAGTCATGTGTCAGTCATTTTTTTCGTGTTTTTTCATATAAATGTCTATAACTCCGAAGCGAATTGAGATATTTTCACCAAAATTGACACACATATGTATGGGCTCACTCTGAGGACACGTAAAAAAAATTGTGGGACTGAGCCTCTTGGTGGCGCTATAATTGAACAAAATATGAAATTCCCATTGACTTCAATACAGTTTTGTGAAATAAAATGCTATACTAAACAAATGCATTGGTGTAATATTACGAAACTCAGATTGTGTCATCAGCACCATCCCCTGAAGGCAACCAAAATATTTCAAGACAGCGCCACCTAGTGGTCAAAAGTTATAACAAAATTTCCAAAAAGGCTAATAACTTTTGAATAAATCTGGCTATTGAAATGCCACGGGTCTTAATAGATTCCTTGGGTCAAGCCGAGAACATAGATACCAAGTTTTCCTTATTTGGCCAAACTTCCTGTCCGTCATCTTGATTTTCATTCAAAACCTACTTTTTCGAACTCCTCCTAGACCGTTTGTCCGATTTTCACCAAAATCGAATCGTATCATCTCCAGACTGTGCCGACAAAAAGTTATGGATTTCGTGTCGATTGATGAAACCGTTTTCGTATAGCACAGCAGCAAAGTTGAGGCATGATGCCAAAATGACTATTCAGGCTTTATATCTGCAATGCCTCGACATATTGACACAAAACTTTGTATGTGTCACTGTCTCCTTACTCTGACCACACCACATCAATTTCGTAACAGCGCCACCTTTTGGTCAAAAGTGACAATCCATTAAATCATATTTTGAATCACTTTTTACATGATTTTTCAGCCATTTCGCCTAAAATCCTCTTTAAATGTCTTTAATTGCTCATTGTTGCAGTTGGTCTGACACTTTCAGACATGTTGGCATGTCTTGTCGTCTTATTCTGCTTGGCCCCGGTAATTGCTGCTTGCAGCTATATTTATTATTATTATTCTTCCGCCATGGGAGTCTATGGCAGCCCATAGAACCGATTGCGGGAAAGTTGTTTTGGTTTGACATTCTGATAGAGGACCGTCTCAACATTAAATACACCAATTTTGGTGTTTCTAAGTCATTCCCTCTAGCGCCACCACCTGTCCAAAGTTTCACTTTTATTTTGCTAATAACTTTTGAACCGTAAGGCCAATCAGCGAAATTCTTTTTTCCTCTGATTCCTGAGCTCATGGCGATTCGATTGCACCCTATGACGTCATTTGCCGTCATAAAAATATGGCCGCCATCTTGAATTTTCAAAAAAAGCTACTTTTTCGAACTCGTCCTAGACGGTTTGTCCGATTTGCACGAAAATTGAACCAGATCATCTTCAGGTAGTGCTGACAAAAAGTTATGGAATTCAAATGGATTCGTCAAACCGTTTTCGATAAACGCACAAATACATTTTACGTAGCGCTAGCAAAAACAGTCGTAAGGCCGTATCTCCGCAACGGTTTATCGTATTCAGACCAAACTTGGTACTTGTACTCACAAGCATGACCTGAGGCTACATGCTGTGTTTCGGCGCAGCGCCACCTACTGGTCCGGAGATATGAAAAATGGCTATTTTTGCTTATAACTTCTGAACAGTTTGTCCAAAAATCATAAAATTGGTCTCGTTAGATTCAGGGCGACATGCCGAGTCGACTGATATCCAATTTGACCATATCGGTCATTTTGGCTGTCGGCCATTTTGAATTTTGTGCTAAAATTCTGTATTTTATGAACGCATGAACGGATTGTTACGAAACGTGGTATGGGTCATCAGCACAATGCCCTGAATGAGCCTGAGAAGTTTCGAAATAGCGCCACCTAGTGGTGAATTTTTTTTTTCAAACGCTTATAACTTTGGGTGTGGTCGACTTATTTTCACGAGACTCATCTAGTTAGTCTCCTGAAACCTTGCCGAGTCCTACGATACCAAACATGCTAGGTTTCGCCTTACGGTTTGTGTAGCGTTGTGATTTAGCGCTTAAAAAACATTTGGCTATATCTTTGAAACCGCTAGTCCGATCGAGACGAAACCACCGTCAGAAGTTTGGAAACATAGGTCGATAGCTATACGCCAATGCCCAAATGCGAAAATATTGATGTTTAGGGGTACTAATTTCCAATCAAAGTCATGTGTCAGTCATTTTTTTCGTGTTTTTTCATATAAATGTCTATAACTCCGAAGCGAATTGAGATATTTTCACCAAAATTGACACACATATGTATGGGCTCACTCTGAGGACACGTAAAAAAAATTGTGGGACTGAGCCTCTTGGTGGCGCTATAATTGAACAAAATATGAAATTCCCATTGACTTCAATACAGTTTTGTGAAATAAAATGCTATACTAAACAAATGCATTGGTGTAATATTACGAAACTCAGATTGTGTCATCAGCACCATCCCCTGAAGGCAACCAAAATATTTCAAGACAGCGCCACCTAGTGGTTAAAAGTTATAACAAAATTTCCAAAAAGGCTAATAACTTTTGAATAAATCTGGCTATTGAAATGCCACGGGTCTTAATAGATTCCTTGGGTCAAGCCGAGAACATAGATACCAAGTTTTCCTTATTTGGCCAAACTTCCTGTCCGCCATCTTGATTTTCATTCAAAACCTACTTTTTCGAACTCCTCCTAGACCGTTTGTCCGATTTTCACCAAAATCGAATCGTATCATCTCCAGACTGTGCCGACAAAAAGTTATGGATTTCGTGTCGATTGATGAAACCGTTTTCGTATAGCACAGCAGCAAAGTTGAGGCATGATGCCAAAATGACTATTCAGGCTTTATATCTGCAATGCCTCGACATATTGACACAAAACTTTGTATGTGTCACTGTCTCCTTACTCTGACCACACCACATCAATTTCGTAACAGCGCCACCTTTTGGTCAAAAGTGACAATCCATTAAATCATATTTTGAATCACTTTTTACATGATTTTTCAGCCATTTCGCCTAAAATCCTCTTTAAATGTCTTTAATTGCTCATTGTTGCAGTTGGTCTGACACTTTCAGACATGTCGGCATGTCTTGTCGTCTTATTCTGCTTGGCCCCGGTAATTGCTGCTTGCAGCTATATTTATTATTAGGGGCCAAGCACCGAAGGTGCGGAGGCACCTATTGTATCTGTTCCGTTTCTTATTATTATTATTATTATTAGGGGCCAAGCACCGAAGGTGCGGAGGCACCTATTGTATCTGTTCCGTTTCTTATTATTATTATTATTAGGGGCCAAGCACCGAAGGTGCGGAGGCACCTATTGTATCTGTTCCGTTTCTTATTATTATTATTATTATTATTATTATTATTATTCTTCCGCCATGGGAGTCTATGGCAGCCCATAGAACCGATTGCGGGAAAGTTGTTTTGGTTTGACATTCTGATAGAGGACCGTCTCAACATTAAATACACCAATTTTGGTGTTTCTAAGTCATTCCCTCTAGCGCCACCACCTGTCCAAAGTTTCACTTTTACTTTGCTAATAACTTTTGAACCGTAAGGCCAATCAGCGAAATTCTTTTTTTCTCTGATTCCTGAGCTCATGGCGATTCGATTGCACCCTATGACGTCATTTTCCGTCATAAAAATATGGCCGCCATCTTGAATTTTCAAAAAAAGCTACTTTTTCGAACTCGTCCTAGACGGTTTGTCCGATTTGCACGAAAATTGAACCAGATCATCTTCAGGTAGTGCTGACAAAAAGTTATGGAATTCAAATGGATTCGTCAAACCGTTTTCAATAAACGCACAAATACATTTTACGTAGCGCTAGCAAAAACAGTCGTAAGGCCGTATCTCCGCAACGGTTTATCGTATTCAGACCAAACTTGGTACTTGTACTCACAAGCATGACCTGAGGCTACATGCTGTGTTTCGGCGCAGCGCCACCTACTGGTCCGGAGATATGAAAAATGGCTATTTTTTCTTATAACTTCTGAACAGTTTGTCCAAAAATCATACAATTGGTCTCGTTAGATTCAGGGCAACATGCCGAGTCGACTGATATCCAATTTGACCATATCGGTCATTTTGGCTGTCGGCCATTTTGAATTTTGTGCTAAAATTCTGTATTTTATGAACGCATGAACGGATTGTTACGAAATGTGGTATGGGTCATCAGCACAATGCCCTGAATGAGCCTGAGAAGTTTCGAAACAGCGCCACCTAGTGGTGAATTTTTTTTTTCAAATGCTTATAACTTTGGGTGTGGTCGACTTATTTTCACGAAACTCATCTTTTTAGACTCCTGAATCGTTGCCGAGTCCTACGATACCAAACATGCTAGGTTTCGCCTTACGGTTTGTGTAGCGTTGTGATTTAGCGCTTAAAAAACATTTGGCTATATCTTTGAAACCGCTAGTCCGATCGAGACGAAACCACCGTCAGAAGTTTGGAAACATAGGTCGATAGCTATACGCCAATGCCCAAATGCGAAAATATTGATGTTTAGGGGTACTAATTTCCAATCAAAGTCATGTGTCAGTCATTTTTTTCGTGTTTTTTCATATAAATGTCTATAACTCCGAAGCGAATTGAGATATTTTCACCAAAATTGACACACATATGTATGGGCTCACTCTGAGGACACGTAAAAAAAATTGTGGGACTGAGCCTCTTGGTGGCGCTATAATTGAACAAAATATGAAATTCCCATTGACTTCAATACAGTTTTGTGAAATAAAATGCTATACTAAACAAATGCATTGGTGTAATATTACGAAACTCAGATTGTGTCATCAGCACCATCCCCTGAAGGCAACCAAAATATTTCAAGACAGCGCCACCTAGTGGTCAAAAGTTATAACAAAATTTCCAAAAAGGCTAATAACTTTTGAATAAATCTGGCTATTGAAATGCCACGGATCTTAATAGATTCCTTGGGTCAAGCCGAGAACATAGATACCAAGTTTTCCTTATTTGGCCAAACTTCCTGTCCGCCATCTTGATTTTCATTCAAAACCTACTTTTTCTAACTCCTCCTAGACCGTTTGTCCGATTTTCACCAAAATCGAATCGTATCATCTCCAGACTGTGCCGACAAAAAGTTATGGATTTCGTGTCGATTGATGAAACCGTTTTTGTATAGCACAGCAGCAAAGTTGAGGCATGATGCCAAAATGACTATTCAGGCTTTATATCTGCAATGCCTCGACATATTGACACAAAACTTTGTATGTGTCACTGTCTCCTTACTCTGACCACACCACATCAATTTCGTAACAGCGCCACCTTTTGGTCAAAAGTGACAATCCATTAAATCATATTTTGAATCACTTTTTACATGATTTTTCAGCCATTTCGCCTAAAATCCTCTTTAAATGTCTTTAATTGCTCATTGTTGCAGTTGGTCTGACACTTTCAGACATGTTGGCATGTCTTGTCGTCTTATTCTGCTTGGCCCCGGTAATTGCTGCTTGCAGCTATTTTTATTATTATTATTATTCTTCCGCCATGGGAGTCTATGGCAGCCCATAGAACCGATTGCGGGAAAGTTGTTTTGGTTTGACATTCTGATAGAGGACCGTCTCAACATTAAATACACCAATTTTGGTGTTTCTAAGTCATTCCCTCTAGCGCCACCACCTGTCCAAAGTTTCACTTTTATTTTGCTAATAACTTTTGAACCGTAAGGCCAATCAGCGAAATTCTTTTCTCCTCTGATTCCTGAGCTCATGGCGATTCGATAGCACCCTATGACGTCATTTGCCGTCATAAAAATATGGCCGCCATCTTGAATTTTCAAAAAAAGCTACTTTTTCGAACTCGTCCTAGACGGTTTGTCCGATTTGCACGAAAATTGAACCAGATCATCTTCAGGTAGTGCTGACAAAAAGTTATGGAATTCAAATGGATTCGTCAAACCGTTTTCAATAAACGCACAAATATATTTTACGTAGCGCTAGCAAAAACAGTCGTAAGGCCGTATCTCCGCAACGGTTTATCGTATTCAGACCAAACTTGGTACATGTACTCACAAGCATGACCTGAGGCTACATGCTGTGTTTCGGCGCAGCGCCACCTACTGGTCCGGAGATATGAAAAATGGCTATTTTTGCTTATTACTTCTGAACAGTTTGTCCAAAAATCATACAATTGGTCTCGTTAGATTCAGGGCAACATGCCGAGTCGACTGATATCCAATTTGACCATATCGGTCATTTTGGCTGTCGGCCATTTTGAATTTTGTGCTAAAATTCTGTATTTTATGAACGCATGAACGGATTGTTACGAAACGTGGTATGGGTCATCAGCACAATGCCCTGAATGAGCCTGAGAAGTTTCGAAACAGCGCCACCTAGTGGTGAATTTTTTTTTTCAAATGCTTATAACTTTGGGTGTGGTCGACTTATTTTCACGAAACTCATCTTTTTAGACTCCTGAATCGTTGCCGAGTCCTACGATACCAAACATGCTAGGTTTTGCCTTACGGTTTGTGTAGCGTTGTGATTTAGCGCTTAAAAAACATTTGGCTATATCTTCGAAACCGCTAGTCCGATCGAGACGAAACCACCGTCAGAAGTTTGGAAACATAGGTCGATAGCTATACGCCAATGCCCAAATGCGAAAATATTGATGTTTAGGGGTACTAATTTCCAATCAAAGTCATGTGTCAGTCATTTTTTTCGTGTTTTTTCATATAAATGTCTATAACTCCGAAGCGAATTGAGATATTTTCACCAAAATTGACACACATATGTATGGGCTCACTCTGAGGACACGTAAAAAAAATGGTGGGACTGAGCCTCTTGGTGGCGCTATAATTGAACAAAATATGAAATTCCCATTGACTTCAATACAGTTTTGTGAAATAAAATGCTATACTAAACAAATGCATTGGTGTAATATTACGAAACTCAGATTGTGTCATCAGCACCATCCCCTGAAGGCAACCAAAATATTTCAAGACAGCGCCACCTAGTGGTCAAAAGTTATAACAAAATTTCCAAAAAGGCTAATAACTTTTGAATAAATCTGGCTATTGAAATGCCACGGGTCTTAATAGATTCCTTGGGTCAAGCCGAGAACATAGATACCAAGTTTTCCTTATTTGGCCAAACTTCCTGTCCGCCATCTTGATTTTCATTCAAAACCTACTTTTTCGAACTCCTCCTAGACCGTTTGTCCGATTTTCACCAAAATCGAATCGTATCATCTCCAGATTGTGCCGACAAAAAGTTATGGATTTCGTGTTGATTGATGAAACCGTTTTCGTATAGCACAGCAGCAAAGTTGAGGCATGATGCCAAAATGACTATTCAGGCTTTATATCTGCAATGCCTCGACATATTGACACAAAACTTTGTATGTGTCACTGTCTCCTTACTCTGACCACACCACATCAATTTCGTAACAGCGCCACCTTTTGGTCAAAAGTGACAATCCATTAAATCATATTTTGAATCACTTTTTACATGATTTTTCAGCCATTTCGCCTAAAATCCTCTTTAAATGTCTTTAATTGCTCATTGTTGCAGTTGGTCTGACACTTTCAGACATGTTGGCATGTCTTGTCGTCTTATTCTGCTTGGCCCCGGTAATTGCTGCTTGCAGCTATATTTATTATTATTATTATTATTATTCTTCCGCCATGGGAGTCTATGGCAGCCCATAGAACCGATTGCGGGAAAGTTGTTTTGGTTTGACATTCTGATAGAGGACCGTCTCAACATTAAATACACCAATTTTGGTGTTTCTAAGTCATTCCCTCTAGCGCCACCACCTGTCCAAAGTTTCACTTTTATTTTGCTAATAACTTTTGAACCGTAAGGCCAATTAGCGAAATTCTTTTTTCCTCTGATTCCTGAGCTCATGGCGATTCGATTGCACCCTATGACGTCATTTGCCGTCATAAAAATATGGCCGCCATCTTGAATTTTCAAAAAAAGCTACTTTTTCGAACTCGTCCTAGACGGTTTGTCCGATTTGCACGAAAATTGAACCAGATCATCTTCAGGTAGTGCTGACCAAAAGTTATGGAATTCAAATGGATTCGTCAAACCGTTTTCAATAAACGCACAAATACATTTTACGTAGCGCTAGCAAAAACAGTCGTAAGGCCGTATCTCCGCAACGGTTTATCGTATTCAGACCAAACTTGGTACTTGTACTCACAAGCATGACCTGAGGCTACATGCTGCGTTTCGGCGCAGCGCCACCTACTGGTCCGGAGATATGAAAAATGGCTATTTTTGCTTATAACTTCTGAACAGTTTGTCCAAAAATCATACAATTGGTCTCGTTAGATTCAGGGCAACATGCCGAGTCGACTGATATCCAATTTGACCATATCGGTCATTTTGGCTGTCGGCAATTTTGAATTTTGTGCTAAAATTCTGTATTTTATGAACGCATGAACGGATTGTTACGAAATGTGGTATGGGTCATCAGCACGATGCCCTGAATGAGCCTGAGAAGTTTCGAAACAGCGCCACCTAGTGGTGAATTTTTTTTTTCAAATGCTTATAACTTTGGGTGTGGTCGACTTATTTTCACGAAACTCATCTTTTTAGACTCCTGAATCGTTGCCGAGTCCTACGATACCAAACATGCTAGGTTTCGCCTTACGGTTTGTGTAGCGTTGTGATTTAGCGCTTAAAAAACATTTGGCTATATCTTTGAAACCGCTAGTCCGATCGAGACGAAACCACCGTCAGAAGTTTGGAAACATAGGTCGATAGCTATACGCCAATGCCCAAATGCGAAAATATTGATGTTTAGGGGTAGTAATATTCAATCAAAGTCATGTGTCAGTCATTTTTTTTGTGTTTTTTCATATAAATGTCTATAACTCCGAAGCAAATTGAGATTTTTGCACCAAAATCGACACATATATGTATGGGCTCACTCTGAGGACACATTAAAAAAATGGTGGGACTGAGCCTCTTGGTGGCGCTATAATAGAACAAAACATGAAATTCCCATTGACTTCAATGCAGTTTTGTGAAATAAAATGCTATACTAAACAAATGCATTGGTGTAATATTACGAAACTCAGAATGTGCCATCAGCACCATCCCCTGAAGGTACCCAAAATATTTAGAGACAGCGCCACCTAGTGGTCAAAAGTTATAACAACATTTCCAAAACTGCTAATAACTTTTGAATACATCGGCCTATGTAAATGTCACTGGTCTTAATAGATTCCTTGGGTCAAGCCGAGAACATAGATACCAAATTTTCCTTATTTGGTCAAACTTCTTGTCCGCCATCTTGATTTTCATTCAAAACCTACTTTTTCGAACTCCTCCTAGACCGTTTGTCCGATTTTCACCAAAATCGAATCGTATCATCTCCAGACCGTGCCGACTAAAAGTTATGGATTTCGTGTCGATAGACGAAACCGTTTTCGTATAGCGCAGCAGCAAAGTTGAGGCATGATGCTAATAGCATTAATTAAGGCTTTATCTCTGCAATGCCTTGACATATTGACACCAAACTTTGTATGTGTCATTGTAACTTCACTCTGACCACATCACATCAGTTTTGTAACTGCGCCACCTATTGGTCGAAAGTGATAATCCATCAAATCATATTTTTAATTATTGTTTCTATGATTTTTCAGGCATTTTGCCTAAAATCCTCTTTAAATGTCTTTAATTGCTCATTGTTGCAGTTGGTCTGACACTTTCAGACATGTCGGCATGTCTTGTCGTCTTATTCTGCTTGGCCCCGGTAATGGCTGCTTGCAGCTATATTTATTATTATTATTATTCTTCCGCCATGGGAGTCTATGGCAGCCCATAGAACCGATTGCGGGAAAGTTGTTTTGGTTTGACATTCTGATAGAGGACCGTCTCAACATTAAATACACCAATTTTGGTGTTTCTAAGTCATTCCCTCTAGCGCCACCACCTGTCCAAAGTTTCACTTTTATTTTGCTAATAACTTTTGAACCGTAAGGCCAATCAGCGAAATTCTTTTTTCCTCTGATTCCTGAGCTCATGGCGATTCGATTGCACCCTATGACGTCATTTGCCGTCATAAAAATATGGCCACCATCTTGAATTTTCAAAAAAAGCTACTTTTTCGAACTCGTCCTAGACGGTTTGTCCGATTTGCACGAAAATTGAACCAGATCATCTTCAGGTAGTGCTGACAAAAAGTTATGGAATTCAAATGGATTCGTCAAACCGTTTTCGATAAACGCACAAATACATTTTACGTAGCGCTAGCAAAAACAGTCGTAAGGCCGTATCTCCGCAACGGTTTATCGTATTCAGACCAAACTTGGTACTTGTACTCACAAGCATGACCTGAGGCTACATGCTGTGTTTCGGCGCAGCGCCACCTACTGGTCCGGAGATATGAAAAATGGCTATTTTTGCTTATAACTTCTGAACAGTTTGTCCAAAAATCATACAATTGGTCTCGTTAGATTCAGGGCAACATGCCGAGTCGACTGATATCCAATTTTGCCATATCGGTCATTTTGGCTGTCGGCCATTTTGAATTTTGTGCTAAAATTCTGTATTTTATGAACGCATGAACGGATTGTTACGAAACGTGGTATGGGTCATCAGCACGATGCCCTGAATGAGCCTGAGAAGTTTCGAAACAGCGCCACCTAGTGGTGAATTTTTTTTTTCAAATGCTTATAACTTTGGGTGTGGTCGACTTATTTTCACGAAACTCATCTTTTTAGACTCCTGAATCGTTGCCGAGTCCTACGATACCAAACATGCTAGGTTTCGCCTTACGGTTTGTGTAGCGTTGTGATTTAGCGCTTAAAAAACATTTGGCTATATCTTTGAAACCGCTAGTCCGATCGAGACGAAACCACCGTCAGAAGTTTGGAAACATAGGTCGATAGCTATACGCTAATGCCCAAATGCGAAAATATTGATGTTTAGGGGTACTAATTTCCAATCAAAGTCATGTGTCAGTCATTTTTTTCGTGTTTTTTCATATAAATGTCTATAACTCCGAAGCGAATTGAGATATTTTCACCAAAATTGACACACATATGTATGGGCTCACTCTGAGGACACGTAAAAAAAATTGTGGGACTGAGCCTCTTGGTGGCGCTATAATTGAACAAAATATGAAATTCCCATTGACTTCAATACAGTTTTGTGAAATAAAATGCTATACTAAACAAATGCATTGGTGTAATATTACGAAACTCAGATTGTGTCATCAGCACCATCCCCTGAAGGCAACCAAAATATTTCAAGACAGCGCCACCTAGTGGTCAAAAGTTATAACAAAATTTCCAAAAAGGCTAATAACTTTTGAATACATCTGGCTATTGAAATGCCACTGGTCTTAATAGATTCCTTGGGTCAAGCCGAGAACATAGATACCAAGTTTTCCTTATTTGGCCAAACTTCCTGTCCGCCATCTTGATTTTCATTCAAACCTACTTTTTCGAACTCCTCCTAGACCGTTTGTCCGATTTTCACCAAAATCGAATCGTATCATCTCCAGACTGTGCCGACAAAAAGTTATGGATTTCGTGTCGATTGATGAAACCGTTTTCGTATAGCGCAGCAGCAAAGTTGAGGCATGATGCCAAAATGACTATTCAGGCTTTATATCTGCAATGCCTCGACATATTGACACAAAACTTTGTATGTGTCACTGTCTCCTTACTCTGACCACACCACATCAATTTCGTAACAGCGCCACCTTTTGGTCAAAAGTGACAATCCATTAAATCATATTTTGAATCACTTTTTACATGATTTTTCAGCCATTTCGCCTAAAATCCTCTTTAAATGTCTTTAATTGCTCATTGTTGCAGTTGGTCTGACACTTTCAGACATGTTGGCATGTCTTGTCGTCTTATTCTGCTTGGCCCCGGTAATTGCTGCTTGCAGCTATATTTATTATTATTATTATTATTATTATTCTTCCGCCATGGGAGTCTATGGCAGCCCATAGAACCGATTGCGGGAAAGTTGTTTTGGTTTGACATTCTGATAGAGGACCGTCTCAACATTAAATACACCAATTTTGGTGTTTCTAAGTCATTCCCTCTAGCGCCACCACCTGTCCAAAGTTTCACTTTTATTTTGCTAATAACTTTTGAACCGTAAGGCCAATCAGCGAAATTCTTTTCTCCTCTGATTCCTGAGCTCATGGCGATTCGATAGCACCCTATGACGTCATTTGCCGTCATAAAAATATGGCCGCCATCTTGAATTTTCAAAAAAAGCTACTTTTTCGAACTCGTCCTAGACGGTTTGTCCGATTTGCACGAAAATTGAACCAGATCATCTTCAGGTAGTGCTGACAAAAAGTTATGGAATTCAAATGGATTCGTCAAACCGTTTTCAATAAACGCACAAATATATTTTACGTAGCGCTAGCAAAAACAGTCGTAAGGCCGTATCTCCGCAACGGTTTATCGTATTCAGACCAAACTTGGTACATGTACTCACAAGCATGACCTGAGGCTACATGCTGTGTTTCGGCGCAGCGCCACCTACTGGTCCGGAGATATGAAAAATGGCTATTTTTGCTTATTACTTCTGAACAGTTTGTCCAAAAATCATACAATTGGTCTCGTTAGATTCAGGGCAACATGCCGAGTCGACTGATATCCAATTTGACCATATCGGTCATTTTGGCTGTCGGCCATTTTGAATTTTGTGCTAAAATTCTGTATTTTATGAACGCATGAACGGATTGTTACGAAACGTGGTATGGGTCATCAGCACAATGCCCTGAATGAGCCTGAGAAGTTTCGAAACAGCGCCACCTAGTGGTGAATTTTTTTTTTCAAATGCTTATAACTTTGGGTGTGGTCGACTTATTTTCACGAAACTCATCTTTTTAGACTCCTGAATCGTTGCCGAGTCCTACGATACCAAACATGCTAGGTTTTGCCTTACGGTTTGTGTAGCGTTGTGATTTAGCGCTTAAAAAACATTTGGCTATATCTTCGAAACCGCTAGTCCGATCGAGACGAAACCACCGTCAGAAGTTTGGAAACATAGGTCGATAGCTATACGCCAATGCCCAAATGCGAAAATATTGATGTTTAGGGGTACTAATTTCCAATCAAAGTCATGTGTCAGTCATTTTTTTCGTGTTTTTTCATATAAATGTCTATAACTCCGAAGCGAATTGAGATATTTTCACCAAAATTGACACACATATGTATGGGCTCACTCTGAGGACACGTAAAAAAAATGGTGGGACTGAGCCTCTTGGTGGCGCTATAATTGAACAAAATATGAAATTCCCATTGACTTCAATACAGTTTTGTGAAATAAAATGCTATACTAAACAAATGCATTGGTGTAATATTACGAAACTCAGATTGTGTCATCAGCACCATCCCCTGAAGGCAACCAAAATATTTCAAGACAGCGCCACCTAGTGGTCAAAAGTTATAACAAAATTTCCAAAAAGGCTAATAACTTTTGAATAAATCTGGCTATTGAAATGCCACGGGTCTTAATAGATTCCTTGGGTCAAGCCGAGAACATAGATACCAAGTTTTCCTTATTTGGCCAAACTTCCTGTCCGCCATCTTGATTTTCATTCAAAACCTACTTTTTCGAACTCCTCCTAGACCGTTTGTCCGATTTTCACCAAAATCGAATCGTATCATCTCCAGATTGTGCCGACAAAAAGTTATGGATTTCGTGTTGATTGATGAAACCGTTTTCGTATAGCACAGCAGCAAAGTTGAGGCATGATGCCAAAATGACTATTCAGGCTTTATATCTGCAATGCCTCGACATATTGACACAAAACTTTGTATGTGTCACTGTCTCCTTACTCTGACCACACCACATCAATTTCGTAACAGCGCCACCTTTTGGTCAAAAGTGACAATCCATTAAATCATATTTTGAATCACTTTTTACATGATTTTTCAGCCATTTCGCCTAAAATCCTCTTTAAATGTCTTTAATTGCTCATTGTTGCAGTTGGTCTGACACTTTCAGACATGTTGGCATGTCTTGTCGTCTTATTCTGCTTGGCCCCGGTAATTGCTGCTTGCAGCTATATTTATTATTATTATTATTCTTCCGCCATGGGAGTCTATGGCAGCCCATAGAACCGATTGCGGGAAAGTTGTTTTGGTTTGACATTCTGATAGAGGACCGTCTCAACATTAAATACACCAATTTTGGTGTTTCTAAGTCATTCCCTCTAGCGCCACCACCTGTCCAAATTTTCACTTTTATTTTGCTAATAACTTTTGAACCGTAAGGCCAATCAGCGAAATTCTTTTTTCCTCTGATTCCTGAGCTCATGGCGATTCGATTGCACCCTATGACGTCATTTGCCGTCATAAAAATATGGCCGCCATCTTGAATTTTCAAAAAAAGCTACTTTTTCGAACTCGTCCTAGACGGTTTGTCCGATTTGCACGAAAATTGAACCAGATCATCTTCAGGTAGTGCTGACAAAAAGTTATGGAATTCAAATGGATTCGTCAAACCGTTTTCGATAAACGCACGAATACATTTTACGTAGCGCTAGCAAAAACAGTCGTAAGGCCGTATCTCCGCAACGGTTTATCGTATTCAGACCAAACTTGGTACTTGTACTCACAAGCATGACCTGAGGCTACATGCTGTGTTTCGGCGCAGCGCCACCTACTGGTCCGGAGATATGAAAAATGGCTATTTTTGCTTATAACTTCTGAACAGTTTGTCCAAAAATCATACAATTGGTCTCGTTAGATTCAGGGCAACATGCCGAGTCGACTGATATCCAATTTGACCATATCGGTCATTTTGGCTGTCGGCCATTTTGAATTTTGTGCTAAAATTCTGTATTTTATGAACGCATGAACGGATTGTTACGAAACGTGGTATGGGTCATCAGCACAATGCCCTGAATGAGCCTGAGAAGTTTCGAAACAGCGCCACCTAGTGGTGAATTTTTTTTTTCAAATGCTTATAACTTTGGGTGTGGTCGACTTATTTTCACGAAACTCATCTTTTTAGACTCCTGAATCATTGCCGAGTCCTACGATACCAAACATGCTAGGTTTTGCCTTACAATTTGTGTAGCGTTGTGATTTAGCGCTTAAAAAACATTTGGCTATATCTTTGAAACCGCTAGTCCGATCGAGACGAAACCACCGTCAGAAGTTTGGAAACATAGGTCGATAGCTATACGCCAATGCCCAAATGTGAAAATATTGATGTTTAGGGGTACTAATTTCCAATCAAAGTCATGTGTCAGTCATTTTTTTCGTGTTTTTTCATATAAATGTCTATAACTCCGAAGCGAATTGAGATTTTTGCACCAAAATCGACACATATATGTATGGGCTCACTCTGAGGACACATAAAAAAAATGGTGGGACTGAGCCTCTTGGTGGCGCTATAATAGAACAAAACATGAAATTCCCATTGACTTCAATGCAGTTTTGTGAAATAAAATGCTATACTAAACAAATGCATTGGTGTAATATTACGAAACTCAGAATGTGCCATCAGCACCATCCCCTGAAGGTACCCAAAATATTTAGAGACAGCGCCACCTAGTGGTCAAAAGTTATAACAACATTTCCAAAACTGCTAATAACTTTTGAATACATCGGCCTATGTAAATGCCACTGGTCTTAATAGATTCCTTGGGTCAAGCCGAGAACATAGATACCAAATTTTCCTTATTTGGTCAAACTTCTTGTCCGCCATCTTGATTTTCATTCAAAACCTACTTTTTCGAACTCCTCCTAGACCGTTTGTCCGATTTTCACCAAAATCGAATCGTATCATCTCCAGACCGTGCCGACTAAAAGTTATGGATTTCGTGTCGATAGACGAAACCGTTTTCGTATAGCGCAGCAGCAAAGTTGAGGCATGATGCTAATAGCATTAATTAAGGCTTTATCTCTGCAATGCCTTGACATATTGACACCAAACTTTGTATGTGTCATTGTAACTTCACTCTGACCACATCACATCAGTTTTGTAACTGCGCCACCTATTGGTCGAAAGTGATAATCCATCAAATCATATTTTTATTTATTGTTTCTATGATTTTTCAGGCATTTTGCCTAAAATCCTCTTTAAATGTCTTTAATTGCTCATTGTTGCAGTTGGTCTGACACTTTCAGACATGTCGGCATGTCTTGTCGTCTTATTCAGCTTGGCCCCGGTAATGGCTGCTTGCAGCTATATTTATTATTATTATTATTCTTCCGCCATGGGAGTCTATGGCAGCCCATAGAACCGATTGCGGGAAAGTTGTTTTGGTTTGACATTCTGATAGAGGACCGTCTCAACATTAAATACACCAATTTTGGTGTTTCTAAGTCATTCCCTCTAGCGCCACCACCTGTCCAAAGTTTCACTTTTATTTTGCTAATAACTTTTGAACCGTAAGGCCAATCAGCGAAATTCTTTTTTCCTCTGATTCCTGAGCTCATGGCGATTCGATTGCACCCTATGACGTCATTTGACGTCATAAAAATATGGCCGCCATCTTGAATTTTCAAAAAAAGCTACTTTTTCGAACTCGTCCTAGACGGTTTGTCCGATTTGCACGAAAATTGAACCAGATCATCTTCAGGTAGTGCTGACAAAAAGTTATGGAATTCAAATGGATTCGTCAAACCGTTTTCAATAAACGCACAAATACATTTTACGTAGCGCTAGCAAAAACAGTCGTAAGGCCGTATCTCCGCAACGGTTTATCATATTCAGACCAAACTTGGTACTTGTACTCACAAGCATGACCTGAGGCTACATGCTGTGTTTCGGCGCAGCGCCACCTACTGGTCCGGAGTTATGAAAAATGGCTATTTTTGCTTATAACTTCTGAACAGTTTGTCCAAAAATCATACAATTGGTCTCGTTAGATTCAGGGCAACATGCCGAGTCGACTGATATCCAATTTGACCATATCGGTCATTTTGGCTGTCGGCCATTTTGAATTTTGTGCTAAAATTCTGTATTTTATGAACGCATGAACAGATTGTTACGAAACGTGGTATGGGTCATCAGCACAATGCCCTGAATGAGCCTGAGAAGTTTCGAAACAGCGCCACCTAGTGGTGAATTTTTTTTTTCAAATGCTTATAACTTTGGGTGTGGTCGACTTATTTTCACGAAACTCATCTTTTTAGACTCCTGAATCGTTGCCGAGTCCTACGATACCAAACATGCTAGGTTTTGCCTTACGGTTTGTGTAGCGTTGTGATTTAGCGCTTAAAAAACATTTGGCTATATCTTTGAAACCGCTAGTCCGATCGAGACGAAACCACCGTCAGAAGTTTGGAAACATAGGTCGATAGCTATACGCCAATGCCCAAATGCGAAAATATTGATGTTTAGGGGTACTAATTTCCAATCAAAGTCATGTGTCAGTCATTTTTTTAGTGTTTTTTCATATAAATGTCTATAACTCCGAAGCGAATTGAGATATTTTCACCAAAATTGACACACATATGTATGGGCTCACTCTGAGGACACGTAAAAAAAATTGTGGGACTGAGCCTCTTGGTGGCGCTATAATTGAACAAAATATGAAATTCCCATTGACTTCAATACAGTTTTGTGAAATAAAATGCTATACTAAACAAATGCATTGGTGTAATATTACGAAACTCAGATTGTGTCATCAGCACCATCCCCTGAAGGCAACCAAAATATTTCAAGACAGCGCCACCTAGTGGTCAAAAGTTATAACAAAATTTCCAAAAAGGCTAATAACTTTTGAATAAATCTGGCTATTGAAATGCCACGGGTCTTAATAGATTCCTTGGGTCAAGCCGAGAACATAGATACCAAGTTTTCCTTATTTGGCCAAACTTCCTGTCCGCCATCTTGATTTTCATTCAAAACCTACTTTTTCGAACTCCTCCTAGACCGTTTGTCCGATTTTCACCAAAATCGAATCGTATCATCTCCAGATTGTGCCGACAAAAAGTTATGGATTTCGTGTTGATTGATGAAACCGTTTTCGTATAGCACAGCAGCAAAGTTGAGGCATGATGCCAAAATGACTATTCAGGCTTTATATCTGCAATGCCTCGACATATTGACACAAAACTTTGTATGTGTCACTGTCTCCTTACTCTGACCACACCACATCAATTTCGTAACAGCGCCACCTTTTGGTCAAAAGTGACAATCCATTAAATCATATTTTGAATCACTTTTTACATGATTTTTCAGCCATTTCGCCTAAAATCCTCTTTAAATGTCTTTAATTGCTCATTGTTGCAGTTGGTCTGACACTTTCAGACATGTTGGCATGTCTTGTCGTCTTATTCTGCTTGGCCCCGGTAATTGCTGCTTGCAGCTATATTTATTATTATTATTATTCTTCCGCCATGGGAGTCTATGGCAGCCCATAGAACCGATTGCGGGAAAGTTGTTTTGGTTTGACATTCTGATAGAGGACCGTCTCAACATTAAATACACCAATTTTGGTGTTTCTAAGTCATTCCCTCTAGCGCCACCACCTGTCCAAATTTTCACTTTTATTTTGCTAATAACTTTTGAACCGTAAGGCCAATCAGCGAAATTCTTTTTTCCTCTGATTCCTGAGCTCATGGCGATTCGATTGCACCCTATGACGTCATTTGCCGTCATAAAAATATGGCCGCCATCTTGAATTTTCAAAAAAAGCTACTTTTTCGAACTCGTCCTAGACGGTTTGTCCGATTTGCACGAAAATTGAACCAGATCATCTTCAGGTAGTGCTGACAAAAAGTTATGGAATTCAAATGGATTCGTCAAACCGTTTTCGATAAACGCACGAATACATTTTACGTAGCGCTAGCAAAAACAGTCGTAAGGCCGTATCTCCGCAACGGTTTATCGTATTCAGACCAAACTTGGTACTTGTACTCACAAGCATGACCTGAGGCTACATGCTGTGTTTCGGCGCAGCGCCACCTACTGGTCCGGAGATATGAAAAATGGCTATTTTTGCTTATAACTTCTGAACAGTTTGTCCAAAAATCATACAATTGGTCTCGTTAGATTCAGGGCAACATGCCGAGTCGACTGATATCCAATTTGACCATATCGGTCATTTTGGCTGTCGGCCATTTTGAATTTTGTGCTAAAATTCTGTATTTTATGAACGCATGAACGGATTGTTACGAAACGTGGTATGGGTCATCAGCACAATGCCCTGAATGAGCCTGAGAAGTTTCGAAACAGCGCCACCTAGTGGTGAATTTTTTTTTTCAAATGCTTATAACTTTGGGTGTGGTCGACTTATTTTCACGAAACTCATCTTTTTAGACTCCTGAATCATTGCCGAGTCCTACGATACCAAACATGCTAGGTTTTGCCTTACAATTTGTGTAGCGTTGTGATTTAGCGCTTAAAAAACATTTGGCTATATCTTTGAAACCGCTAGTCCGATCGAGACGAAACCACCGTCAGAAGTTTGGAAACATAGGTCGATAGCTATACGCCAATGCCCAAATGTGAAAATATTGATGTTTAGGGGTACTAATTTCCAATCAAAGTCATGTGTCAGTCATTTTTTTCGTGTTTTTTCATATAAATGTCTATAACTCCGAAGCGAATTGAGATTTTTGCACCAAAATCGACACATATATGTATGGGCTCACTCTGAGGACACATAAAAAAAATGGTGGGACTGAGCCTCTTGGTGGCGCTATAATAGAACAAAACATGAAATTCCCATTGACTTCAATGCAGTTTTGTGAAATAAAATGCTATACTAAACAAATGCATTGGTGTAATATTACGAAACTCAGAATGTGCCATCAGCACCATCCCCTGAAGGTACCCAAAATATTTAGAGACAGCGCCACCTAGTGGTCAAAAGTTATAACAACATTTCCAAAACTGCTAATAACTTTTGAATACATCGGCCTATGTAAATGCCACTGGTCTTAATAGATTCCTTGGGTCAAGCCGAGAACATAGATACCAAATTTTCCTTATTTGGTCAAACTTCTTGTCCGCCATCTTGATTTTCATTCAAAACCTACTTTTTCGAACTCCTCCTAGACCGTTTGTCCGATTTTCACCAAAATCGAATCGTATCATCTCCAGACCGTGCCGACTAAAAGTTATGGATTTCGTGTCGATAGACGAAACCGTTTTCGTATAGCGCAGCAGCAAAGTTGAGGCATGATGCTAATAGCATTAATTAAGGCTTTATCTCTGCAATGCCTTGACATATTGACACCAAACTTTGTATGTGTCATTGTAACTTCACTCTGACCACATCACATCAGTTTTGTAACTGCGCCACCTATTGGTCGAAAGTGATAATCCATCAAATCATATTTTTATTTATTGTTTCTATGATTTTTCAGGCATTTTGCCTAAAATCCTCTTTAAATGTCTTTAATTGCTCATTGTTGCAGTTGGTCTGACACTTTCAGACATGTCGGCATGTCTTGTCGTCTTATTCAGCTTGGCCCCGGTAATGGCTGCTTGCAGCTATATTTATTATTATTATTATTCTTCCGCCATGGGAGTCTATGGCAGCCCATAGAACCGATTGCGGGAAAGTTGTTTTGGTTTGACATTCTGATAGAGGACCGTCTCAACATTAAATACACCAATTTTGGTGTTTCTAAGTCATTCCCTCTAGCGCCACCACCTGTCCAAAGTTTCACTTTTATTTTGCTAATAACTTTTGAACCGTAAGGCCAATCAGCGAAATTCTTTTTTCCTCTGATTCCTGAGCTCATGGCGATTCGATTGCACCCTATGACGTCATTTGACGTCATAAAAATATGGCCGCCATCTTGAATTTTCAAAAAAAGCTACTTTTTCGAACTCGTCCTAGACGGTTTGTCCGATTTGCACGAAAATTGAACCAGATCATCTTCAGGTAGTGCTGACAAAAAGTTATGGAATTCAAATGGATTCGTCAAACCGTTTTCAATAAACGCACAAATACATTTTACGTAGCGCTAGCAAAAACAGTCGTAAGGCCGTATCTCCGCAACGGTTTATCATATTCAGACCAAACTTGGTACTTGTACTCACAAGCATGACCTGAGGCTACATGCTGTGTTTCGGCGCAGCGCCACCTACTGGTCCGGAGTTATGAAAAATGGCTATTTTTGCTTATAACTTCTGAACAGTTTGTCCAAAAATCATACAATTGGTCTCGTTAGATTCAGGGCAACATGCCGAGTCGACTGATATCCAATTTGACCATATCGGTCATTTTGGCTGTCGGCCATTTTGAATTTTGTGCTAAAATTCTGTATTTTATGAACGCATGAACAGATTGTTACGAAACGTGGTATGGGTCATCAGCACAATGCCCTGAATGAGCCTGAGAAGTTTCGAAACAGCGCCACCTAGTGGTGAATTTTTTTTTTCAAATGCTTATAACTTTGGGTGTGGTCGACTTATTTTCACGAAACTCATCTTTTTAGACTCCTGAATCGTTGCCGAGTCCTACGATACCAAACATGCTAGGTTTTGCCTTACGGTTTGTGTAGCGTTGTGATTTAGCGCTTAAAAAACATTTGGCTATATCTTTGAAACCGCTAGTCCGATCGAGACGAAACCACCGTCAGAAGTTTGGAAACATAGGTCGATAGCTATACGCCAATGCCCAAATGCGAAAATATTGATGTTTAGGGGTACTAATTTCCAATCAAAGTCATGTGTCAGTCATTTTTTTAGTGTTTTTTCATATAAATGTCTATAACTCCGAAGCGAATTGAGATATTTTCACCAAAATTGACACACATATGTATGGGCTCACTCTGAGGACACGTAAAAAAAATTGTGGGACTGAGCCTCTTGGTGGCGCTATAATTGAACAAAATATGAAATTCCCATTGACTTCAATACAGTTTTGTGAAATAAAATGCTATACTAAACAAATGCATTGGTGTAATATTACGAAACTCAGATTGTGTCATCAGCACCATCCCCTGAAGGCAACCAAAATATTTTAAGACAGCGCCACCTAGTGGTCAAAAGTTATAACAAAATTTCCAAAAAGGCTAATAACTTTTGAATAAATCTGGCTATTGAAATGCCACGGGTCTTAATAGATTCCTTGGGTCAAGCCGAGAACATAGATACCAAGTTTTCCTTATTTGGCCAAACTTCCTGTCCGCCATCTTGATTTTCATTCAAAACCTACTTTTTCGAACTCCTCCTAGACCGTTTGTCCGATTTTCACCAAAATCGAATCGTATCATCTCCAGACTGTGCCGACAAAAAGTTATGGATTTCGTGTCGATTGATGAATCCGTTTTCGTATAGCACAGCAGCAAAGTTGAGGCATGATGCCAAAATGACTATTCAGGCTTTATATCTGCAATGCCTCGACATATTGACACAAAACTTTGTATGTGTCACTGTCTCCTTACTCTGACCACACCACATCAATTTCGTAACAGCGCCACCTTTTGGTCAAAAGTGACAATCCATTAAATCATATTTTGAATCACTTTTTACATGATTTTTCAGCCATTTCGCCTAAAATCCTCTTTAAATGTCTTTAATTGCTCATTGTTGCAGTTGGTCTGACACTTTCAGACATGTTGGCATGTCTTGTCGTCTTATTCTGCTTGGCCCCGGTAATTGCTGCTTGCAGCTATATTTATTATTATTATTATTCTTCCGCCATGGGAGTCTATGGCAGCCCATAGAACCGATTGCGGGAAAGTTGTTTTGGTTTGACATTCTGATAGAGGACCGTCTCAACATTAAATACACCAATTTTGGTGTTTCTAAGTCATTCCCTCTAGCGCCACCACCTGTCCAAAGTTTCACTTTTATTTTGCTAATAACTTTTGAACCGTAAGGCCAATCAGCGAAATTCTTTTTTCCTCTGATTCCTGAGCTCATGGCGATTCGATTGCACCCTATGACGTCATTTGCCGTCATAAAAATATGGCCGCCATCTTGAATTTTCAAAAAAAGCTACTTTTTCGAACTCGTCCTAGACGGTTGGTCCGATTTGCACGAAAATTGAACCAGATCATCTTCAGGTAGTGCTGACAAAAAGTTATGGAATTCAAATGGATTCGTCAAACCGTTTTCAATAAACGCACAAATACATTTTACGTAGCGCTAGCAAAAACAGTCGTAAGGCCGTATCTCCGCAACGGTTTATCGTATTCAGACCAAACTTGGTACTTGTACTCACAAGCATGACCTGAGGCTACATGCTGTGTTTCGGCGCAGCGCCACCTACTGGTCCGGAGATATGAAAAATGGCTATTTTTGCTTATAACTTCTGAACAGTTTGTCCAAAAATCATACAATTGGTCTCGTTAGATTCAGGGCAACATGCCGAGTCGACTGATATCCAATTTGACCATATCGGTCATTTTGGCTGTCGGCCATTTTGAATTTTGTGCTAAAATTCTGTATTTTATGAACGCATGAACGGATTGTTACGAAACGTGGTATGGGTCATCAGCACAATGCCCTGAATGAGCCTGAGAAGTTTCGAAACAGCGCCACCTAGTGGTGAATTTTTTTTTTCAAATGCTTATAACTTTGGGTGTGGTCGACTTATTTTCACGAAACTCATCTTTTTAGACTCCTGAATCGTTGCCGAGTCCTACGATACCAAACATGCTAGGTTTTGCCTTACGGTTTGTGTAGCGTTGTGATTTAGCGCTTAAAAAACATTTGGCTATATCTTTGAAACCGCTAGTCCGATCGAGACGAAACCACCGTCAGAAGTTTGGAAACATAGGTCGATAGCTATACGCCAATGCCCAAATGCGAAAATATTGATGTTTAGGGGTACTAATTTCCAATCAAAGTCATGTGTCAGTCATTTTTTTCGTGTTTTTTCATATAAATGTCTATAACTCCGAAGTGAATTGAGATATTTTCACCAAAATTGACACACATATGTATGGGCTCACTCTGAGGACACGTAAAAAAAATTGTGGGACTGAGCCTCTTGGTGGCGCTATAATTGAACAAAATATGAAATTCCCATTGACTTCAATACAGTTTTGTGAAATAAAATGCTATACTAAACAAATGCATTGGTGTAATATTACGAAACTCAGATTGTGTCATCAGCACCATCCCCTGAAGGCAACCAAAATATTTCAAGACAGCGCCACCTAGTGGTCAAAAGTTATAACAAAATTTCCAAAAAGGCTAATAACTTTTGAATAAATCTGGCTATTGAAATGCCACGGGTCTTAATAGATTCCTTGGGTCAAGCTGAGAACATAGATACCAAGTTTTCCTTATTTGGCCAAACTTCCTGTCCGCCATCTTGATTTTCATTCAAAACCTACTTTTTCTAACTCCTCCTAGACCGTTTGTCCGATTTTCACCAAAATCGAATCGTATCATCTCCAGACTGTGCCGACAAAAAGTTATGGATTTCGTGTCGATTGATGAAACCGTTTTTGTATAGCACAGCAGCAAAGTTGAGGCATGATGCCAAAATGACTATTCAGGCTTTATATCTGCAATGCCTCGACATATTGACACAAAACTTTGTATGTGTCACTGTCTCCTTACTCTGACCACACCACATCAATTTCGTAACAGCGCCACCTTTTGGTCAAAAGTGACAATCCATTAAATCATATTTTGAATCACTTTTTACATGATTTTTCAGCCATTTCGCCTAAAATCCTCTTTAAATGTCTTTAATTGCTCATTGTTGCAGTTGGTCTGACACTTTCAGACATGTTGGCATGTCTTGTCGTCTTATTCTGCTTGGCCCCGGTAATTGCTGCTTGCAGCTATATTTATTATTATTATTATTATTATTATTCTTCCGCCATGGGAGTCTATGGCAGCCCATAGAACCGATTGCGGGAAAGTTGTTTTGGTTTGACATTCTGATAGAGGACCGTCTCAACATTAAATACACCAATTTTGGTGTTTCTAAGTCATTCCCTCTAGCGCCACCACCTGTCCAAAGTTTCACTTTTATTTTGCTAATAACTTTTGAACCGTAAGGCCAATCAGCGAAATTCTTTTTTCCTCTGATTCCTGAGCTCATGGCGATTCGATTGCACCCTATGACGTCATTTTCCGTCATAAAAATATGGCCGCCATCTTGAATTTTCAAAAAAAGCTACTTTTTCGAACTCGTCCTAGACGGTTTGTCCGATTTGCACGAAAATTGAACCAGATCATCTTCAGGTAGTGCTGACAAAAAGTTATGGAATTCAAATGGATTCGTCAAACCGTTTTCGATAAACGCACAAATACATTTTACGTAGCGCTAGCAAAAACAGTCGTAAGGCCGTATCTCCGCAACGGTTTATCGTATTCAGACCAAACTTGGTACTTTTACTCACAAGCATGACCTGAGGCTACATGCTGTGTTTCGGCGCAGCGCCACCTACTGGTCCGGAGATATGAAAAATGGCTATTTTTGCTTATAACTTCTGAACAGTTTGTCCAAAAATCATAAAATTGGTCTCGTTAGATTCAGGGCAACATGCCGAGTCGACTGATATCCAATTTGACCATATCGGTCATTTTGGCTGTCGGCCATTTTGAATTTTGTGCTAAAATTCTGTATTTTATGAACGCATGAACGGATTGTTACGAAACGTGGTATGGGTCATCAGCACAATGCCCTGAATGAGCCTGAGAAGTTTCGAAACAGCGCCACCTAGTGGTGAATTTTTTTTTTCAAATGCTTATAACTTTGGGTGTGGTCGACTTATTTTCACGAAACTCATCTTTTTAGACTCCTGAATCGTTGCCGAGTCCTACGATACCAAACATGCTAGGTTTCGCCTTACGGTTTGTGTAGCGTTGTGATTTAGCGCTTAAAAAACATTTGGCTATATCTTTGAAACCGCTAGTCCGATCGAGACGAAACCACCGTCAGAAGTTTGGAAACATAGGTCGATAGCTATACGCCAATGCCCAAATGCGAAAATATTGATGTTTAGGGGTACTAATTTCCAATCAAAGTCATGTGTCAGTCATTTTTTTCGTGTTTTTTCATATAAATGTCTATAACTCCGAAGCGAATTGAGATATTTTCACCAAAATTGACACACATATGTATGGGCTCACTCTGAGGACACGTAAAAAAAATTGTGGGACTGAGCCTCTTGGTGGCGCTATAATTGAACAAAATATGAAATTCCCATTGACTTCAATACAGTTTTGTGAAATAAAATGCTATACTAAACAAATGCATTGGTGTAATATTACGAAACTCAGATTGTGTCATCAGCACCATCCCCTGAAGGCAACCAAAATATTTCAAGACAGCGCCACCTAGTGGTCAAAAGTTATAACAAAATTTCCAAAAAGGCTAATAACTTTTGAATAAATCTGGCTATTGAAATTCCACGGTTCTTAATAGATTCCTTGGGTCAAGCCGAGAACATAGATACCAAGTTTTCCTTATTTGGCCAAACTTCCTGTCCGCCATCTTGATTTTCAGTCAAAACCTACTTTTTCGAACTCCTCCTAGACCGTTTGTCCGATTTTCACCAAAATCGAATCGTATCATCTCCAGACTGTGCCGACAAAAAGTTATGGATTTCGTGTCGATTGATGAAACCGTTTTCGTATAGCACAGCAGCAAAGTTGAGGCATGATGCCAAAATGACTATTCAGGCTTTATATCTGCAATGCCTCGACATATTGACACAAAACTTTGTATGTGTCACTGTCTACTTACTCTGACCACACCACATCAATTTCGTAACAGCGCCACCTTTTGGTCAAAAGTGACAATCCATTAAATCATATTTTGAATCACTTTTTACATGATTTTTCAGCCATTTCGCCTAAAATCCTCTTTAAATGTCTTTAATTGCTCATTGTTGCAGTTGGTCTGACACTTTCAGACATTTTGGCATGTCTTGTCGTCTTATTCTGCTTGGCCCCGGTAATTGCTGCTTGCAGCTATATTTATTAGGGGCCAAGCACCGAAGGTGCGGAGGCACCTATTGTATCTGTTCCGTTTCTTATTATTATTATTATTATTATTATTATTATTATTATTATTATTCTTCCGCCATGGGAGTCTATGGCAGCCCATAGAACCGATTGCGGGAAAGTTGTTTTGGTTTGACATTCTGATAGAGGACCGTCTCAACATTAAATACACCAATTTTGGTGTTTCTAAGTCATTCCCTCTAGCGCCACCACCTGTCCAAAGTTTCACTTTTATTTTGCTAATAACTTTTGAACCGTAAGGCCAATCAGCAAAATCCTTTTTTCCTCTGATTCCTGAGCTCATGACGATTCGATTGCACCCTATATCGTCATTTTCCGTCATAAAAACATGGCCGCCATTTTGAATTTTCCTAAAAAGGTACTTTTTCGAACTCGTCCTAGACGGTTTGTCCGATTTGCACGAAAATTGAATCAGATCATCTTCAGGCAGTGGTGACAAAAAGTTATTAAAATCTTGTTGATTCGTCAAACCGTTTTCGATAAACGCTCGAACAAATTTTACGTAGCGCTTGCAAAAACAGTCGTAAGGCTGTATCTCCGCAACGGTTTATCGTATTCAGACGAAACTTGGTACATGTACTCACAAGCATGACCTGAGGCTACATGCTGCGTTTCGGCACAGCGCCACCTACAGGTCCGGAGATATGAAAAATGGCTATTTTTGCTTATAACTTCTGAACAGTTTGTCCAAAAATCATAAAATTGGTCTTGATAGATTCAGGGCGTCATGCTGAGTCGACTGATATCCAATTTTGCCATATCGGCCAATTTGACTGTCGGCCATTTTGAATTTTGTTCTAAAATGCTGTATTTTAACAACACATGAACGGATTGTTACGAAACTTGGTATGGGTCATCAGCACGATGTCCTGAAGGAGTGTGAGAAGTTTCGAAACAGCGCCACCTAGTGGTGAATTTTTTTTTTCAAATGCTTATAACTTTGGGTGTGATCGACTTATTTTCACGAAACTCATCTCATTAGACTCCTGAATCGTTGCCGAGTCCAACGATACCAAACATGTTAGGTTTCGCCTAACGGTTTGTGTAGCATTGTGATTTAGCGCTTAAAAAACATTAGGCTATATCTTCGAAACCGTTTGTCCGATTGAGACGAAACCACCGTCAGAAGTTTGGAATCATAGGTCGATAGCTATACGTCAATGCCCAAATGCGAAAATATTGATGTTTAGGGGTAGTAATATTCAATCAAAGTCATGTGTCAGTCATTTTTTACGTGTTTTTTCATATAAATGTCTAGAACTCCGAAGCAAATTGAGATTTTTGCACCAAAATCGACACATATATGTATGGGCTCACTCTGAGGACACATAAAAAAATGGTGGGACTGAGCCTCTTGGTGGCGCTATAATAGAACAAAACATGAAATTCCCATTGATTTCAATAGAGTTTTGTGAAATAAAATGCTATACTAAACAAATGCATTGGTGTAATATTACGAAACTCAGAATGTGCTTTCAGCACCATTCCCTGAAGGTACTCAAAATATTTCGAAACAGCGCCACCTAGTGGTCAAAAGTTATAACAAAATTTCCAAAAAGGCTAATAACTTTTGAATAAATCTGTCTATTGAAATGCCACTGGTCTTAATAGATTCCTTGGGTCAAGCCGAGAACATAGATACCACGTTTTCCTTATTTGGCCGAACTTCCTGTCCGCCATCTTGATGTTCAGTCAAAACCTACTTTTTCGAACTCCTCCTAGACCGTTTGTCCGATTTTCACCAAAATCGAATCGTATCATCTCCAGACCGTGCCGACTAAAAGTTATGGATTTCGTGTCGATAGACGAAACCGTTTTCGTATAGCGCAGCAGCAAAGTTGAGGCATGATGCTAATAGCACTATTCAGGCTTTATCTCTGCAATGCCTTGACATATTGACACCAAACTTTGTATGTGTCATTGTCACTTCACTCTGACCACATCACATCAGTTTTGTAACTGCGCCACCTATTGGTCGAAAGTGATAATCCATAAAATCATATTTTTAATTATTGTTTCTATGATTTTTCAGGCATTTTGCATAAAATCCTCTTTAAAGTCTATAATTGCTCATTGTTGCAGTTGGTCTGACACTTTCAGACATGTCGGCATGTCTTGTCGTCTTATTCTGCTTGGCCCCGGTAATTGCTGCTTGCAGTTATATTTAGGGGCCAAGCACCGAAGGTGCGGAGGCACCTATTGTATCTGTTCCATTTCTTATTATTATTATTATTCTTCCGCCATGGGAGTCTATGGCAGCCCATAGAACCGATTGCGGGAAAGTTGTTTTGGTTTGACATTCTGATAGAGGACAGTCCCAACATTAAATACACCAATTTTGGTGTGTCTAAGACATTCCCTCTAGCGCCACCACCTGTCCAAAGTTTCACTTTTGTTTTGCTAATAACGTTTTAAGCGTAAGGCCAATCAACAAAATTCTTTTTTCCCCTGATTCCTGAGCTCATGCCGATTCGAATGCACCCTATGACGTCATTTTCCATCATAAAACATGGCCGCCATTTAGAATTTTCCAAAAAAGCTACTTTTTCGAACTCGTCCTAGACGGTTTGTCCGATTTGCACAAAAATTTAACCAGATCATCTTCAGGCATTGCTGACAAAAAGTTATTAAAAGAAAGTTGATTCGTCAAACCGTTTTTGATAAACGCTCGAACAAATTTTACGTAGCGCTTGCAAAAACAGTCATAAGGCTGTATCTCCGCAACGGTTTATCGTATTCAGACCAAACTTGGTACATGTCGTCACAAGCATGACCTGAGGCTACATGCTGCGTTTCGGCTCAGCACCACCTACTGGTCCGGAGATATGAAAAATGGCTATTTTTGCTTATAACTTATGAACAGTTTGTCCAAAAATCATAAAATGGATCTCGTTAGATTCAGGGCAACATGCCGAGTCGACTGATATCAAATTTTACCATATCGGCCATTGTGGCTGTCGGCCATTTTGAATTTTGTGCTAAAATGCTGTATTTTAACAACGCATGAACGGATTGTTACGAAACTTGGCATGGGTCATCAGCACGATGCCCTGAAGGAGCCTGAGAAGTTTCGAAACAGCGCCACCTAGTGGTGAATTTTTTTTTCCAAATGCTTATAACTTTGGTTTTGGTTGACTTATTTTCACGAAACTCATGTCATTAGACTCCTGAATCGTTGCCGAGTCCTACGATACCAAACATGCTAGGTTTCGCCTTATGGTTTGTGTAGCGTTGTGATTTAGCGCTTAAAAAACATTTGGCTATATCTTTGAAACCGCTAGTCCGATCGAGACGAAACCACCGTCAGAAGTTTGGAAACATAGGTCGATAGCTATTTGCCAATGCCCAAATGCGAAAATATTGATGTTTAGGGGTAGTAATTTCCAATCAAAGTCATGTGTCAGTCATTTTTTTCGTGTTTTTTCATATAAATGTCTATAACTCCGACGCGAATTGAGATATTTTCACCAAAATTGACACACATATGTATGGGCTCACTCTGAGGACATGTAAAAAAAATGGTTTGACTGAGCCTCTTGGTGGCGCTATAATAGAACAAAACATGAAATTCCCATAGACTTCAATACAGTTTTGTGAAATAAAATGCTATACTAAACAAATGCATTGGTTTAATATTATGAAACTCTGTATGTGCCATCAGCACCATACCCTGAAGGTACCCAAAATATTTCGAGACAGCGCCACCTTGTGGTCAAAAGTTATAACAAAATTTACAAAAAGGCAAATTACTTTTGATAACATCTGCCTTTTGAAATACCATTGGTCTTCTTACATTCCTTGGATCAAGCCGAGAACATAGATACCAAGTTTTCCTTATTTGGCCTATTTTCCTGTGTGCCATCTTGATTTTTAATCAAAACCTACTTTTTCGAACTCCTCCTACACCGTTTGTCCGATTTTCACCAAAATCGAATCGTATCATCTCCAGACCGTGCCGACTAAAAGTTATTGATTTCGTGTCGATTGACGAAACTGTTGTCGTATACCGCAGCAGCAAAGTTGAGGCATGATGCCAAAGGCACTATTCAGGCTTTATCTCTGCAATGCCTTGACATATTGACACCAAACTTTGTATGTGTCATTGTCACTTCACTCTGACCGCATCACATCAGGTTTGTAAATGCGCCACCTATTGGTTGAAAGTGATAATCCATTAAATCATATTTTTATTTACTGTTTCTATGATTTTTCAGGCATTTGGCCTAAAATACTCTTTAATGTCTTTAATTGCTCATTGTTGCAGTTGGTCTGACACTTTCAGCAATGTTGGCATGTCTTGTCATCTGATTGTGCTTGGCCCCGGTAATGGCTGCTTGCAGCTATATTTATTATTATTATTCTTCCTTCTTCCGACTGGGAGTCTATGGCAGCCCATAGAACCGATTGCGGGAAAGTTGTTTTGGTTTGACATTCTGATAGAGGACCGTCTCAACATTAAATACACCAATTTTGGTGTTTCTAAGTCATTCCCTCTAGCGCCACCACCTGTCCAAAATTTCACTTTTATTTTGCTAATAACTTTTGAACCGTAAGGCCAATCAGCGAAATTCTTTTTTCCACTGATTCCTGAGCTCATGGCGATTCGATTGCACCCTATGACGTCATTTGCCGTCATAAAAATATGGCCGCCATCTTGAATTTTCAAAAAAAGCTACTTTTTCGAACTCGTCCTAGACGGTTTGTCCGATTTGCACGAAAATTGAACCAGATCATCTTCAGGTAGTGCTGACAAAAAGTTATGGAATTCAAATGGATTCGTCAAACCGTTTTCGATAAACGCACGAATACATTTTACGTAGCGCTAGCAAAAACAGTCGTAAGGCCGTATCTCCGCAACGGTTTATCGTATTCAGACCAAACTTGGTACTTGTACTCACAAGCATGACCTGAGTCTACATGCTGTGTTTCGGCGCAGCGCCACCTACTGGTCCGGAGATATGAAAAATGGCTATTTTTGCTTATAACTTCTGAACAGTTTGTCCAAAAATCATACAATTGGTCTCGTTAGATTCAGGGCAACATGCCGAGTCGACTGATATCCAATTTGACCATATCGGTCATTTTGGCTGTCGGCCATTTTGAATTTTTTGCTAAAATTCTGTATTTTATGAACGCATGAACGGATTGTTACGAAACGTGGTATGGGTCATCAGCACAATGCCCTGAATGAGCCTGAGAAGTTTCGAAACAGCGCCACCTAGTGGTGAATTTTTTTTTTCAAATGCTTATAACTTTGGGTGTGGTCGACTTATTTTCACGAAACTCATCTTTTTAGACTCCTGAATCATTGCCGAGTCCTACGATACCAAACATGCTAGGTTTTGCCTTACGGTTTGTGTAGCGTTGTGATTTAGCGCTTAAAAAACATTTGGCTATATCTTTGAAACCGCTAGTCCGATCGAGACGAAACCACCGTCAGAAGTTTGGAAACATAGGTCGATAGCTAAACGCCAATGCCCAAATGCGAAAATATTGATGTTTAGGGGTACTAATTTCCAATCAAAGTCATGTGTCAGTCATTTTTTTCGTGTTTTTTCATATAAATGTCTATAACTCCGAAGCAAATTGAGATTTTTGCACCAAAATCGACACATATATGTATGGGCTCACTCTGAGGACACATAAAAAAAATGGTGGGACTGAGCCTCTTGGTGGCGCTATAATAGAACAAAACATGAAATTCCCATTGACTTCAATGCAGTTTTGTGAAATAAAATGCTATACTAAACAAATGCATTGGTGTAATATTACGAAACTCAGAATGTGCCATCAGCACCATCCCCTGAAGGTACCCAAAATATTTAGAGACAGCGCCACCTAGTGGTCAAAAGTTATAACAACATTTCCAAAACTGCTAATAACTTTTGAATACATCGGCCTATGTAAATGCCACTGGTCTTAATAGATTCCTTGGGTCAAGCCGAGAACATAGATACCAAATTTTCCTTATTTGGTCAAACTTCTTGTCCGCCATCTTGATTTTCATTCAAAACCTACTTTTTCGAACTCCTCCTAGACCGTTTGTCCGATTTTCACCAAAATCGAATCGTATCATCTCCAGACCGTGCCGACTAAAAGTTATGGATTTCGTGTCGATAGACGAAACCGTTTTCGTATAGCGCAGCAGCAAAGTTGAGGCATGATGCTAATAGCATTAATTAAGGCTTTATCTCTGCAATGCCTTGACATATTGACACCAAACTTTGTATGTGTCATTGTAACTTCACTCTGACCACATCACATCAGTTTTGTAACTGCGCCACCTATTGGTCGAAAGTGATAATCCATCAAATCATATTTTTATTTATTGTTTCTATGATTTTTCAGGCATTTTGCCTAAAATCCTCTTTAAATGTCTTTAATTGCTCATTGTTGCAGTTGGTCTGACACTTTCAGACATGTCGGCATGTCTTGTCGTCTTATTCAGCTTGGCCCCGGTAATGGCTGCTTGTTATTAGGGGCCAAGCACCGAAGGTGCGGAGGCACCTATTGTTTTCGTTCCCGTTCTTATTAGGGGCCAAGCACCGAAGGTGCGGAGGCACCTATTGTTTTCGTTCCCGTTCTTATTATTATTAGGGGCCAAGCACCGAAGGTGCGGAGGCACCTATTGTATCTGTTCCGTTTCTTATTATTATTATTATTATTAGGGGCCAAGCACCGAAGGTGCGGAGGCACCTATTGTATCTGTTCCGTTTCTTATTATTAGGGGTTCAAGCACGAAGTGCTGAAACCCTATTGTAATTGTGCTGATTTTTATTATTATTATTATTATTATTATTCTGCCGTAAAACGCATCGTGCAGCCCAAACCGTAAGAGCTGGAACTTTGAAACTTTGACAGATGGTAGTACAAAAATCGAGGAAAGGTTCAGAGATTATGACCCCGATTGGCCCATAGGTGGCGCTATAACAACCAAAAGCGCGAAACTGCTCATAACTCCTAGACCGTATGGCGTAGACTCAAGTGTCTTATATCATTGGAAAGCTGGATGCCTGACGAACAAAACGTATATCTCCGATTTTATTTCCGCCATGATAGATTTTCCGCCATTTTGAATTTTGTCAAAAATCTACTTTTGCGAACTAGTCCCTGGTTTTTTGCCCGATTGGAACCAAACTAGTGCAGAAATGTTCTCTGGAGACTGAATATCAATAATTATCGAAAAAAAGTGGAAATTTCGATTCACGGTCGCTAAGGGGCGCCAAAACGTACGTTGTGGGAGGGGCCTATTTTACTAAAATGGCTATAACTCCCGATGTAAATGAGGTATCTTCACCAAACTTGGTACACATGTGTATGAGCTTACTCTGGGGTCACAGTAAAAAAATCGCGACGATTGGCCTCATGGTGGCGCTATAAAATGAAAAAAACATAAAACAGGCTATAACCACCTGACCGTTAGTCCGATTGACTTGAAAATTGGTATGCAGTGTCTTGGTCCAAGGTGCCATGTATGTGTATGAGGACATTGGCGTATCTCAAAAAACATGGCCGCCATCGGCCAACGAAGTTTGAGCACCTATTAGACAAGGTTAACGGAGGCCGATCGGAACGAAACTCAATGGGCATGTTCGGCTCATGGCCCTAAAGGTCTGTAAGAATTTTGAAAGAAATCGGCCACTAGTTGGCGCTAACGAGTTTTACGGCTCTGTAATCACGTGGTGTTACAAATATCCACACAATATGCATATCATTTGATAGATCTCCTCATCCTGAACAACTTTGCCTCAAGAACCATTGCTGTCAATCAAACTGTTCATTAATTATTCATTAATATGTTAAAAACCTACTTTTGCGAACTAGTCCTAGGTTTTTTGCCCGATCGGAACCAGACCAGTGTAGGACAATTCTCTGGACTCTCTAGATCAATAATTATCAAAAAAAAGTTGAACTTTTGCATTTGGATGGCTGTAATAGGGTCATTTATAAAACGGGCGTGTCAAAATACATTAAAAAGCCTATAAATCCTAAATAAAAACTCAGAACTTCACAAAAATTGGTCAGCATATGTGACATAACATCATTAACAAGCATGAAAAATTCTATGGAGATCGGACGATAGTTGGCGCTATAACTGTTAAAACGCTTTAAAACCATATATTTCCTATGGTAAATTGCCTGTATTTGCTGTAAATGATGTCTTCTATCTTTTATCATATAATGTTCATATCATAATGTTCAAAACCAGTGCAGCACAATTCTCTGAACTCTCTAGATCAATAATTATCAGAAAAAAAGTTTAACTTCTTCAAAAGGTGATTTTATATGAATATAATGACATATTAAGCCAATAAGTGGTATTTTACTGCCCCCTGCTGTCATTTCATCATACTACTCCCTAATATTGTTATAAAATTCATATTTAGACTTTTTAAAATCATTATTTTAACATTTACAATCACATTTTGTCAAAACTCATCTATTGAGTATTACTATTGACAATTGTGTTACACTGAGATATGGAAATGGACGAAAGTAAATGAATGAAATGAAACGAAAGTATAACGGCATTTAAGCCACGCCCCCGAATACAAATCCATTCATAACTCGAAAACGGAAAGTCGTTGCGCGCTCAAATTTTGATGGTGAGGACCTCTCCGGGCTCTTGATCGAAACGTGTCGTCGCGGGCCTCGGGAGCGCGCCCCCCGCGCATCGCGAATCCGCGGGACCCCCGATTTTGAACGGCCATTACTCCCGACCCAGACCACCCCGAACATTGTGTGAGAGCTCGTTGGAAAGGGCGCGTCCTTGGCTAGCTTCGATTCAAATGTGGTGTTATTTGCCCTGGGCATTCCAGAGATAATAGCCCGAACAGATATGCCTTATAACAGTCATAACTCCCAGCCCCAATCGCCCAAAAACACATTGATGGTCTCATTCAACAGGGCTCCTCAAGCACTATCTATGCTCTGAGTTTCAGAATTTTTCGCCTTTTGGTTCCTGAGATATAAGTAAAAAAACAAATTCCCATTCATTCAAACACTTCAACTGTAAAATGTAAGCTATAATACCACTGTTGTCCACTAGAGGGAGCAGCAGGATTACGCATGATCTTTTAATTCGCTTCAGTATTGGAAATAAACAAATGCTTTAAGAAGCAATCTTTTTTATTATGATGTTTTTTTTATTATTATGATATTTGTATATATTTTATTTTTTTTTATTATGATTATGAACGGTTTGATTGACATTAGTGATTCTTGAGGCAAAGTTGTTCAAGATGAGGAGATGAAGATATTTTCACAATATCACATCCTAAAAACATTGAAAACATATTTGTCTTTGTGTGTGTGTGTGTGTGTGTGTGTGTGTGTGTGTGTGTGTGTGTGTGGGTTTGTGTGTGTGTGTGTGTGTGTGGGTTTGTGTGTGTGTCTGTGTGTGTGTAAGCATGCTTAATGGAAAGAACATGAAGAAACTGCTTTGTTTTACTGGTGGATAAAAAAGTATTTCAAATGAAAGTGAGTCAATTAGTGGTCTTCTACTGCCCTCTGCAGGACATTCTACTTAATAAAATATTTTCATCTGTGCTTTTGCATTAGTTTTTGGACTATATCAAATTACTTGCATGAAAATCACCTATTATAACACAGTCATGTTTTGTCAAAGTTTATCACTTCATTTTTACTGAGCTCTCAGTTTGAACAATTCTGCCTCTCAGTGATTAATTTGAAATCTGAAAATGGTGTTATACAGAGGAGATTTGCAATTATCATTTTGTTACCTATCTTTTATTTTAAATATCTCCATCTACAACAAAATGTGTGTGCATGTGTGTGTTCAAGCATGGTTAGTGTATTAAGTATTATTGTTTAAGTATTATTGTTTTCATTTACATTTTAACCACCAGAAGAAGAACACTCATTGGTTCATTCTGCTCACTAAAATATTATTTTTAATTTTTTTTTCCATTTGAAATATTGTTTAAACTTAATAAAATCATTAAAATAACATTTCAAATCATATTTTGTCTGTTTATAAATCCCACAGACTCACATTGGCTGCAATACTAATGTTTTTGTAAAACACAGACCTGATAGTCTAATCTGTGTGTATTGTGCATATATTATTGATATTATTACTATTGCAAATCATGTTATTGTAACTCATATCTTAATAGAATATTATTTGTAATTTTAATTCTTTATTTCTTAAGTGTTTTTTTTTATGATTACTACAGATATTATCACCAAAGATATCAACTACACCTTCACTTTTAGTATTGACACGCTGCACACACAGCACAATCACACACTCACTAATGCATTCAAATAAATGTAATCTTACTGTGCTACTTTATTTGTACATGATTAGAATGAACAGAAATCTAAGACTATTTTTCTTCTTTTGTTAAAGCCATTTCAGACTCCAAGTAAGCATTATATTACTAATCATCTATTTTACAGGTGCCATACAATTGAAAACTGTATTTATCTTGGCATAGTTGAATGATAAGAGTTCTGGACATGGAACTGACATACCGTGAGCCTCAAACACCATTGTTTCCTCCTTCTTGTGTAAATCTCCTGTTTGCAAAAGACCGCTGAAAAATGAGTGAATCCCACCATAACACCGACTGTGACGTTGGAGTCAGGATCATTAATATTTATACCCCCCAAATTTGCATTTTCCAGTCCATGTTCTAGGCCAGGCAGTGTTAATGTGGACCTGCACAGCCGAATCATCAGAAGATCTGCAGGTATTGTGAAGAAGCAAGCAAGGACAATAGTGAAAATGGCAGATCATGGATATAAATGTTATGTCTGAGGCTGTGCTGTGGATTTGAGAACTTTTCATTCCCTTCCCACAAAACTGTCAACAGGCATGGTTGATGTTTACAACAGGATACCTCACCATTTTAATTCAAAGCTGTTAGTTTGCTCTTAACGGAGGCCGATCAGAACGAAACTCGATGGGCATGTTCGACTCGTGGCCCTAGAGGTCTGTAAGAATTTTGAAAAATCAGCCACTAGTTGACGCTAACAGGTTTTACGGCTATGTAATCACGTGATGCATATCATTTGATAGATCTCCTCATACTGAACAACTTTGCCTCAAGAACTACTGCTGTCAATCAATTTGTTCATTAAATACTTGCTATTATGTTAAAAACCTACTTTTGCGAACTAGTCCTAGGTTTTTCGCCCGATCGGAAATATACCAGTGCAGTACAATTCTCTGGAAGCTCTAGATTATTAATTATATAAAAAACTTTAACTTTACCCATTGGGTAGCCATAACAGGATCATTTAGAAAATGGGTATGGCAAAAAACACTCAAAAGCCTGTAAATCCTAAACAAAAACTCAGACAACTCACTAGACTGCCTTATGTGCTTAAAGACCCTAAATGCTTGAACCCCGCTAAATGCTGCTTGCAGCTTTAATTATTATTATTATTATTCCGCCCTAAAACGCATCGTGCAGCCCAAACCGTAAGAGCTGGAACCTTGAAACTTGGCCAAATGGTAGTCCTCAATTTGGGGAGAACCTATCAAAATATGACCCCGATTGGCCCATAGGTGGCGCTATAATGACCAAATTTACTACATTGCTCATAACTCCTAGACAGTTTGTCCTAGAGTCTCAATTTTAGCATCACTGTGATCCCTGGATCCAGACGGACAAAATGGCTATCTCCAAATTGCTCTACGAGCAAAAAAAAAATTCTATGGGCAATTTAGTGAAAAACCTACTTTTGCGAACTAGTCCTAGGTTTTTGGCCCAATCGGAACCAGACCAGTCTAGCACAGTTCTCTGGAGTCTCTAGATCAATAATTATCGGAAAAAAGTTGAACTTTTGCATTGGCCTGGCTGTAACAGGGTCATTTAGGAAAGGGGTGGGACAAAAAAACACTCAAAAGCCTATACAACCTAAGGGAAAACCCCAAACTTCACAAAAATCGATGAGCAGATGTGTCAGAACATGGTGAAGAAGCATGCCAAGTTTCGTGAAGATCGGACAATAGGTGGCGCTATAACTGTCCAAAACGTCTCTTCTTATTAGGGGTTCAAGCATGAAATGCTGAAACCCTATTGTAATTGTGCTGATTTTTATTAGGGGTTCAAGCACGAAGTGCTGAAACCCTATTGTAATTGTGCTGATTTTTATTATTATTATTAGGGGTTCAAGCACGAAGTGCTGAAACCCTATTGTAATTGTGCTGATTTTTATTATTAGGGGTTCAAGCACGAAGTGCTGAAACCCTATTGTAATTGTGCTGATTTTTATTAGGGGTTCAAGCACGAAGTGCTGAAACCCTATTGTAATTGTGCTGATTTTTATTATTATTATTATTATTATTATTCTGCCGTAAAACGCATCGTGCAGCCCAAACCGTAAGGGCTAGAGCTTTGAAACTTTGCCATATGGTAGTACAAAAATCGAGGAGAGGTTATCAAATTATGACCCCGATTGGCCCATAGGTGGCGCTATAGCAACCAAAAGCGCGAAACTGCTCATAACTCCTAGACCGTAAGTCATAGACTCAAGTGTCTTATATCATTGGAAAGCTGGACGCCTGACGAACAAAACGTATATCTCCGATTTTATTTCCGCCATGATAGATTTTCCGCCATTTTGAATTTTGTCGAAAATCTACTTTTGCGAACTAGTCCCTGGTTTTTTGCCCGATCGGAACCAAACCAGTGCAGAATTGTTCTCTGGAGTCTGAATATCAATAATTATCAAAAAAAAGTTGAAATTTCGATTCACGGTCGCTAGGGGGTGCAAAATTAACGTTGTGGGAGGAGCCTATTTTACTAAAATGGCTATAACTCCAGAAGTAAAATAGGTATTTTAACCAAACCTGGTACACATGTGTAAGACGTCAATATGAGGTCACGGTAAAAAAATCGCGGCGATTGGTCACATGGTGGCGCTATAACATGAAAAAAACATAAAACAGGCTATAACCACCTGACCGTTAGTCCGATTGACTTGAAAATTGGTATGCAGTGTCTTGGTCCAAGGTGCCATGTATGTCTATGAGGACATTGGTGTATCTCAAAAAACATGGCCGCCATCGGCCAATGAAGTTTGAGCACCTATTAGACAAGGTTAACGGAGGCCTATCGGAACGAAACTCGGTGGGCATGTTCGACTCATGGCCCTAGAGGTCTGTAAGAATTTTAAAAGAAATCGGCCACTAGTTGGCGCTAACGAGTTTTATGGCTCTGTAATCACGTGGTGTTACACTTATTGTCACAAAATGCATACCATTTGATAGATCTCCTCTTGTTGAACAACTTTGCCTCAAGAACCATTGCTGTCAATCAAACCGTTCATTAAATATTCGTAATTATGTTAAAAACCTACTTTTGCGAACTAGTCCTAGGTTTTTCGCCCGATCAGAACCAAACGAGTCTAGGACAATTCTATGGACTCTCAAGATCAATAATTATCAAAAAAAAGTTGAACTTTTGCATTTTTCGCATGGGTATATTGGGTCATAAAGAAAATGGGCGTGGCAAAATGCACTCAAAAGCCTATAAATCCTAAACAAAAACTCAGAACTTCACGAAAATTGGTGAGCTTATGTGCCATAACATCATTAACAAGCATGCAAAATTTCATGGAGATCGGACTATAGATGGTGCTATAACTGTTAAAAAGCTTTAAAAAACACATATTTCCTATGGTAAATTGCCTGTATTGGCTGTAAATGGACTTTTCCATCTATTATTTCAGTGGTTAAAAGCTTTCTAAATAAATCTTAATGTCTTAAATGCTTATGTGCCTAAAGGCCTTAAATGCTTGAACCCCGATAAATGCTGCTTGCAGCTTTAATTATTATTATTATTATTATTATTATTCTTCCGCCATGGGAGTCTATGGCAGCCCATAGAACCGATTGCGGGAAAGTTGTTTTGGTTTGACATTCTGATAGAGGACCGTCTCAACATTAAATACACCAATTTTGGTGTTTCTAAGTCATTCCCTCTAGCGCCACCACCTGTCCAAAGTTTCACTTTTATTTTGCTAATAACTTTTGAACCGTAAGGCCAATCAGCGAAATTCTTTTTTCCTCTGATTCCTGAGCTCATGGCGATTCGATTGCACCCTATGACGTCATTTGCCGTCATAAAAATATGGCCGCCATCTTGAATTTTCAAAAAAAGCTACTTTTTCGAACTCGTCCTAGACGGTTTGTCCGATTTGCACGAAAATTGAACCAGATCATCTTCAGGTAGTGCTGACAAAAAGTTATGGAATTCAAATGGATTCGTCAAACCGTTTTCAATAAACGCACAAATACATTTTACGTAGCGCTAGCAAAAACAGTCGTAAGGCCGTATCTCCGCAACGGTTTATCGTATTCAGACCAAACTTGGTACTTGTACTCACAAGCATGACCTGAGTCTACATGCTGTGTTTCGGCGCAGCGCCACCTACTGGTCCGGAGATATGAAAAATGCCTATTTTTGCTTATAACTTCTGAACAGTTTGTCCAAAAATCATACAATTGGTCTCGTTAGATTCAGGGCAACATGCCGAGTCGACTGATATCCAATTTGACCATATCGGTCATTTTGGCTGTCGGCCATTTTGAATTTTGTGCTAAAATTCTGTATTTTATGAACGCATGAACGGATTGTTACGAAATGTGGTATGGGTCATCAGCACAATGCCCTGAATGAGCCTGAGAAGTTTCGAAACAGCGCCACCTAGTGGTGAATTTTTTTTTTCAAATGCTTATAACTTTGGGTGTGGTCGACTTATTTTCACGAAACTCATCTTTTTAGACTCCTGAATCGTTGCCGAGTCCTACGATACCAAACATGCTAGGTTTCGCCTTACGGTTTGTGTAGCGTTGTGATTTAGCGCTTAAAAAACATTTGGCTATATCTTTGAAACCGCTAGTCCGATCGAGACGAAACCACCGTCAGAAGTTTGGAAACATAGGTCGATAGCTATACGCCAATGCCCAAATGCGAAAATATTGATGTTTAGGGGTACTAATTTCCAATCAAAGTCATGTGTCAGTCATTTTTTTCGTGTTTTTTCATATAAATGTCTATAACTCCGAAGCGAATTGAGATATTTTCACCAAAATTGACACACATATGTATGGGCTCACTCTGAGGACGCGTAAAAAAAATTGTGGGACTGAGCCTCTTGGTGGCGCTATAATTGAACAAAATATGAAATTCCCATTGACTTCAATACAGTTTTGTGAAATAAAATGCTATACTAAACAAATGCATTGGTGTAATATTACGAAACTCAGATTGTGTCATCAGCACCATCCCCTGAAGGCAACCAAAATATTTCAAGACAGCGCCACCTAGTGGTCAAAAGTTATAACAAAATTTCCAAAAAGGCTAATAACTTTTGAATAAATCTGTCTATTGAAATGCCACTGGTCTTAATAGATTCCTTGGGTCAAGCCGAGAACATAGATACCAAGTTTTCCTTATTTGGCCGAACTTCCTGTCCGCCATCTTGATGTTCAGTCAAAACCTACTTTTTCGAACTCCTCCTAGACCGTTTGTCCGATTTTCACCAAAATCGAATCGTATCATCTCCAGACCGTGCCGACTAAAAGTTATGGATTTCGTGTCGATAGACGAAACCGTTTTCGTATAGCGCAGCAGCAAAGTTGAGGCATGATGCTAATAGCACTATTCAGGCTTTATCTCTGCAATGCCTTGACATATTGACACCAAACTTTGTATGTGTCATTGTCACTTCACTCTGACCACATCACATCAGTTTTGTAACTGCGCCACCTATTGGTCGAAAGTGATAATCCATAAAATCATATTTTTAATTATTGTTTCTATGATTTTTCAGGCATTTTGCATAAAATCCTCTTTAAAGTCTATAATTGCTCATTGTTGCAGTTGGTCTGACACTTTCAGACATGTTGGCATGTCTTGTCGTCTTATTCTGCTTGGCCCCGGTAATTGCTGCTTGCAGCTATATTTATTATTATTATTATTATTATTCTTCCGCCATGGGAGTCTATGGCAGCCCATAGAACCGATTGCGGGAAAGTTGTTTTGGTTTGACATTCTGATAGAGGACCGTCTCAACATTAAATACACCAATTTTGGTGTTTCTAAGTCATTCCCTCTAGCGCCACCACCTGTCCAAAGTTTCACTTTTATTTTGCTAATAACTTTTGAACCGTAAGGCCAATCAGCGAAATTCTTTTTTCCTCTGATTCCTGAGCTCATGGCGATTCGATTGCACCCTATGACGTCATTTGCCGTCATAAAAATATGGCCGCCATCTTGAATTTTCAAAAAAAGCTACTTTTTCGAACTCGTCCTAGACGGTTTGTCCGATTTGCACGAAAATTGAACCAGATCATCTTCAGGTAGTGCTGACAAAAATTTATGGAATTCAAATGGATTCGTCAAACCGTTTTCAATAAACGCACAAATACATTTTACGTAGCGCTAGCAAAAACAGTCGTAAGGCCGTATCTCCGCAACGGTTTATCGTATTCAGACCAAACTTGGTACTTGTACTCACAAGCATGACCTGAGGCTACATGCTGTGTTTCGGCGCAGCGCCACCTACTGGTCCGGAGATATGAAAAATGGCTATTTTTGCTTATAACTTCTGAACAGTTTGTCCAAAAATCATACAATTGGTCTCGTTAGATTCAGGGCAACATGCCGAGTCGACTGATATCCAATTTGACCATATCGGTCATTTTGGCTGTCGGCCATTTTGAATTTTGTGCTAAAATTCTGTATTTTATGAACGCATGAACGGATTGTTACGAAACGTGGTATGGGTCATCAGCACAATGCCCTGAATGAGCCTGAGAAGTTTCGAAACAGCGCCACCTAGTGGTGAATTTTTTTTTTCAAATGCTTATAACTTTGGGTGTGGTCGACTTATTTTCACGAAACTCATCTTTTTAGACTCCTGAATCGTTGCCGAGTCCTACGATACCAAACATACTAGGTTTCGCCTTACGGTTTGTGTAGCGTTGTGATTTAGCGCTTAAAAAACATTTGGCTATATCTTTGAAACCGCTAGTCCGATCGAGACGAAACCACCGTCAGAAGTTTGGAAACATAGGTCGATAGCTAAACGCCAATGCCCAAATGCGAAAATATTGATGTTTAGGGGTACTAATTTCCAATCAAAGTCATGTGTCAGTCATTTTTTTCGTGTTTTTTCATATAAATGTCTATAACTCCGAAGCGAATTGAGATATTTTCACCAAAATTGACACACATATGTATGGGCTCACTCTGAGGACACGTAAAAAAAATTGTGGGACTGAGCCTCTTGGTGGCGCTATAATTGAACAAAATATGAAATTCCCATTGACTTCAATACAGTTTTGTGAAATAAAATGCTATACTAAACAAATGCATTGGTGTAATATTACGAAACTCAGATTGTGTCATCAGCACCATCCCCTGAAGGCAACCAAAATATTTCAAGACAGCGCCACCTAGTGGTCAAAAGTTATAACAAAATTTCCAAAAAGGCTAATAACTTTTGAATACATCTGGCTATTGAAATGCCACTGGTCTTAATAGATTCCTTGGGTCAAGCCGAGAACATAGATACCAAGTTTTCCTTATTTGGCCAAACTTACTGTCCGCCATCTTGATTTTCATTCAAAACCTACTTTTTCGAACTCCTCCTAGACCGTTTGTCCGATTTTCACCAAAATCGAATCGTATCATCTCCAGACTGTGCCGACAAAAAGTTATGGATTTCGTGTCGATTGATGAAACCGTTTTCGTATAGCACAGCAGCAAAGTTGAGGCATGATGCCAAAATGACTATTCAGGCTTTATATCTGCAATGCCTTGACATATTGACACAAAACTTTGTATGTGTCACTGTCTCCTTACTCTGACCACACCACATCAATTTCGTAACAGCGCCACCTTTTGGTCAAAAGTGACAATCCATTAAATCATATTTTGAATCACTTTTTACATGATTTTTCAGCCATTTCGCCTAAAATCCTCTTTAAATGTCTTTAATTGCTCATTGTTGCAGTTGGTCTGACACTTTCAGACATGTTGGCATGTCTTGTCGTCTTATTCTGCTTGGCCCCGGTAATTGCTGCTTGCAGCTATATTTATTATTATTATTCTTCCGCCATGGGAGTCTATGGCAGCCCATAGAACCGATTGCGGGAAAGTTGTTTTGGTTTGACATTCTGATAGAGGACAGTCCCAACATTAAATACACCAATTTTGGTGTTTCTAAGTCATTCCCTCTAGCGCCACCACCTGTCCAAAGTTTCACTTTTATTTTGCTAATAACTTTTGAAGCGTAAGGCCAATCAGCGAAATCCTTTTTTCCTCTGATTCCTGAGCTCATGACGATTCGATTGCACCCTATGACGTCATTTTCCGTCTTTAAAATATGGCCGCCATTTTGAATTTTTCTAAAAACCTACTTTTTCGAACTCGTCCTAGACGGTTTGTCCGATTTGTCCGAAAATTTAACCAGATCATCTTCAGGCAGTGCTGACCAAAAGTTATGGAATTCAAATGGATTCGTCAAACCGTTTTCGATAAACGCTCGAACAAATTTTACGTAGCGCCTGCAAAAACAGTCGTAAGGCTGTATCTCCGCAACGGCTTATCGTATTCTGACCAAACTTGGTACTTGTACTCACAAGCATGACCTGAGGCTACATGCTGTGTTTCGGCGCAGCGCCACCTACTGGTCCGGAGATATGAAAAATGGCTATTTTTGCTTATAACTTCTGAACAGTTTGTCCAAAAATCATAAAATTGGTCTCGTTAGATTCAGGGCAACATGCCGAGTCGACTGATATCCAATTTGACCATATCGGTCATTTTGGCTGTCGGCCATTTTGAATTTTGTGCTAAAATTCTGTATTTTATGAACGCATGAACGGATTGTTACGAAACGTGGTATGGGTCATCAGCACAATGCCCTGAATGAGCCTGAGAAGTTTCGAAACAGCGCCACCTAGTGGTGAATTTTTTTTTCCAAATGCTTATAACTTTGGGTGTGGTCGACTTATTTTCACGAAACTCATCTTTTTAGACTCCTGAATCGTTGCCGAGTCCTACGATACCAAACATGCTAGGTTTCGCCTTACGGTTTGTGTAGCGTTGTGATTTAGCGCTTAAAAAACATTTGGCTATATCTTTGAAACCGCTAGTCCGATCGAGACGAAACCACCGTCAGAAGTTTGAAAACATAGGTCGATAGCTATACGCCAATGCCCAAATGCGAAAATATTGATGTTTAGGGGTACTAATTTCCAATCAAAGTCATGTGTCAGTCATTTTTTTCCTGTTTTTTCATATAAATGTCTATAACTCCGAAGCGAATTGAGATATTTTCACCAAAATTGACACACATATGTATGGGCTCACTCTGAGGACACGTAAAAAAAATTGTGGGACTGAGCCTCTTGGTGGCGCTATAATTGAACAAAATATGAAATTCCCATTGACTTCAATACAGTTTTGTGAAATAAAATGCTATACTAAACAAATGCATTGGTGTAATATTACGAAACTCAGATTGTGTCATCAGCACCATCCCCTGAAGGCAACCAAAATATTTCAAGACAGCGCCACCTAGTGGTCAAAAGTTATAACAAAATTTCCAAAAAGGCTAATAACTTTTGAATAAATCTGGCTATTGAAATGCCACGGGTCTTAATAGATTCCTTGGGTCAAGCCGAGAACATAGATACCAAGTTTTCCTTATTTGGCCAAACTTCCTGTCCGCCATCTTGATTTTCATTCAAAACCTACTTTTTCGAACTCCTCCTAGACCGTTTGTCCGATTTTCACCAAAATCGAATCGTATCATCTCCAGACTGTGCCGACAAAAAGTTATGGATTTCGTGTCGATTGATGAAACCGTTTTTGTATAGCACAGCAGCAAAGTTGAGGCATGATGCCAAAATGACTATTCAGGCTTTATATCTGCAATGCCTCGACATATTGACACAAAACTTTGTATGTGTCACTGTCTCCTTACTCTGACCACACCACATCAATTTCGTAACAGCGCCACCTTTTGGTCAAAAGTGACAATCCATTAAATCATATTTTGAATCACTTTTTACATGATTTTTCAGCCATTTCGCCTAAAATCCTCTTTAAATGTCTTTAATTGCTCATTGTTGCAGTTGGTCTGACACTTTCAGACATGTTGGCATGTCTTGTCGTCTTATTCTGCTTGGCCCCGGTAATTGCTGCTTGCAGCTATATTTATTAGGGGCCAAGCACCGAAGGTGCGGAGGCACCTATTGTATCTGTTCCGTTTCTTATTATTATTATTAGGGGCCAAGCACCGAAGGTGCGGAGGCACCTATTGTATCTGTTCCGTTTCTTATTATTATTATTAGGGGCCAAGCACCGAAGGTGCGGAGGCACCTATTGTTTTCGTTCCCGTTCTTATTATTATTATTATTATTATTATTATTATTCTTCCTTCTTCCGACTGGGAGTCTATGGCAGCCCATAGAACCGATTGCGGGAAAGTTGTTTTGGTTTGACATTCTGATAGAGGACCGTCTCAACATTAAATACACCAATTTTGGTGTTTCTAAGTCATTCCCTCTAGCGCCACCACCTGTCCAAAATTTCACTTTTATTTTGCTAATAACTTTTGAACCGTAAGGCCAATCAGCGAAATTCTTTTTTCCACTGATTCCTGAGCTCATGGCGATTCGATTGCACCCTATGACGTCATTTGCCGTCATAAAAATATGGCCGCCATCTTGAATTTTCAAAAAAAGCTACTTTTTCGAACTCGTCCTAGACGGTTTGTCCGATTTGCACGAAAATTGAACCAGATCATCTTCAGGTAGTGCTGACAAAAAGTTATGGAATTCAAATGGATTCGTCAAACCGTTTTCGATAAACGCACGAATACATTTTACGTAGCGCTAGCAAAAACAGTCGTAAGGCCGTATCTCCGCAACGGTTTATCGTATTCAGACCAAACTTGGTACTTGTACTCACAAGCATGACCTGAGGCTACATGCTGTGTTTCGGCGCAGCGCCACCTACTGGTCCGGAGATATGAAAAATGGCTATTTTTGCTTATAACTTCTGAACAGTTTGTCCAAAAATCATACAATTGGTCTCGTTAGATTCAGGGCAACATGCCGAGTCGACTGATATCCAATTTGACCATATCGGTCATTTTGGCTGTCGGCCATTTTGAATTTTGTGCTAAAATTCTGTATTTTATGAACGCATGAACGGATTGTTACGAAACGTGGTATGGGTCATCAGCACAATGCCCTGAATGAGCCTGAGAAGTTTCGAAACAGCGCCACCTAGTGGTGAATTTTTTTTTTCAAATGCTTATAACTTTGGGTGTGGTCGACTTATTTTCACGAAACTCATCTTTTTAGACTCCTGAATCATTGCCGAGTCCTACGATACCAAACATGCTAGGTTTTGCCTTACGGTTTGTGTAGCGTTGTGATTTAGCGCTTAAAAAACATTAGGCTATATCTTCGAAACCGCTTGTCCGATCGAGACGAAACCACCGTCAGAAGTTTGGAAACATAGGTCGATAGCTATACGCCAATGCCCAAATGCTAAAATATTGATGTTTAGGGGTAGTAAAATTCAAACAAAGTCATGTGTCAGTCATTTTTTACGTGTTTTTTCATATAAATGTTTATAACTCTAAAGCAAATTGAGATATTTTCACCAAAACTGACACACATATGTATGGGCTCACTCTGAGGACACGTAAAAAAAATTGTGGGACTGAGCCTCTTGGTGGCGCTATAATAGAACAAAACATGAAATTCCCATTGACTTCAATACAGTTTTGTGAGATAAAATGCTATTTTCATTCAAAACCTACTTTTTCGAACTCCTCCCACACCGTTTGTCCGATTTTCACCAAAATCGAATCGTATCATCCCCAGACTGTGCCGACTAAAAGTTATGGATTTCGTGTCAATTGACGAAACCGTTTTCGTATAGCGCAGCAGCAAATTTGAGGCATGATGCTAATAGCACTATTCAGGCTTTATCTCTGCAATGCCTTGACATATTGACACCAAACTTTGTATGTGTCATTGTCTCCTCACTCTGACCACATCACATCAGTTTTGTAACTGCGCCACCTATTTGTCGAAAGTGATAATCCATTAAATCATATTTTTAATTACTGTTTCTATGATTTTTCAGCCATTTCGTCTAAAATCCTCTTTAAATGTCTTTAATTGCTCATTGTTGCAGTTGGTCTGACACTTTCAGACATGTCGGCATGTCTTGTCGTCTTATTCTGCTTGGCCCCGGTAATTGCTGCTTGCAGCTATATTTATTATTATTATTATTATTATTATTATTATTCTTCCGCCATGGGAGTCTATGGCAGCCCATAGAACCGATTGCGGGAAAGTTGTTTTGGTTTGACATTCTGATAGAGGACCGTCTCAACATTAAATACACCAATTTTGGTGTTTCTAATTCATTCCCTCTAGCGCCACCACCTGTCCAAAGTTTCACTTTTATTTTGCTAATAACTTTTGAACCGTAAGGCCAATCAGCGAAATTCTTTTTTCCTCTGATTCCTGAGCTCATGGCGATTCGATTGCACCCTATGACGTCATTTGCCGTCATAAAAATATGGCCGCCATCTTGAATTTTCAAAAAAAGCTACTTTTTCGAACTCGTCCTAGACGGTTTGTCCGATTTGCACGAAAATTGAACCAGATCATCTTCAGGTAGTGCTGACAAAAAGTTATGGAATTCAAATGGATTCGTCAAACCGTTTTCAATAAACGCACAAATACATTTTACGTAGCGCTAGCAAAAACAGTCGTAAGGCCGTATCTCCGCAACGGTTTATCGTATTCAGACCAAACTTGGTACTTGTACTCACAAGCATGACCTGAGGCTACATGCTGTGTTTCGGCGCAGCGCCACCTACTGGTCCGGAGATATGAAAAATGGCTATTTTTTCTTATAACTTCTGAACAGTTTGTCCAAAAATCATACAATTGGTCTCGTTAGATTCAGGGCAACATGCCGAGTCGACTGATATCCAATTTGACCATATCGGTCATTTTGGCTGTCGGCCATTTTGAATTTTGTGCTAAAATTCTGTATTTTATGAACGCATGAACGGATTGTTACGAAATGTGGTATGGGTCATCAGCACAATGCCCTGAATGAGCCTGAGAAGTTTCGAAACAGCGCCACCTAGTGGTGAATTTTTTTTTTCAAATGCTTATAACTTTGGGTGTGGTCGACTTATTTTCACGAAACTCATCTTTTTAGACTCCTGAATCGTTGCCGAGTCCTACGATACCAAACATGCTAGGTTTCGCCTTACGGTTTGTGTAGCGTTGTGATTTAGCGCTTAAAAAACATTTGGCTATATCTTTGAAACCGCTAGTCCAATCGAGACGAAACCACCGTCAGAAGTTTGGAAACATAGGTCGATAGCTATACGCCAATGCCCAAATGCGAAAATATTGATGTTTAGGGGTACTAATTTCCAATCAAAGTCATGTGTCAGTCATTTTTTTCGTGTTTTTTCATATAAATGTCTATAACTCCGAAGCGAATTGAGATATTTTCACCAAAATTGACACACATATGTATGGGCTCACTCTGAGGACACGTAAAAAAAATTGTGGGACTGAGCCTCTTGGTGGCGCTATAATTGAACAAAATATGAAATTCCCATTGACTTCAATACAGTTTTGTGAAATAAAATGCTATACTAAACAAATGCATTGGTGTAATATTACGAAACTCAGATTGTGTCATCAGCACCATCCCCTGAAGGCAACCAAAATATTTCAAGACAGCGCCACCTAGTGGTCAAAAGTTATAACAAAATTTCCAAAAAGGCTAATAACTTTTGAATAAATCTGGCTATTGAAATGCCACGGATCTTAATAGATTCCTTGGGTCAAGCCGAGAACATAGATACCAAGTTTTCCTTATTTGGCCAAACTTCCTGTCCGCCATCTTGATTTTCATTCAAAACCTACTTTTTCTAACTCCTCCTAGACCGTTTGTCCGATTTTCACCAAAATCGAATCGTATCATCTCCAGACTGTGCCGACAAAAAGTTATGGATTTCGTGTCGATTGATGAAACCGTTTTTGTATAGCACAGCAGCAAAGTTGAGGCATGATGCCAAAATGACTATTCAGGCTTTATATCTGCAATGCCTCGACATATTGACACAAAACTTTGTATGTGTCACTGTCTCCTTACTCTGACCACACCACATCAATTTCGTAACAGCGCCACCTTTTGGTCAAAAGTGACAATCCATTAAATCATATTTTGAATCACTTTTTACATGATTTTTCAGCCATTTCGCCTAAAATCCTCTTTAAATGTCTTTAATTGCTCATTGTTGCAGTTGGTCTGACACTTTCAGACATGTTGGCATGTCTTGTCGTCTTATTCTGCTTGGCCCCGGTAATTGCTGCTTGCAGCTATATTTATTAGGGGCCAAGCACCGAAGGTGCGGAGGCACCTATTGTATCTGTTCCGTTTCTTATTATTATTATTATTATTATTATTATTATTATTCTTCCGCCATGGGAGTCTATGGCAGCCCATAGAACCGATTGCGGGAAAGTTGTTTTGGTTTGACATTCTGATAGAGGACCGTCTCAACATTAAATACACCAATTTTGGTGTTTCTAAGTCATTCCCTCTAGCGCCACCACCTGTCCAAAGTTTCACTTTTATTTTGCTAATAACTTTTGAACCGTAAGGCCAATCAGCGAAATTCTTTTTTCCTCTGATTCCTGAGCTCATGGCGATTCGATTGCACCCTATGACGTCATTTGACGTCATAAAAATATGGCCGCCATCTTGAATTTTCAAAAAAAGCTACTTTTTCGAACTCGTCCTAGACGGTTTGTCCGATTTGCACGAAAATTGAACCAGATCATCTTCAGGTAGTGCTGACAAAAAGTTATGGAATTCAAATGGATTCGTCAAACCGTTTTCAATAAACGCACAAATACATTTTACGTAGCGCTAGCAAAAACAGTCGTAAGGCCGTATCTCCGCAACGGTTTATCATATTCAGACCAAACTTGGTACTTGTACTCACAAGCATGACCTGAGGCTACATGCTGTGTTTCGGCGCAGCGCCACCTACTGGTCCGGAGTTATGAAAAATGGCTATTTTTGCTTATAACTTCTGAACAGTTTGTCCAAAAATCATACAATTGGTCTCGTTAGATTCAGGGCAACATGCCGAGTCGACTGATATCCAATTTGACCATATCGGTCATTTTGGCTGTCGGCCATTTTGAATTTTGTGCTAAAATTCTGTATTTTATGAACGCATGAACAGATTGTTACGAAACGTGGTATGGGTCATCAGCACAATGCCCTGAATGAGCCTGAGAAGTTTCGAAACAGCGCCACCTAGTGGTGAATTTTTTTTTTCAAATGCTTATAACTTTGGGTGTGGTCGACTTATTTTCACGAAACTCATCTTTTTAGACTCCTGAATCGTTGCCGAGTCCTACGATACCAAACATGCTAGGTTTTGCCTTACGGTTTGTGTAGCGTTGTGATTTAGCGCTTAAAAAACATTTGGCTATATCTTTGAAACCGCTAGTCCGATCGAGACGAAACCACCGTCAGAAGTTTGGAAACATAGGTCGATAGCTATACGCCAATGCCCAAATGCGAAAATATTGATGTTTAGGGGTACTAATTTCCAATCAAAGTCATGTGTCAGTCATTTTTTTCGTGTTTTTTCATATAAATGTCTATAACTCCGAAGCGAATTGAGATATTTTCACCAAAATTGACACACATATGTATGGGCTCACTCTGAGGACACGTAAAAAAAATTGTGGGACTGAGCCTCTTGGTGGCGCTATAATTGAACAAAATATGAAATTCCCATTGACTTCAATACAGTTTTGTGAAATAAAATGCTATACTAAACAAATGCATTGGTGTAATATTACGAAACTCAGATTGTGTCATCAGCACCATCCCCTGAAGGCAACCAAAATATTTTAAGACAGCGCCACCTAGTGGTCAAAAGTTATAACAAAATTTCCAAAAAGGCTAATAACTTTTGAATAAATCTGGCTATTGAAATGCCACGGGTCTTAATAGATTCCTTGGGTCAAGCCGAGAACATAGATACCAAGTTTTCCTTATTTGGCCAAACTTCCTGTCCGCCATCTTGATTTTCATTCAAAACCTACTTTTTCGAACTCCTCCTAGACCGTTTGTCCGATTTTCACCAAAATCGAATCGTATCATCTCCAGACTGTGCCGACAAAAAGTTATGGATTTCGTGTCGATTGATGAATCCGTTTTCGTATAGCACAGCAGCAAAGTTGAGGCATGATGCCAAAATGACTATTCAGGCTTTATATCTGCAATGCCTCGACATATTGACACAAAACTTTGTATGTGTCACTGTCTCCTTACTCTGACCACACCACATCAATTTCGTAACAGCGCCACCTTTTGGTCAAAAGTGACAATCCATTAAATCATATTTTGAATCACTTTTTACATGATTTTTCAGCCATTTCGCCTAAAATCCTCTTTAAATGTCTTTAATTGCTCATTGTTGCAGTTGGTCTGACACTTTCAGACATGTTGGCATGTCTTGTCGTCTTATTCTGCTTGGCCCCGGTAATTGCTGCTTGCAGCTATATTTATTATTATTATTCTTCCTTCTTCCGACTGGGAGTCTATGGCAGCCCATAGAACCGATTGCGGGAAAGTTGTTTTGGTTTGACATTCTGATAGAGGACAGTCCCAACATTAAATACACCAATTTTGGTGTTTCTAAGTCATTCCCTCTAGCGCCACCACCTGTCCAAAGTTTCACTTTTATTTTGCTAATAACTTTTGAAGCGTAAGGCCAATCAGCGAAATCCTTTTTTCCTCTGATTCCTGAGCTCATGACGATTCGATTGCACCCTATGACGTCATTTTCCGTCTTTAAAATATGGCCGCCATTTTGAATTTTTCTAAAAACCTACTTTTTCGAACTCGTCCTAGACGGTTTGTCCGATTTGTCCGAAAATTTAACCAGATCATCTTCAGGCAGTGCTGACCAAAAGTTATGGAATTCAAATGGATTCGTCAAACCGTTTTCGATAAACGCTCGAACAAATTTTACGTAGCGCCTGCAAAAACAGTCGTAAGGCTGTATCTCCGCAACGGCTTATCGTATTCTGACCAAACTTGGTACTTGTACTCACAAGCATGACCTGAGGCTACATGCTGTGTTTCGGCGCAGCGCCACCTACTGGTCCGGAGATATGAAAAATGGCTATTTTTGCTTATAACTTCTGAACAGTTTGTCCAAAAATCATAAAATTGGTCTCGTTAGATTCAGGGCAACATGCCGAGTCGACTGATATCCAATTTGACCATATCGGTCATTTTGGCTGTCGGCCATTTTGAATTTTGTGCTAAAATTCTGTATTTTATGAACGCATGAACGGATTGTTACGAAACGTGGTATGGGTCATCAGCACAATGCCCTGAATGAGCCTGAGAAGTTTCGAAACAGCGCCACCTAGTGGTGAATTTTTTTTTCCAAATGCTTATAACTTTGGGTGTGGTCGACTTATTTTCACGAAACTCATCTTTTTAGACTCCTGAATCGTTGCCGAGTCCTACGATACCAAACATGCTAGGTTTCGCCTTACGGTTTGTGTAGCGTTGTGATTTAGCGCTTAAAAAACATTTGGCTATATCTTTGAAACCGCTAGTCCGATCGAGACGAAACCACCGTCAGAAGTTTGAAAACATAGGTCGATAGCTATACGCCAATGCCCAAATGCGAAAATATTGATGTTTAGGGGTACTAATTTCCAATCAAAGTCATGTGTCAGTCATTTTTTTCCTGTTTTTTCATATAAATGTCTATAACTCCGAAGCGAATTGAGATATTTTCACCAAAATTGACACACATATGTATGGGCTCACTCTGAGGACACGTAAAAAAAATTGTGGGACTGAGCCTCTTGGTGGCGCTATAATTGAACAAAATATGAAATTCCCATTGACTTCAATACAGTTTTGTGAAATAAAATGCTATACTAAACAAATGCATTGGTGTAATATTACGAAACTCAGATTGTGTCATCAGCACCATCCCCTGAAGGCAACCAAAATATTTCAAGACAGCGCCACCTAGTGGTCAAAAGTTATAACAAAATTTCCAAAAAGGCTAATAACTTTTGAATAAATCTGGCTATTGAAATGCCACGGGTCTTAATAGATTCCTTGGGTCAAGCCGAGAACATAGATACCAAGTTTTCCTTATTTGGCCAAACTTCCTGTCCGCCATCTTGATTTTCATTCAAAACCTACTTTTTCGAACTCCTCCTAGACCGTTTGTCCGATTTTCACCAAAATCGAATCGTATCATCTCCAGACTGTGCCGACAAAAAGTTATGGATTTCGTGTCGATTGATGAAACCGTTTTTGTATAGCACAGCAGCAAAGTTGAGGCATGATGCCAAAATGACTATTCAGGCTTTATATCTGCAATGCCTCGACATATTGACACAAAACTTTGTATGTGTCACTGTCTCCTTACTCTGACCACACCACATCAATTTCGTAACAGCGCCACCTTTTGGTCAAAAGTGACAATCCATTAAATCATATTTTGAATCACTTTTTACATGATTTTTCAGCCATTTCGCCTAAAATCCTCTTTAAATGTCTTTAATTGCTCATTGTTGCAGTTGGTCTGACACTTTCAGACATGTTGGCATGTCTTGTCGTCTTATTCTGCTTGGCCCCGGTAATTGCTGCTTGCAGCTATATTTATTAGGGGCCAAGCACCGAAGGTGCGGAGGCACCTATTGTATCTGTTCCGTTTCTTATTATTATTATTAGGGGCCAAGCACCGAAGGTGCGGAGGCACCTATTGTATCTGTTCCGTTTCTTATTATTAGGGGCCAAGCACCGAAGGTGCGGAGGCACCTATTGTATCTGTTCCGTTTCTTATTATTATTATTATTATTATTATTATTATTATTCTTCCGCCATGGGAGTCTATGGCAGCCCATAGAACCGATTGCGGGAAAGTTGTTTTGGTTTGACATTCTGATAGAGGACCGTCTCAACATTAAATACACCAATTTTGGTGTTTCTAAGTCATTCCCTCTAGCGCCACCACCTGTCCAAAGTTTCACTTTTATTTTGCTAATAACTTTTGAACCGTAAGGCCAATCAGCGAAATTCTTTTTTCCTCTGATTCCTGAGCTCATGGCGATTCGATTGCAACCTATGACGTCATTTGCCGTCATAAAAATATGGCCGCCATCTTGAATTTTCAAAAAAAGCTACTTTTTCGAACTCGTCCTAGACGGTTTGTCCGATTTGCACGAAAATTGAACCAGATCATCTTCAGGTAGTGCTGACAAAAAGTTATGGAATTCAAATGGATTCGTCAAACCGTTTTCAATAAACGCACAAATACATTTTACGTAGCGCTAGCAAAAACAGTCGTAAGGCCGTATCTCCGCAACGGTTTATCGTATTCAGACCAAACTTGGTACTTGTACTCACAAGCATGACCTGAGGCTACATGCTGTGTTTCGGCGCAGCGCCACCTACTGGTCCGGAGATATGAAAAATGGCTATTTTTGCTTATAACTTCTGAACAGTTTGTCCAAAAATCATACAATTGGTCTCGTTAGATTCAGGGCAACATGCCGAGTCGACTGATATCCAATTTTGCCATATCGGTCATTTTGGCTGTCGGCCATTTTGAATTTTGTGCTAAAATTCTGTATTTTATGAACGCATGAACGGATTGTTACGAAACGTGGTATGGGTCATCAGCACGATGCCCTGAATGAGCCTGAGAAGTTTCGAAACAGCGCCACCTAGTGGTGAATTTTTTTTTCCAAATGCTTATAACTTTGGGTGTGGTCGACTTATTTTCACGAAACTCATCTTTTTAGACTCCTGAATCGTTGCCGAGTCCTACGATACCAAACATGCTAGGTTTCGCCTTACGGTTTGTGTAGCGTTGTGATTTAGCGCTTAAAAAACATTTGGCTATATCTTTGAAACCGCTAGTCCGATCGAGACGAAACCACCGTCAGAAGTTTGGAAACATAGGTCGATAGCTATACACCAATGCCCAAATGCGAAAATATTGATGTTTAGGGGTACTAATTTCCAATCAAAGTCATGTGTCAGTCATTTTTTTCGTGTTTTTTCATATAAATGTCTATAACTCCGAAGCGAATTGAGATATTTTCACCAAAATTGACACACATATGTATGGGCTCACTCTGAGGACACGTAAAAAAAATTGTGGGACTGAGCCTCTTGGTGGCGCTATAATTGAACAAAATATGAAATTCCCATTGACTTCAATACAGTTTTGTGAAATAAAATGCTATACTAAACAAATGCATTGGTGTAATATTACGAAACTCAGATTGTGTCATCAGCACCATCCCCTGAAGGCAACCAAAATATTTCAAGACAGCGCCACCTAGTGGTCAAAAGTTATAACAAAATTTCCAAAAAGGCTAATAACTTTTGAATACATCTGGCTATTGAAATGCCACTGGTCTTAATAGATTCCTTGGGTCAAGCCGAGAACATAGATACCAAGTTTTCCTTATTTGGCCAAACTTCCTGTCCGCCATCTTGATTTTCATTCAAAACCTACTTTTTCGAACTCCTCCTAGACCGTTTGTCCGATTTTCACCAAAATCGAATCGTATCATCTCCAGACTGTGCCGACAAAAAGTTATGGATTTCGTGTCGATTGATGAAACCGTTTTCGTATAGCACAGCAGCAAAGTTGAGGCATGATGCCAAAATGACTATTCAGGCTTTATATCTGCAATGCCTCGACATATTGACACAAAACTTTGTATGTGTCACTGTCTCCTTACTCTGACCACACCACATCAATTTCGTAACAGCGCCACCTTTTGGTCAAAAGTGACAATCCATTAAATCATATTTTGAATCACTTTTTACATGATTTTTCAGCCATTTCGCCTAAAATCCTCTTTAAATGTCTTTAATTGCTCATTGTTGCAGTTGGTCTGACACTTTCAGACATGTTGGCATGTCTTGTCGTCTTATTCTGCTTGGCCCCGGTAATTGCTGCTTGCAGCTATTTAGGGGCCAAGCACCGAAGGTGCGGAGGCACCTATTGTATCTGTTCCGTTTCTTATTATTATTAGGGGCCAAGCACCGAAGGTGCGGAGGCACCTATTGTATCTGTTCCGTTTCTTATTATTATTATTATTATTATTATTATTATTATTCTTCCGCCATGGGAGTCTATGGCAGCCCATAGAACCGATTGCGGGAAAGTTGTTTTGGTTTGACATTCTGATAGAGGACCGTCTCAACATTAAATACACCAATTTTGGTGTTTCTAAGTCATTCCCTCTAGCGCCACCACCTGTCCAAAGTTTCACTTTTATTTTGCTAATAACTTTTGAACCGTAAGGCCAATCAGCGAAATTCTTTTTTCCTCTGATTCCTGAGCTCATGGCGATTCGATTGCACCCTATGACGTCATTTGCCGTCATAAAAATATGGCCGCCATCTTGAATTTTCAAAAAAAGCTACTTTTTCGAACTCGTCCTAGACGGTTTGTCCGATTTGCACGAAAATTGAACCAGATCATCTTCAGGTAGTGCTGACAAAAAGTTATGGAATTCAAATGGATTCGTCAAACCGTTTTCAATAAACGCACAAATACATTTTACGTAGCGCTAGCAAAAACAGTCGTAAGGCCGTATCTCCGCAACGGTTTATCGTATTCAGACCAAACTTGGTACTTGTACTCACAAGCATGACCTGAGGCTACATGCTGTGTTTCGGCGCAGCGCCACCTACTGGTCCGGAGATATGAAAAATGGCTATTTTTGCTTATAACTTCTGAACAGTTTGTCCAAAAATCATACAATTGGTCTCGTTAGATTCAGGGCAACATGCCGAGTCGACTGATATCCAATTTGACCATATCGGTCATTTTGGCTGTCGGCCATTTTGAATTTTGTGCTAAAATTCTGTATTTTATGAACGCATGAACGGATTGTTACGAAACGTGGTATGGGTCATCAGCACAATGCCCTGAATGAGCCTGAGAAGTTTCGAAACAGCGCCACCTAGTGGTGAATTTTTTTTTTCAAATGCTTATAACTTTGGGTGTGGTCGACTTATTTTCACGAAACTCATCTTTTTAGACTCCTGAATCGTTGCCGAGTCCTACGATACCAAACATGCTAGGTTTCGCCTTACGGTTTGTGTAGCGTTGTGATTTAGCGCTTAAAAAACATTTGGCTATATCTTTGAAACCGCTAGTCCGATCGAGACGAAACCACCGTCAGAAGTTTGGAAACATAGGTCGATAGCTATACGCCAATGCCCAAATGCGAAAATATTGATGTTTAGGGGTACTAATTTCCAATCAAAGTCATGTGTCAGTCATTTTTTTTCGTGTTTTTTCATATAAATGTCTATAACTCCGAAGCGAATTGAGATATTTTCACCAAAATTGACACACATATGTATGGGCTCACTCTGAGGACACGTAAAAAAAATTGTGGGACTGAGCCTCTTGGTGGCGCTATAATTGAACAAAATATGAAATTCCCATTGACTTCAATACAGTTTTGTGAAATAAAATGCTATACTAAACAAATGCATTGGTGTAATATTACGAAACTCAGATTGTGTCATCAGCACCATCCCCTGAAGGCAACCAAAATATTTCAAGACAGCGCCACCTAGTGGTCAAAAGTTATAACAAAATTTCCAAAAAGGCTAATAACTTTTGAATAAATCTGGCTATTGAAATGCCACGGGTCTTAATAGATTCCTTGGGTCAAGCCGAGAACATAGATACCAAGTTTTCCTTATTTGGCCAAACTTCCTGTCCGCCATCTTGATTTTCATTCAAAACCTACTTTTTCTAACTCCTCCTAGACCGTTTGTCCGATTTTCACCAAAATCGAATCGTATCATCTCCAGACTGTGCCGACAAAAAGTTATGGATTTCGTGTCGATTGATGAAACCGTTTTCGTATAGCACAGCAGCAAAGTTGAGGCATGATGCCAAAATGACTATTCAGGCTTTATATCTGCAATGCCTCGACATATTGACACAAAACTTTGTATGTGTCACTGTCTCCTTACTCTGACCACACCACATCAATTTCGTAACAGCGCCACCTTTTGGTCAAAAGTGACAATCCATTAAATCATATTTTGAATCACTTTTTACATGATTTTTCAGCCATTTCGCCTAAAATCCTCTTTAAATGTCTTTAATTGCTCATTGTTGCAGTTGGTCTGACACTTTCAGACATGTTGGCATGTCTTGTCGTCTTATTCTGCTTGGCCCCGGTAATTGCTGCTTGCAGCTATATTTATTAGGGGCCAAGCACCGAAGGTGCGGAGGCACCTATTGTATCTGTTCCGTTTCTTATTATTATTATTATTATTATTATTATTATTATTCTTCCGCCATGGGAGTCTATGGCAGCCCATAGAACCGATTGCGGGAAAGTTGTTTTGGTTTGACATTCTGATAGAGGACCGTCTCAACATTAAATACACCAATTTTGGTGTTTCTAAGTCATTCCCTCTAGCGCCACCACCTGTCCAAAGTTTCACTTTTATTTTGCTAATAACTTTTGAACCGTAAGGCCAATTAGCGAAATTCTTTTTTCCTCTGATTCCTGAGCTCATGGCGATTCGATTGCACCCTATGACGTCATTTGCCGTCATAAAAATATGGCCGCCATCTTGAATTTTCAAAAAAAGCTACTTTTTCGAACTCGTCCTAGACGGTTTGTCCGATTTGCACGAAAATTGAACCAGATCATCTTCAGGTAGTGCTGACCAAAAGTTATGGAATTCAAATGGATTCGTCAAACCGTTTTCAATAAACGCACAAATACATTTTACGTAGCGCTAGCAAAAACAGTCGTAAGGCCGTATCTCCGCAACGGTTTATCGTATTCAGACCAAACTTGGTACTTGTACTCACAAGCATGACCTGAGGCTACATGCTGCGTTTCGGCGCAGCGCCACCTACTGGTCCGGAGATATGAAAAATGGCTATTTTTGCTTATAACTTCTGAACAGTTTGTCCAAAAATCATACAATTGGTCTCGTTAGATTCAGGGCAACATGCCGAGTCGACTGATATCCAATTTGACCATATCGGTCATTTTGGCTGTCGGCCATTTTGAATTTTGTGCTAAAATTCTGTATTTTATGAACGCATGAACGGATTGTTACGAAATGTGGTATGGGTCATCAGCACGATGCCCTGAATGAGCCTGAGAAGTTTCGAAACAGCGCCACCTAGTGGTGAATTTTTTTTTTCAAATGCTTATAACTTTGGGTGTGGTCGACTTATTTTCACGAAACTCATCTTTTTAGACTCCTGAATCGTTGCCGAGTCCTACGATACCAAACATGCTAGGTTTCGCCTTACGGTTTGTGTAGCGTTGTGATTTAGCGCTTAAAAAACATTTGGCTATATCTTTGAAACCGCTAGTCCGATCGAGACGAAACCACCGTCAGAAGTTTGGAAACATAGGTCGATAGCTATACGCCAATGCCCAAATGCGAAAATATTGATGTTTAGGGGTAGTAATATTCAATCAAAGTCATGTGTCAGTCATTTTTTTCGTGTTTTTTCATATAAATGTCTATAACTCCGAAGCAAATTGAGATTTTTGCACCAAAATCGACACATATATGTATGGGCTCACTCTGAGGACACATTAAAAAAATGGTGGGACTGAGCCTCTTGGTGGCGCTATAATAGAACAAAACATGAAATTCCCATTGACTTCAATGCAGTTTTGTGAAATAAAATGCTATACTAAACAAATGCATTGGTGTAATATTACGAAACTCAGAATGTGCCATCAGCACCATCCCCTGAAGGTACCCAAAATATTTAGAGACAGCGCCACCTAGTGGTCAAAAGTTATAACAACATTTCCAAAACTGCTAATAACTTTTGAATACATCGGCCTATGTAAATGTCACTGGTCTTAATAGATTCCTTGGGTCAAGCCGAGAACATAGATACCAAATTTTCCTTATTTGGTCAAACTTCTTGTCCGCCATCTTGATTTTCATTCAAAACCTACTTTTTCGAACTCCTCCTAGACCGTTTGTCCGATTTTCACCAAAATCGAATCGTATCATCTCCAGACCGTGCCGACTAAAAGTTATGGATTTCGTGTCGATAGACGAAACCGTTTTCGTATAGCGCAGCAGCAAAGTTGAGGCATGATGCTAATAGCATTAATTAAGGCTTTATCTCTGCAATGCCTTGACATATTGACACCAAACTTTGTATGTGTCATTGTAACTTCACTCTGACCACATCACATCAGTTTTGTAACTGCGCCACCTATTGGTCGAAAGTGATAATCCATCAAATCATATTTTTAATTATTGTTTCTATGATTTTTCAGGCATTTTGCCTAAAATCCTCTTTAAATGTCTTTAATTGCTCATTGTTGCAGTTGGTCTGACACTTTCAGACATGTCGGCATGTCTTGTCGTCTTATTCTGCTTGGCCCCGGTAATGGCTGCTTGCAGCTATATTTATTATTATTATTATTATTATTATTATTATTCTTCCGCCATGGGAGTCTATGGCAGCCCATAGAACCGATTGCGGGAAAGTTGTTTTGGTTTGACATTCTGATAGAGGACCGTCTCAACATTAAATACACCAATTTTGGTGTTTCTAAGTCATTCCCTCTAGCGCCACCACCTGTCCAAAGTTTCACTTTTATTTTGCTAATAACTTTTGAACCGTAAGGCCAATTAGCGAAATTCTTTTTTCCTCTGATTCCTGAGCTCCTGGCGATTCGATTGCACCCTATGACGTCATTTGCCGTCATAAAAATATGGCCGCCATCTTGAATTTTCAAAAAAAGCTACTTTTTCGAACTCGTCCTAGACGGTTTGTCCGATTTGCACGAAAATTGAACCAGATCATCTTCAGGTAGTGCTGACAAAAAGTTATGGAATTCAAATGGATTCGTCAAACCGTTTTCAATAAACGCACAAATACATTTTACGTAGCGCTAGCAAAAACAGTCGTAAGGCCGTATCTCCGCAACGGTTTATCGTATTCAGACCAAACTTGGTACTTGTACTCACAAGCATGACCTGAGGCTACATGCTGCGTTTCGGCGCAGCGCCACCTACTGGTCCGGAGATATGAAAAATGGCTATTTTTGCTTATAACTTCTGAACAGTTTGTCCAAAAATCATACAATTGGTCTCGTTAGATTCAGGGCAACATGCCGAGTCGACTGATATCCAATTTGACCATATCGGTCATTTTGGCTGTCGGCCATTTTGAATTTTGTGCTAAAATTCTGTATTTTATGAACGCATGAACGGATTGTTACGAAATGTGGTATGGGTCATCAGCACGATGCCCTGAATGAGCCTGAGAAGTTTCGAAACAGCGCCACCTAGTGGTGAATTTTTTTTTTCAAATGCTTATAACTTTGGGTGTGGTCGACTTATTTTCACGAAACTCATCTTTTTAGACTCCTGAATCGTTGCCGAGTCCTACGATACCAAACATGCTAGGTTTCGCCTTACGGTTTGTGTAGCGTTGTGATTTAGCGCTTAAAAAACATTTGGCTATATCTTTGAAACCGCTAGTCCGATCGAGACGAAACCACCGTCAGAAGTTTGGAAACATAGGTCGATAGCTATACGCCAATGCCCAAATGCGAAAATATTGATGTTTAGGGGTAGTAATATTCAATCAAAGTCATGTGTCAGTCATTTTTTTCGTGTTTTTTCATATAAATGTCTATAACTCCGAAGCAAATTGAGATTTTTGCACCAAAATCGACACATATATGTATGGGCTCACTCTGAGGACACATTAAAAAAATGGTGGGACTGAGCCTCTTGGTGGCGCTATAATAGAACAAAACATGAAATTCCCATTGACTTCAATGCAGTTTTGTGAAATAAAATGCTATACTAAACAAATGCATTGGTGTAATATTACGAAACTCAGAATGTGCCATCAGCACCATCCCCTGAAGGTACCCAAAATATTTAGAGACAGCGCCACCTAGTGGTCAAAAGTTATAACAACATTTCCAAAACTGCTAATAACTTTTGAATACATCGGCCTATGTAAATGTCACTGGTCTTAATAGATTCCTTGGGTCAAGCCGAGAACATAGATACCAAATTTTCCTTATTTGGTCAAACTTCTTGTCCGCCATCTTGATTTTCATTCAAAACCTACTTTTTCGAACTCCTCCTAGACCGTTTGTCCGATTTTCACCAAAATCGAATCGTATCATCTCCAGACCGTGCCGACTAAAAGTTATGGATTTCGTGTCGATAGACGAAACCGTTTTCGTATAGCGCAGCAGCAAAGTTGAGGCATGATGCTAATAGCATTAATTAAGGCTTTATCTCTGCAATGCCTTGACATATTGACACCAAACTTTGTATGTGTCATTGTAACTTCACTCTGACCACATCACATCAGTTTTGTAACTGCGCCACCTATTGGTCGAAAGTGGTAATCCATCAAATCATATTTTTAATTATTGTTTCTATGATTTTTCAGGCATTTTGCCTAAAATCCTCTTTAAATGTCTTTAATTGCTCATTGTTGCAGTTGGTCTGACACTTTCAGACATGTCGGCATGTCTTGTCGTCTTATTCTGCTTGGCCCCGGTAATGGCTGCTTGCAGCTATATTTATTATTATTAGGGGCCAAGCACCGAAGGTGCGGAGGCACCTATTGTATCTGTTCCGTTTCTTATTATTATTATTATTATTATTATTATTATTATTCTTCCGCCATGGGAGTCTATGGCAGCCCATAGAACCGATTGCGGGAAAGTTGTTTTGGTTTGACATTCTGATAGAGGACCGTCTCAACATTAAATACACCAATTTTGGTGTTTCTAAGTCATTCCCTCTAGCGCCACCACCTGTCCAAAGTTTCACTTTTATTTTGCTAATAACTTTTGAACCGTAAGGCCAATCAGCGAAATTCTTTTTTCCTCTGATTCCTGAGCTCATGGCGATTCGATTGCACCCTATGACGTCATTTGACGTCATAAAAATATGGCCGCCATCTTGAATTTTCAAAAAAAGCTACTTTTTCGAACTCGTCCTAGACGGTTTGTCCGATTTGCACGAAAATTGAACCAGATCATCTTCAGGTAGTGCTGACAAAAAGTTATGGAATTCAAATGGATTCGTCAAACCGTTTTCAATAAACGCACAAATACATTTTACGTAGCGCTAGCAAAAACAGTCGTAAGGCCGTATCTCCGCAACGGTTTATCATATTCAGACCAAACTTGGTACTTGTACTCACAAGCATGACCTGAGGCTACATGCTGTGTTTCGGCGCAGCGCCACCTACTGGTCCGGAGTTATGAAAAATGGCTATTTTTGCTTATAACTTCTGAACAGTTTGTCCAAAAATCATACAATTGGTCTCGTTAGATTCAGGGCAACATGCCGAGTCGACTGATATCCAATTTGACCATATCGGTCATTTTGGCTGTCGGCCATTTTGAATTATGTGCTAAAATTCTGTATTTTATGAACGCATGAACAGATTGTTACGAAACGTGGTATGGGTCATCAGCACAATGCCCTGAATGAGCCTGAGAAGTTTCGAAACAGCGCCACCTAGTGGTGAATTTTTTTTTTCAAATGCTTATAACTTTGGGTGTGGTCGACTTATTTTCACGAAACTCATCTTTTTAGACTCCTGAATCGTTGCCGAGTCCTACGATACCAAACATGCTAGGTTTTGCCTTACGGTTTGTGTAGCGTTGTGATTTAGCGCTTAAAATACATTTGGCTATATCTTTGAAACCGCTAGTCCGATCGAGACGAAACCACCGTCAGAAGTTTGGAAACATAGGTCGATAGCTATACGCCAATGCCCAAATGCGAAAATATTGATGTTTAGGGGTACTAATTTCCAATCAAAGTCATGTGTCAGTCATTTTTTTCGTGTTTTTTCATATAAATGTCTATAACTCCGAAGCGAATTGAGATATTTTCACCAAAATTGACACACATATGTATGGGCTCACTCTGAGGACACGTAAAAAAAATTGTGGGACTGAGCCTCTTGGTGGCGCTATAATTGAACAAAATATGAAATTCCCATTGACTTCAATACAGTTTTGTGAAATAAAATGCTATACTAAACAAATGCATTGGTGTAATATTACGAAACTCAGATTGTGTCATCAGCACCATCCCCTGAAGGCAACCAAAATATTTTAAGACAGCGCCACCTAGTGGTCAAAAGTTATAACAAAATTTCCAAAAAGGCTAATAACTTTTGAATAAATCTGGCTATTGAAATGCCACGGGTCTTAATAGATTCCTTGGGTCAAGCCGAGAACATAGATACCAAGTTTTCCTTATTTGGCCAAACTTCCTGTCCGCCATCTTGATTTTCATTCAAAACCTACTTTTTCGAACTCCTCCTAGACCGTTTGTCCGATTTTCACCAAAATCGAATCGTATCATCTCCAGACTGTGCCGACAAAAAGTTATGGATTTCGTGTCGATTGATGAAACCGTTTTCGTATAGCACAGCAGCAAAGTTGAGGCATGATGCCAAAATGACTATTCAGGCTTTATATCTGCAATGCCTCGACATATTGACACAAAACTTTGTATGTGTCACTGTCTCCTTACTCTGACCACACCACATCAATTTCGTAACAGCGCCACCTTTTGGTCAAAAGTGACAATCCATTAAATCATATTTTGAATCACTTTTTACATGATTTTTCAGCCATTTCGCCTAAAATCCTCTTTAAATGTCTTTAATTGCTCATTGTTGCAGTTGGTCTGACACTTTCAGACATGTTGGCATGTCTTGTCGTCTTATTCTGCTTGGCCCCGGTAATTGCTGCTTGCAGCTATATTTATTATTATTATTATTATTATTCTTCCGCCATGGGAGTCTATGGCAGCCCATAGAACCGATTGCGGGAAAGTTGTTTTGGTTTGACATTCTGATAGAGGACCGTCTCAACATTAAATACACCAATTTTGGTGTTTCTAAGTCATTCCCTCTAGCGCCACCACCTGTCCAAAGTTTCACTTTTATTTTGCTAATAACTTTTGAACCAAAAGGCCAATCAGCGAAATTCTTTTTTCCTCTGATTCCTGAGCTCATGGCGATTCGATTGCACCCTATGACGTCATTTGCCGTCATAAAAATATGGCCGCCATCTTGAATTTTCAAAAAAAGCTACTTTTTCGAACTCGTCCTAGACGGTTTGTCCGATTTGCACGAAAATTGAACCAGATCATCTTCAGGTAGTGCTGACAAAAAGTTATGGAATTCAAATGGATTCGTCAAACCGTTTTCAATAAACGCACAAATACATTTTACGTAGCGCTAGCAAAAACAGTCGTAAGGCCGTATCTCCGCAACGGTTTATCGTATTCAGACCAAACTTGGTACTTGTACTCACAAGCATGACCTGAGGCTACATGCTGTGTTTCGGCGCAGCGCCACCTACTGGTCCGGAGATATGAAAAATGGCTATTTTTGCTTATAACTTCTGAACAGTTTGTCCAAAAATCATACAATTGGTCTCGTTAGATTCAGGGCAACATGCCGAGTCGACTGATATCCAATTTGACCATATCGGTCATTTTGGCTGTCGGCCATTTTGAATTTTGTGCTAAAATTCTGTATTTTATGAACGCATGAACGGATTGTTACGAAACGTGGTATGGGTCATCAGCACAATGCCCTGAATGAGCCTGAGAAGTTTCGAAACAGCGCCACCTAGTGGTGAATTTTTTTTTTCAAATGCTTATAACTTTGGGTGTGGTCGACTTATTTTCACGAAACTCATCTTTTTAGACTCCTGAATCGTTGCCGAGTCCTACGATACCAAACATGCTAGGTTTCGCCTTACGGTTTGTGTAGCGTTGTGATTTAGCGCTTAAAAAACATTTGGCTATATCTTTGAAACCGCTAGTCCGATCGAGACGAAACCACCGTCAGAAGTTTGGAAACATAGGTCGATAGCTATACGCCAATGCCCAAATGCGAAAATATTGATGTTTAGGGGTACTAATTTCCAATCAAAGTCATGTGTCAGTCATTTTTTTCGTGTTTTTTCATATAAATGTCTATAACTCCGAAGCGAATTGAGATATTTTCACCAAAATTGACACACATATGTATGGGCTCACTCTGAGGACACGTAAAAAAAATTGTGGGACTGAGCCTCTTGGTGGCGCTATAATTGAACAAAATATGAAATTCCCATTGACTTCAATACAGTTTTGTGAAATAAAATGCTATACTAAACAAATGCATTGGTGTAATATTACGAAACTCAGATTGTGTCATCAGCACCATCCCCTGAAGGCAACCAAAATATTTCAAGACAGCGCCACCTAGTGGTCAAAAGTTATAACAAAATTTCCAAAAAGGCTAATAACTTTTGAATAAATCTGGCTATTGAAATTCCACGGCTCTTAATAGATTCCTTGGGTCAAGCCGAGAACATAGATACCAAGTTTTCCTTATTTGGCCAAACTTCCTGTCCGCCATCTTGATTTTCATTCAAAACCTACTTTTTCGAACTCCTCCTAGACCGTTTGTCCGATTTTCACCAAAATCGAATCGTATCATCTCCAGACTGTGCCGACAAAAAGTTATGGATTTCGTGTCGATTGATGAAACCGTTTTCGTATAGCACAGCAGCAAAGTTGAGGCATGATGCCAAAATGACTATTCAGGCTTTATATCTGCAATGCCTCGACATATTGACACAAAACTTTGTATGTGTCACTGTCTACTTACTCTGACCACACCACATCAATTTCGTAACAGCGCCACCTTTTGGTCAAAAGTGACAATCCATTAAATCATATTTTGAATCACTTTTTACATGATTTTTCAGCCATTTCGCCTAAAATCCTCTTTAAATGTCTTTAATTGCTCATTGTTGCAGTTGGTCTGACACTTTCAGACATTTTGGCATGTCTTGTCGTCTTATTCTGCTTGGCCCCGGTAATTGCTGCTTGCAGCTATATTTATTAGGGGCCAAGCACCGAAGGTGCGGAGGCACCTATTGTATCTGTTCCGTTTCTTATTATTATTATTATTATTATTATTATTATTATTCTTCCGCCATGGGAGTCTATGGCAGCCCATAGAACCGATTGCGGGAAAGTTGTTTTGGTTTGACATTCTGATAGAGGACCGTCTCAACATTAAATACACCAATTTTGGTGTTTCTAAGTCATTCCCTCTAGCGCCACCACCTGTCCAAAGTTTCACTTTTACTTTGCTAATAACTTTTGAACCGTAAGGCCAATCAGCGAAATTCTTTTTTTCTCTGATTCCTGAGCTCATGGCGATTCGATTGCACCCTATGACGTCATTTTCCGTCATAAAAATATGGCCGCCATCTTGAATTTTCAAAAAAAGCTACTTTTTCGAACTCGTCCTAGACGGTTTGTCCGATTTGCACGAAAATTGAACCAGATCATCTTCAGGTAGTGCTGACAAAAAGTTATGGAATTCAAATGGATTCGTCAAACCGTTTTCAATAAACGCACAAATACATTTTACGTAGCGCTAGCAAAAACAGTCGTAAGGCCGTATCTCCGCAACGGTTTATCGTATTCAGACCAAACTTGGTACTTGTACTCACAAGCATGACCTGAGGCTACATGCTGTGTTTCGGCGCAGCGCCACCTACTGGTCCGGAGATATGAAAAATGGCTATTTTTTCTTATAACTTCTGAACAGTTTGTCCAAAAATCATACAATTGGTCTCGTTAGATTCAGGGCAACATGCCGAGTCGACTGATATCCAATTTGACCATATCGGTCATTTTGGCTGTCGGCCATTTTGAATTTTGTGCTAAAATTCTGTATTTTATGAACGCATGAACGGATTGTTACGAAATGTGGTATGGGTCATCAGCACAATGCCCTGAATGAGCCTGAGAAGTTTCGAAACAGCGCCACCTAGTGGTGAATTTTTTTTTTCAAATGCTTATAACTTTGGGTGTGGTCGACTTATTTTCACGAAACTCATCTTTTTAGACTCCTGAATCGTTGCCGAGTCCTACGATACCAAACATGCTAGGTTTCGCCTTACGGTTTGTGTAGCGTTGTGATTTAGCGCTTAAAAAACATTTGGCTATATCTTTGAAACCGCTAGTCCGATCGAGACGAAACCACCGTCAGAAGTTTGGAAACATAGGTCGATAGCTATACGCCAATGCCCAAATGCGAAAATATTGATGTTTAGGGGTACTAATTTCCAATCAAAGTCATGTGTCAGTCATTTTTTTCGTGTTTTTTCATATAAATGTCTATAACTCCGAAGCGAATTGAGATATTTTCACCAAAATTGACACACATATGTATGGGCTCACTCTGAGGACACGTAAAAAAAATTGTGGGACTGAGCCTCTTGGTGGCGCTATAATTGAACAAAATATGAAATTCCCATTGACTTCAATACAGTTTTGTGAAATAAAATGCTATACTAAACAAATGCATTGGTGTAATATTACGAAACTCAGATTGTGTCATCAGCACCATCCCCTGAAGGCAACCAAAATATTTCAAGACAGCGCCACCTAGTGGTCAAAAGTTATAACAAAATTTCCAAAAAGGCTAATAACTTTTGAATAAATCTGGCTATTGAAATGCCACGGATCTTAATAGATTCCTTGGGTCAAGCCGAGAACATAGATACCAAGTTTTCCTTATTTGGCCAAACTTCCTGTCCGCCATCTTGATTTTCATTCAAAACCTACTTTTTCTAACTCCTCCTAGACCGTTTGTCCGATTTTCACCAAAATCGAATCGTATCATCTCCAGACTGTGCCGACAAAAAGTTATGGATTTCGTGTCGATTGATGAAACCGTTTTTGTATAGCACAGCAGCAAAGTTGAGGCATGATGCCAAAATGACTATTCAGGCTTTATATCTGCAATGCCTCGACATATTGACACAAAACTTTGTATGTGTCACTGTCTCCTTACTCTGACCACACCACATCAATTTCGTAACAGCGCCACCTTTTGGTCAAAAGTGACAATCCATTAAATCATATTTTGAATCACTTTTTACATGATTTTTCAGCCATTTCGCCTAAAATCCTCTTTAAATGTCTTTAATTGCTCATTGTTGCAGTTGGTCTGACACTTTCAGACATGTTGGCATGTCTTGTCGTCTTATTCTGCTTGGCCCCGGTAATTGCTGCTTGCAGCTATTTTTATTATTATTATTCTTCCTTCTTCCGACTGGGAGTCTATGGCAGCCCATAGAACCGATTGCGGGAAAGTTGTTTTGGTTTGACATTCTGATAGAGGACCGTCTCAACATTAAATACACCAATTTTGGTGTTTCTAAGTCATTCCCTCTAGCGCCACCACCTGTCCAAAATTTCACTTTTATTTTGCTAATAACTTTTGAACCGTAAGGCCAATCAGCGAAATTCTTTTTTCCACTGATTCCTGAGCTCATGGCGATTCGATTACACCCTATGACGTCATTTGCCGTCATAAAAATATGGCCGCCATCTTGAATTTTCAAAAAAAGCTACTTTTTCGAACTCGTCCTAGACGGTTTGTCCGATTTGCACGAAAATTGAACCAGATCATCTTCAGGTAGTGCTGACAAAAAGTTATGGAATTCAAATGGATTCGTCAAACCGTTTTCGATAAACGCACGAATACATTTTACGTAGCGCTAGCAAAAACAGTCGTAAGGCCGTATCTCCGCAACGGTTTATCGTATTCAGACCAAACTTGGTACTTGTACTCACAAGCATGACCTGAGGCTACATGCTGTGTTTCGGCGCAGCGCCACCTACTGGTCCGGAGATATGAAAAATGGCTATTTTTGCTTATAACTTCTGAACAGTTTGTCCAAAAATCATACAATTGGTCTCGTTAGATTCAGGGCAACATGCCGAGTCGACTGATATCCAATTTGACCATATCGGTCATTTTGGCTGTCGGCCATTTTGAATTTTGTGCTAAAATTCTGTATTTTATGAACGCATGAACGGATTGTTACGAAACGTGGTATGGGTCATCAGCACAATGCCCTGAATGAGCCTGAGAAGTTTCGAAACAGCGCCACCTAGTGGTGAATTTTTTTTTTCAAATGCTTATAACTTTGGGTGTGGTCGACTTATTTTCACGAAACTCATCTTTTTAGACTCCTGAATCATTGCCGAGTCCTACGATACCAAACATGCTAGGTTTTGCCTTACAATTTGTGTAGCGTTGTGATTTAGCGCTTAAAAAACATTTGGCTATATCTTTGAAACCGCTAGTCCGATCGAGACGAAACCACCGTCAGAAGTTTGGAAACATAGGTCGATAGCTAAACGCCAATGCCCAAATGCGAAAATATTGATGTTTAGGGGTACTAATTTCCAATCAAAGTCATGTGTCAGTCATTTTTTTCGTGTTTTTTCATATAAATGTCTATAACTCCGAAGCAAATTGAGATTTTTGCACCAAAATCGACACATATATGTATGGGCTCACTCTGAGGACACATAAAAAAAATGGTGGGACTGAGCCTCTTGGTGGCGCTATAATAGAACAAAACATGAAATTCCCATTGACTTCAATGCAGTTTTGTGAAATAAAATGCTATACTAAACAAATGCATTGGTGTAATATTACGAAACTCAGAATGTGCCATCAGCACCATCCCCTGAAGGTACCCAAAATATTTAGAGACAGCGCCACCTAGTGGTCAAAAGTTATAACAACATTTCCAAAACTGCTAATAACTTTTGAATACATCGGCCTATGTAAATGCCACTGGTCTTAATAGATTCCTTGGGTCAAGCCGAGAACATAGATACCAAATTTTCCTTATTTGGTCAAACTTCTTGTCCGCCATCTTGATTTTCATTCAAAACCTACTTTTTCGAACTCCTCCTAGACCGTTTGTCCGATTTTCACCAAAATCGAATCGTATCATCTCCAGACCGTGCCGACTAAAAGTTATGGATTTCGTGTCGATAGACGAAACCGTTTTCGTATAGCGCAGCAGCAAAGTTGAGGCATGATGCTAATAGCATTAATTAAGGCTTTATCTCTGCAATGCCTTGACATATTGACACCAAACTTTGTATGTGTCATTGTAACTTCACTCTGACCACATCACATCAGTTTTGTAACTGCGCCACCTATTGGTCGAAAGTGATAATCCATCAAATCATATTTTTATTTATTGTTTCTATGATTTTTCAGGCATTTTGCCTAAAATCCTCTTTAAATGTCTTTAATTGCTCATTGTTGCAGTTGGTCTGACACTTTCAGACATGTCGGCATGTCTTGTCGTCTTATTCAGCTTGGCCCCGGTAATGGCTGCTTGCAGCTATATTTATTATTATTATTATTCTTCTTCTTCCGCTCTTGGAGTCTATGGCAGCCCATAGAACCGATTGCGGGAAAGTTGTTTTGGTTTGACATTCTGATAGAGCACAGTCCCAACATTAAATACACCAATTTTGGTGTTTCTAAGTCATTCCCTCTAGCGCCACCACCTGTCCAAAGTTTCACTTTTATTTTGCTAATAACTTTTGAACTGTAAGGCCAATCAACAAAATTATTTTTTCCTCTGATTCCTGAGCTCATGCCGATTCGATTGCATCCTATGACTTCATTTTCTGTAATAAAAATATGGCCGCCATTTTGATTCATTCGAAAAACCTACTTTTTCGAACTCGTCCTAGACGGTTTGTCCGATTTGCACGAAAATTGAACCAGATCATCTTCAGGCAGTGCTGACCAAAAGTTATGGAATTCAAATTGATTCGTCAAACCGTTTTCAATAAACGCACGAACAAATTTTACGTAGCGCCTGCAAAAACAGTCGTAAGGCTGTATCTCTGCAACGGTTTATCGTATTCAGACCAAACTTGGTACATGTCATCACAAGCATGACCTGAGGCTACATGCTGCGTTTCGGCGCAGCGCCACCTACTGGTCCGGAGATATGAAAAATGGCTATTTTTGCTTATAACTTCTGAACAGTTTGTCCAAAAATCATAAAATTGGTCTCGTTAGATTCAGGGCGACATGCCGAGTCGACTGATATCCAATTTTACCATATCGGCCATTTTGACTGTCGGCCATTTTGAATTATGTGCTAAAATGCTGTATTTTATGAACGCATGAACGGATTGTTACGAAACTTGGCATGGGTCATCAGCACGATGTCCTGAAGGAGTGTGAGAAGTTTCGAAACAGCGCCACCTAGTGGGGAATTTTTTTTTTCAAATGCTTATAACTTTGGGTGCGGTCGACTTATTTTCACGAGACTCATCTAATTAGACTCCTGAAACCTTGCCGAGTCCTACGATACCAAACATGCTAGGTTTCGCCTTACGGTTTGTGTAGCGTTGTGATTTAGCGCTTAAAAAACATTAGGCTATATCTTCGAAACCGCTTGTCCGATCGAGACGAAACCACCGTCAGAAGTTTGGAAACATAGGTCGATAGCTATACGCCAATGCCCAAATGCGAAAATATTGATGTTTAGGGGTAGTAAAATTCAAACAAAGTCATGTGTCAGTCATTTTTTACGTGTTTTTTCATATAAATGTTTATAACTCTAAAGCAAATTGAGATATTTTCACCAAAACTGACACACATATGTATGGGCTCACTCTGAGGACACGTAAAAAAAATTGTGGGACTGAGCCTCTTGGTGGCGCTATAATAGAACAAAACATGAAATTCCCATTGACTTCAATACAGTTTTGTGAGATAAAATGCTATTTTCATTCAAAACCTACTTTTTCGAACTCCTCCCACACCGTTTGTCCGATTTTCACCAAAATCGAATCGTATCATCCCCAGACTGTGCCGACTAAAAGTTATGGATTTCGTGTCAATTGACGAAACCGTTTTCGTATAGCGCAGCAGCAAATTTGAGGCATGATGCTAATAGCACTATTCAGGCTTTATCTCTGCAATGCCTTGACATATTGACACCAAACTTTGTATGTGTCATTGTCTCCTCACTCTGACCACATCACATCAGTTTTGTAACTGCGCCACCTATTTGTCGAAAGTGATAATCCATTAAATCATATTTTTAATTAGTTTCTATGATTTTTCAGCCATTTCGTCTAAAATCCTCTTTAAATGTCTTTAATTGCTCATTGTTGCAGTTGGTCTGACACTTTCAGACATGTCGGCATGTCTTGTCGTCTTATTCTGCTTGGCCCCGGTAATTGCTGCTTGCAGCTATATTTAGGGGCCAAGCACCGAAGGTGCGGAGGCACCTATTGTATCTGTTCCCGTTCTTATTAGGGGCCAAGCACCGAAGGTGCGGAGGCACCTATTGTATCCGTTCGCGTTCTTATTATTATTCTTCTTCTTCTTCTTCTTCTTCTTCTTCTTCTTCCGCTCTTGGAGTCTATGGCAGCCCATAGAACCGATTGCGGGAAAGTTGTTTTGGTTTGACATTCTGATAGAGCACAGTCCCAACATTAAATACACCAATTTTGGTGTTTCTAAGTCATTCCCTCTAGCGCCACCACCTGTCCAAAGTTTCACTTTTATTTTGCTAATAACTTTTGAACTGTAAGGCCAATCAACAAAATTATTTTTTCCTCTGATTCCTGAGCTCATGCCGATTCGATTGCATCCTATGACTTCATTTTCTGTAATAAAAATATGGCCGCCATTTTGATTCATTCGAAAAACCTACTTTTTCGAACTCGTCCTAGACGGTTTGTCCGATTTGCACGAAAATTGAACCAGATCATCTTCAGGCAGTGCTGACCAAAAGTTATGGAATTCAAATTGATTCGTCAAACCGTTTTCAATAAACGCACGAACAAATTTTACGTAGCGCCTGCAAAAACAGTCATAAGGCTGTATCTCTGCAACGGTTTATCGTATTCAGACCAAACTTGGTACATGTCATCACAAGCATGACCTGAGGCTACATGCTGCGTTTCGGCGCAGCGCCACCTACTGGTCCGGAGATATGAAAAATGGCTATTTTTGCTTATAACTTCTGAACAGTTTGTCCAAAAATCATAAAATTGGTCTCGTTAGATTCAGGGCGACATGCCGAGTCGACTGATATCCAATTTTACCATATCGGCCATTTTGACTGTCGGCCATTTTGAATTATGTGCTAAAATGCTGTATTTTATGAACGCATGAACGGATTGTTACGAAACTTGGCATGGGTCATCAGCACGATGTCCTGAAGGAGTGTGAGAAGTTTCGAAACAGCGCCACCTAGTGGGGAATTTTTTTTTTCAAATGCTTATAACTTTGGGTGCGGTCGACTTATTTTCACGAGACTCATCTAATTAGACTCCTGAAACCTTGCCGAGTCCTACGATACCAAACATGCTAGGTTTCGCCTTACGGTTTGTGTAGCGTTGTGATTTAGCGCTTAAAAAACATTAGGCTATATCTTCGAAACCGCTTGTCCGATCGAGACGAAACCACCGTCAGAAGTTTGGAAACATAGGTCGATAGCTATACGCCAATGCCCAAATGCGAAAATATTGATGTTTAGGGGTAGTAAAATTCAAACAAAGTCATGTGTCAGTCATTTTTTACGTGTTTTTTCATATAAATGTTTATAACTCTAAAGCAAATTGAGATATTTTCACCAAAACTGACACACATATGTATGGGCTCACTCTGAGGACACGTAAAAAAAATTGTGGGACTGAGCCTCTTGGTGGCGCTATAATAGAACAAAACATGAAATTCCCATTGACTTCAATACAGTTTTGTGAGATAAAATGCTATTTTCATTCAAAACCTACTTTTTCGAACTCCTCCCACACCGTTTGTCCGATTTTCACCAAAATCGAATCGTATCATCCCCAGACTGTGCCGACTAAAAGTTATGGATTTCGTGTCAATTGACGAAACCGTTTTCGTATAGCGCAGCAGCAAATTTGAGGCATGATGCTAATAGCACTATTCAGGCTTTATCTCTGCAATGCCTTGACATATTGACACCAAACTTTGTATGTGTCATTGTCTCCTCACTCTGACCACATCACATCAGTTTTGTAACTGCGCCACCTATTTGTCGAAAGTGATAATCCATTAAATCATATTTTTAATTAGTTTCTATGATTTTTCAGCCATTTCGTCTAAAATCCTCTTTAAATGTCTTTAATTGCTCATTGTTGCAGTTGGTCTGACACTTTCAGACATGTCGGCATGTCTTGTCGTCTTATTCTGCTTGGCCCCGGTAATTGCTGCTTGCAGCTATATTTATTATTATTATTCTTCCTTCTTCCGACTGGGAGTCTATGGCAGCCCATAGAACCGATTGCGGGAAAGTTGTTTTGGTTTGACATTCTGATAGAGGACCGTCTCAACATTAAATACACCAATTTTGGTGTTTCTAAGTCATTCCCTCTAGCGCCACCACCTGTCCAAAATTTCACTTTTATTTTGCTAATAACTTTTGAACCGTAAGGCCAATCAGCGAAATTCTTTTTTCCACTGATTCCTGAGCTCATGGCGATTCGATTGCACCCTATGACGTCATTTGCCGTCATAAAAATATGGCCGCCATCTTGAATTTTCAAAAAAAGCTACTTTTTCGAACTCGTCCTAGACGGTTTGTCCGATTTGCACGAAAATTGAACCAGATCATCTTCAGGTAGTGCTGACAAAAAGTTATGGAATTCAAATGGATTCGTCAAACCGTTTTCGATAAACGCACGAATACATTTTACGTAGCGCTAGCAAAAACAGTCGTAAGGCCGTATCTCCGCAACGGTTTATCGTATTCAGACCAAACTTGGTACTTGTACTCACAAGCATGACCTGAGGCTACATGCTGTGTTTCGGCGCAGCGCCACCTACTGGTCCGGAGATATGAAAAATGGCTATTTTTGCTTATAACTTCTGAACAGTTTGTCCAAAAATCATACAATTGGTCTTGTTAGATTCAGGGCAACATGCCGAGTCGACTGATATCCAATTTGACCATATCGGTCATTTTGGCTGTCGGCCATTTTGAATTTTGTGCTAAAATTCTGTATTTTATGAACGCATGAACGGATTGTTACGAAACGTGGTATGGGTCATCAGCACAATGCCCTGAATGAGCCTGAGAAGTTTCGAAACAGCGCCACCTAGTGGTGAATTTTTTTTTTCAAATGCTTATAACTTTGGGTGTGGTCGACTTATTTTCACGAAACTCATCTTTTTAGACTCCTGAATCATTGCCGAGTCCTACGATACCAAACATGCTAGGTTTTGCCTTACGGTTTGTGTAGCGTTGTGATTTAGCGCTTAAAAAACATTTGGCTATATCTTTGAAACCGCTAGTCCGATCGAGACGAAACCACCGTCAGAAGTTTGGAAACATAGGTCGATAGCTAAACGCCAATGCCCAAATGCGAAAATATTGATGTTTAGGGGTACTAATTTCCAATCAAAGTCATGTGTCAGTCATTTTTTTCGTGTTTTTTCATATAAATGTCTATAACTCCGAAGCAAATTGAGATTTTTGCACCAAAATCGACACATATATGTATGGGCTCACTCTGAGGACACATAAAAAAAATGGTGGGACTGAGCCTCTTGGTGGCGCTATAATAGAACAAAACATGAAATTCCCATTGACTTCAATGCAGTTTTGTGAAATAAAATGCTATACTAAACAAATGCATTGGTGTAATATTACGAAACTCAGAATGTGCCATCAGCACCATCCCCTGAAGGTACCCAAAATATTTAGAGACAGCGCCACCTAGTGGTCAAAAGTTATAACAACATTTCCAAAACTGCTAATAACTTTTGAATACATCGGCCTATGTAAATGCCACTGGTCTTAATAGATTCCTTGGGTCAAGCCGAGAACATAGATACCAAATTTTCCTTATTTGGTCAAACTTCTTGTCCGCCATCTTGATTTTCATTCAAAACCTACTTTTTCGAACTCCTCCTACACCGATTGTCCGATTTTCACCAAAATCGAATCATATCATCTCCAGACTGTGCCGACTGAAAGTTATGGATTTCGTGTCGATTGACGAAACCGTTTTCGTATAGCGCAGCAGCAAAGTTGAGGCATGATGCTAAAAGCATTATTCAGGCTTTATCTCTGCAATGCCTTGACATATTGACACCAAACTTTGTATGTGTCATTGTCACTTCACTCTGACCACATCACATCAGTTTTGTAACTGCGCCACCTATTGGTCGAAAGTGATAATCCATTAAATCATATTTTTAATTACTGTTTATATGATTTTTCAGGCATTTCGCCTAAAATCTTCTTTAAATGTCTTTAATTGCTAATTGTTGCAGTTGATCTGACACTTTCAGCAATGTTGGCATGTCTTGTCGTCTTATTCTGCTTGGCCCCGGTAATTGCTGCTTGCAGCTATATTTAGGGGCCAAGCACCGAAGGTGCGGAGGCACCTATTGTATCTGTTCCGTTTCTTATTATTATTATTATTAGGGGCCAAGCACCGAAGGTGCGGAGGCACCTATTGTATCTGTTCCGTTTCTTATTATTATTATTATTATTATTATTATTATTATTCTTCCGCCATGGGAGTCTATGGCAGCCCATAGAACCGATTGCGGGAAAGTTGTTTTGATTTGACATTCTGATAGAGGACCGTCTCAACATTAAATACACCAATTTTGGTGTTTCTAAGTCATTCCCTCTAGCGCCACCACCTGTCCAAAGTTTCACTTTTACTTTGCTAATAACTTTTGAACCGTAAGGCCAATCAGCGAAATTCTTTTTTTCTCTGATTCCTGAGCTTATGGCGATTCGATTGCACCCTATGACGTCATTTTCCGTCATAAAAATATGGCCGCCATCTTGAATTTTCAAAAAAAGCTACTTTTTCGAACTCGTCCTAGACGGTTTGTCCGATTTGCACGAAAATTGAACCAGATCATCTTCAGGTAGTGCTGACAAAAAGTTATGGAATTCAAATGGATTCGTCAAACCGTTTTCGATAAACGCACAAATACATTTTACGTAGCGCTAGCAAAAACAGTCGTAAGGCCGTATCTCCGCAACAGTTTATCGTATTCAGACCAAACTTGGTACTTGTACTCACAAGCATGACCTGAGGCTACATGCTGTGTTTCGGCGCAGCGCCACCTACTGGTCCGGAGATATGAAAAATGGCTATTTTTGCTTATAACTTCTGAACAGTTTGTCCAAAAATCATACAATTGGTCTTGTTAGATTCAGGGCAACATGCCGAGTCGACTGATATCCAATTTGACCATATCGGTCATTTTGGCTGTCGGCCATTTTGAATTTTGTGCTAAAATTCTGTATTTTATGAACGCATGAACGGATTGTTACGAAACGTGGTATGGGTCATCAGCACAATGCCCTGAATGAGCCTGAGAAGTTTCGAAACAGCGCCACCTAGTGGTGAATTTTTTTTTTCAAATGCTTATAACTTTGGGTGTGGTCGACTTATTTTCACGAAACTCATCTTTTTAGACTCCTGAATCGTTGCCGAGTCCTACGATACCAAACATGCTAGGTTTTGCCTTACGGTTTGTGTAACGTTGTGATTTAGCGCTTAAAAAACATTTGGCTATATCTTTGAAACCGCTAGTCCGATCGAGATGAAACCACCGTCAGAAGTTTGGAAACATAGGTCGATAGCTATACGCCAATGCCCAAATGCGAAAATATTGATGTTTAGGGGTACTAATTTCCAATCAAAGTCATGTGTCAGTCATTTTTTTCGTGTTTTTTCATATAAATGTCTATAACTCCGAAGCGAATTGAGATATTTTCACCAAAATTGACACACATATGTATGGGCTCACTCTGAGGACACGTAAAAAAAATTGTGGGACTGAGCCTCTTGGTGGCGCTATAATTGAACAAAATATGAAATTCCCATTGACTTCAATACAGTTTTGTGAAATAAAATGCTATACTAAACAAATGCATTGGTGTAATATTACGAAACTCAGATTGTGTCATCAGCACCATCCCCTGAAGGCAACCAAAATATTTCAAGACAGCGCCACCTAGTGGTCAAAAGTTATAACAAAATTTCCAAAAAGGCTAATAACTTTTGAATAAATCTGGCTATTGAAATGCCACGGGTCTTAATAGATTCCTTGGGTCAAGCCGAGAACATAGATACCAAGTTTTCCTTATTTGGCCAAACTTCCTGTCCGTCATCTTGATTTTCATTCAAAACCTACTTTTTCGAACTCCTCCTAGACCGTTTGTCCGATTTTCACCAAAATCGAATCGTATCATCTCCAGACTGTGCCGACAAAAAGTTATGGATTTCGTGTCGATTGATGAAACCGTTTTCGTATAGCACAGCAGCAAAGTTGAGGCATGATGCCAAAATGACTATTCAGGCTTTATATCTGCAATGCCTCGACATATTGACACAAAACTTTGTATGTGTCACTGTCTCCTTACTCTGACCACACCACATCAATTTCGTAACAGCGCCACCTTTTGGTCAAAAGTGACAATCCATTAAATCATATTTTGAATCACTTTTTACATGATTTTTCAGCCATTTCGCCTAAAATCCTCTTTAAATGTCTTTAATTGCTCATTGTTGCAGTTGGTCTGACACTTTCAGACATGTTGGCATGTCTTGTCGTCTTATTCTGCTTGGCCCCGGTAATTGCTGCTTGCAGCTATATTTATTATTATTATTATTATTCTTCCGCCATGGGAGTCTATGGCAGCCCATAGAACCGATTGCGGGAAAGTTGTTTTGGTTTGACATTCTGATAGAGGACCGTCTCAACATTAAATACACCAATTTTGGTGTTTCTAAGTCATTCCCTCTAGCGCCACCACCTGTCCAAAGTTTCACTTTTATTTTGCTAATAACTTTTGAACCGTAAGGCCAATCAGCGAAATTCTTTTTTCCTCTGATTCCTGAGCTCATGGCGATTCGATTGCACCCTATGACGTCATTTTCCGTCATAAAAATATGGCCGCCATCTTGAATTTTCAAAAAAAGCTACTTTTTCGAACTCGTCCTAGACGGTTTGTCCGATTTGCACGAAAATTGAACCAGATCATCTTCAGGTAGTGCTGACAAAAAGTTATGGAATTCAAATGGATTCGTCAAACCGTTTTCGATAAACGCACAAATACATTTTACGTAGCGCTAGCAAAAACAGTCGTAAGGCCGTATCTCCGCAACGGTTTATCGTATTCAGACCAAACTTGGTACTTGTACTCACAAGCATGACCTGAGGCTACATGCTGTGTTTCGGCGCAGCGCCACCTACTGGTCCGGAGATATGAAAAATGGCTATTTTTGCTTATAACTTCTGAACAGTTTGTCCAAAAATCATAAAATTGGTCTCGTTAGATTCAGGGCAACATGCCGAGTCGACTGATATCCAATTTGACCATATCGGTCATTTTGGCTGTCGGCCATTTTGAATTTTGTGCTAAAATTCTGTATTTTATGAACGCATGAACGGATTGTTACGAAACGTGGTATGGGTCATCAGCACAATGCCCTGAATGAGCCTGAGAAGTTTCGAAACAGCGCCACCTAGTGGTGAATTTTTTTTTTCAAATGCTTATAACTTTGGGTGTGGTCGACTTATTTTCACGAAACTCATCTTTTTAGACTCCTGAATCGTTGCCGAGTCCTACGATACCAAACATGCTAGGTTTCGCCTTACGGTTTGTGTAGCGTTGTGATTTAGCGCTTAAAAAACATTTGGCTATATCTTTGAAACCGCTAGTCCGATCGAGACGAAACCACCGTCAGAAGTTTGAAAACATAGGTCGATAGCTATACGCCAATGCCCAAATGCGAAAATATTGATGTTTAGGGGTACTAATTTCCAATCAAAGTCATGTGTCAGTCATTTTTTTCGTGTTTTTTCATATAAATGTCTATAACTCCGAAGCGAATTGAGATATTTTCACCAAAATTGACACACATATGTATGGGCTCACTCTGAGGACACGTAAAAAAAATTGTGGGACTGAGCCTCTTGGTGGCGCTATAATTGAACAAAATATGAAATTCCCATTGACTTCAATACAGTTTTGTGAAATAAAATGCTATACTAAACAAATGCATTGGTGTAATATTACGAAACTCAGATTGTGTCATCAGCACCATCCCCTGAAGGCAACCAAAATATTTCAAGACAGCGCCACCTAGTGGTCAAAAGTTATAACAAAATTTCCAAAAAGGCTAATAACTTTTGAATAAATCTGGCTATTGAAATTCCACGGTTCTTAATAGATTCCTTGGGTCAAGCCGAGAACATAGATACCAAGTTTTCCTTATTTGGCCAAACTTCCTGTCCGCCATCTTGATTTTCAGTCAAAACCTACTTTTTCGAACTCCTCCTAGACCGTTTGTCCGATTTTCACCAAAATCGAATCGTATCATCTCCAGACTGTGCCGACAAAAAGTTATGGATTTCGTGTCGATTGATGAAACCGTTTTCGTATAGCACAGCAGCAAAGTTGAGGCATGATGCCAAAATGACTATTCAGGCTTTATATCTGCAATGCCTCGACATATTGACACAAAACTTTGTATGTGTCACTGTCTACTTACTCTGACCACACCACACCACATCAATTTCGTAACAGCGCCACCTTTTGGTCAAAAGTGACAATCCATTAAATCATATTTTGAATCACTTTTTACATGATTTTTCAGCCATTTCGCCTAAAATCCTCTTTAAATGTCTTTAATTGCTCATTGTTGCAGTTGGTCTGACACTTTCAGACATTTTGGCATGTCTTGTCGTCTTATTCTGCTTGGCCCCGGTAATTGCTGCTTGCAGCTATATTTATTATTATTATTATTATTCTTCCGCCATGGGAGTCTATGGCAGCCCATAGAACCGATTGCGGGAAAGTTGTTTTGGTTTGACATTCTGATAGAGGACCGTCTCAACATTAAATACACCAATTTTGGTGTTTCTAAGTCATTCCCTCTAGCGCCACCACCTGTCCAAAGTTTCACTTTTACTTTGCTAATAACTTTTGAACCGTAAGGCCAATCAGCGAAATTCTTTTTTTCTCTGATTCCGGAGCTCATGGCGATTCGATTGCACCCTATGACGTCATTTTCCGTCATAAAAATATGGCCGCCATCTTGAATTTTCAAAAAAAGCTACTTTTTCGAACTCGTCCTAGACGGTTTGTCCGATTTGCACGAAAATTTAACCAGATCATCTTCAGGTAGTGCTGACAAAAAGTTATGGAATTCAAATGGATTCGTCAAACCGTTTTCGATAAACGCACAAATACATTTTACGTAGCGCTAGCAAAAACAGTCGTAAGGCCGTATCTCCGCAACGGTTTATCGTATTCAGACCAAACTTGGTACTTGTACTCACAAGCATGACCTGAGGCTACATGCTGTGTTTCGGCGCAGCGCCACCTACTGGTCCGGAGATATGAAAAATGGCTATTTTTGCTTATAACTTCTGAACAGTTTGTCCAAAAATCATACAATTGGTCTCGTTAGATTCAGGGCAACATGCCGAGTCGACTGATATCCAATTTGACCATATCGGTCATTTTGGCTGTCGGCCATTTTGAATTTTGTGCTAAAATTCTGTATTTTATGAACGCATGAACGGATTGTTACGAAACGTGGTATGGGTCATCAGCACAATGCCCTGAATGAGCCTGAGAAGTTTCGAAACAGCGCCACCTAGTGGTGAATTTTTTTTTTCAAATGCTTATAACTTTGGGTGTGGTCGACTTATTTTCACGAAACTCATCTTTTTAGACTCCTGAATCGTTGCCGAGTCCTACGATACCAAACATGCTAGGTTTTGCCTTACGGTTTGTGTAACGTTGTGATTTAGCGCTTAAAAAACATTTGGCTATATCTTTGAAACCGCTAGTCCGATCGAGACGAAACCACCGTCAGAAGTTTGGAAACATAGGTCGATAGCTATACGCCAATGCCCAAATGCGAAAATATTGATGTTTAGGGGTACTAATTTCCAATCAAAGTCATGTGTCAGTCATTTTTTTCGTGTTTTTTCATATAAATGTCTATAACTCCGAAGCGAATTGAGATATTTTCACCAAAATTGACACACATATGTATGGGCTCACTCTGAGGACACGTAAAAAAAATTGTGGGACTGAGCCTCTTGGTGGCGCTATAATTGAACAAAATATGAAATTCCCATTGACTTCAATACAGTTTTGTGAAATAAAATGCTATACTAAACAAATGCATTGGTGTAATATTACGAAACTCAGATTGTGTCATCAGCACCATCCCCTGAAGGCAACCAAAATATTTCAAGACAGCGCCACCTAGTGGTCAAAAGTTATAACAAAATTTCCAAAAAGGCTAATAACTTTTGAATAAATCTGGCTATTGAAATGCCACGGGTCTTAATAGATTCCTTGGGTCAAGCCGAGAACATAGATACCAAGTTTTCCTTATTTGGCCAAACTTCCTGTCCGCCTTCTTGATTTTCATTCAAAACCTACTTTTTCGAACTCCTCCTAGACCGTTTGTCCGATTTTCACCAAAATCGAATCGTATCATCTCCAGACTGTGCCGACAAAAAGTTATGGATTTCGTGTCGATTGATGAAACCGTTTTCGTATAGCACAGCAGCAAAGTTGAGGCATGATGCCAAAATGACTATTCAGGCTTTATATCTGCAATGCCTCGACATATTGACACAAAACTTTGTATGTGTCACTGTCTCCTTACTCTGACCACACCACATCAATTTCGTAACAGCGCCACCTTTTGGTCAAAAGTGACAATCCATTAAATCATATTTTGAATCACTTTTTACATGATTTTTCAGCCATTTCGCCTAAAATCCTCTTTAAATGTCTTTAATTGCTCATTGTTGCAGTTGGTCTGACACTTTCAGACATGTTGGCATGTCTTGTCGTCTTATTCTGCTTGGCCCCGGTAATTGCTGCTTGCAGCTATATTTATTATTATTCTTCTTCTTCTTCCGCCATGGGAGTCTATGGCAGCCCATAGAACCGATTGCGGGAAAGTTGTTTTGGTTTGACATTCTGATAGAGGACAGTCCCAACATTAAATACACCAATTTTTGTGTTTCTAAGTCATTCCCTCTAGCGCCACCACCTGTCCAAAGTTTCACTTTTATTTTGCTAATAACTTTTGAACCGTAAGGCCAATCAACAAAATTCTTTTTTCCTCTTATTTCTGAGCTCATGCCGATTCGATTGCACCCTATGACGTCATTTTCCGTCATATAAATATGGCCGCCATTTTTAATTTTCTGAAAAAGCTACTTTTTCAAACTCGTCCTAGACGGTTTGTCCGATTTGCACGAAAATTGAACCAGATCATCTTCAGGCAGTGCTGACCAAAAGTTATGGAATTCAAATTGATTCGTCAAACCGTTTTCAATAAACGCACGAACAAATTTTACGTAGCGCCTGCAAAAACAGTCGTAAGGCTGTATCTCTGCAACGGTTTATCGTATTCAGACCAAACTTGGTACATGTCATCACAAGCATGACCTGAGGCTACATGCTGCGTTTCGGCGCAGCGCCACCTACTGGTCCGGAGATATGAAAAATGGCTATTTTTGCTTATAACTTCTGAACAGTTTGTCCAAAAATCATACAATTGGTCTCGTTAGATTCAGGGCGACATGCCGAGTCGACTGATATCCAATTTGACCATATCGGCCATTTTGACTGTCGGCCATTTTGAATTATGTGCTAAAATGCTGTATTTTATGAACGCATGAACGGATTGTTACGAAACGTGGTATGGGTCATCAGCACAATGCCCTGAATGAGCCTGAGAAGTTTCGAAACAGCGCCACCTAGTGGGGAATTTTTTTTTTCAAATGCTTATAACTTTGGGTGTGGTCGACTTATTTTCACGAAACTCATCTTTTTAGACTCCTGAATCATTGCCGAGTCCTACGATACCAAACATGCTAGGTTTTGCCTTACGGTTTGTGTAGCGTTGTGATTTAGCGCTTAAAAAACATTTGGCTATATCTTTGAAACCGCTAGTCCGATCGAGACGAAACCACCGTCAGAAGTTTGGAAACATAGGTCGATAGCTATACGCCAATGCCCAAATGCGAAAATATTGATGTTTAGGGGTACTAATTTCCAATCAAAGTCATGTGTCAGTCATTTTTTTCGTGTTTTTTCATATAAATGTCTATAACTCCGAAGCAAATTGAGATTTTTGCACCAAAATCGACACATATATGTATGGGCTCACTCTGAGGACACATAAAAAAATGGTGGGACTGAGCCTCTTGGTGGCGCTATAATAGAACAAAACATGAAATTCCCATTGACTTCAATGCAGTTTTGTGAAATAAAATGCTATACTAAACAAATGCATTGGTGTAATATTACGAAACTCAGAATGTGCCATCAGCACCATCCCCTGAAGGTACCCAAAATATTTAGAGACAGCGCCACCTAGTGGTCAAAAGTTATAACAACATTTCCAAAACTGCTAATAACTTTTGAATACATCGGCCTATGTAAATGCCACTGGTCTTAATAGATTCCTTGGGTCAAGCCGAGAACATAGATACCAAATTTTCCTTATTTGGTCAAACTTCTTGTCCGCCATCTTGATTTTCATTCAAAACCTACTTTTTCGAACTCCTCCTAGACCGTTTGTCCGATTTTCACCAAAATCGAATCGTATCATCTCCAGACCGTGCCGACTAAAAGTTATGGATTTCGTGTCGATAGACGAAACCGTTTTCGTATAGCGCAGCAGCAAAGTTGAGGCATGATGCTAATAGCATTAATTAAGGCTTTATCTCTGCAATGCCTTGACATATTGACACCAAACTTTGTATGTGTCATTGTAACTTCACTCTGACCACATCACATCAGTTTTGTAACTGCGCCACCTATTGGTCGAAAGTGATAATCCATCAAATCATATTTTTATTTATTGTTTCTATGATTTTTCAGGCATTTTGCCTAAAATCCTCTTTAAATGTCTTTAATTGCTCATTGTTGCAGTTGGTCTGACACTTTCAGACATGTCGGCATGTCTTGTCGTCTTATTCAGCTTGGCCCCGGTAATGGCTGCTTGCAGCTATTTAGGGGCCAAGCACCGAAGGTGCGGAGGCACCTATTGTTTCTGTTCGCGTTCTTATTATTAGGGGCCAAGCACCGAAGGTGCGGAGGCACCTATTGTATCCGTTCGGTTTCTTATTATTATTATTATTATTATTATTATTCTTCCGCTCTGGGAGTCTATGGCAGCCCATAGAACCGATTGCGGGAAAGTTGTTTTGGTTTGACATTCTGATAGAGGACAGTCCCATCATTAAGTACACCAATTTTGGTGTGTCTAAGTCATTCCCTCTAGCGCCACCACCTGTCCAAAGTTTCAGTTTTACTTTGCTAATAACTTTTGAACCGTAAGGCCAATCAGCAAAATCCTTTTTTCCTCTGATTCCTGAGCTCATGACGATTCGATTGCACCCTATATCGTCATTTTCCGTCATAAAAACATGGCCGCCATTTTGAATTTTCCTAAAAAGGTACTTTTTCGAACTCGTCCTAGACGGTTTGTCCGATTTGCACGAAAATTGAATCAGATCATCTTCAGGCAGTGGTGACAAAAAGTTATTAAAATCTTGTTGATTCGTCAAACCGTTTTCGATAAACGCTCGAACAAATTTTACGTAGCGCTTGCAAAAACAGTCGTAAGGCTGTATCTCCGCAACGGTTTATCGTATTCAGACGAAACTTGGTACATGTACTCACAAGCATGACCTGAGGCTACATGCTGCGTTTCGGCACAGCGCCACCTACAGGTCCGGAGATATGAAAAATGGCTATTTTTGCTTATAACTTCTGAACAGTTTGTCCAAAAATCATAAAATTGGTCTTGATAGATTCAGGGCGTCATGCTGAGTCGACTGATATCCAATTTTGCCATATCGGCCAATTTGACTGTCGGCCATTTTGAATTTTGTTCTAAAATGCTGTATTTTAACAACACATGAACGGATTGTTACGAAACTTGGTATGGGTCATCAGCACGATGTCCTGAAGGAGTGTGAGAAGTTTCGAAACAGCGCCACCTAGTGGTGAATTTTTTTTTTCAAATGCTTATAACTTTGGGTGTGATCGACTTATTTTCACGAAACTCATCTCATTAGACTCCTGAATCGTTGCCGAGTCCAACGATACCAAACATGTTAGGTTTCGCCTAACGGTTTGTGTAGCATTGTGATTTAGCGCTTAAAAAACATTAGGCTATATCTTCGAAACCGTTTGTCCGATTGAGACGAAACCACCGTCAGAAGTTTGGAATCATAGCTTGTTAACTGAACGCTAATGCCCAAATGTGAAAATATTGATGTTTAGGGGTAGTAATATTCAATCAAAGTCATGTGTCAGTCATTTTTTACGTGTTTTTTCATATAAATGTCTAGAACTCCGAAGCAAATTGAGATTTTTGCACCAAAATCGACACATATATGTATGGGCTCACTCTGAGGACACATAAAAAAATGGTGGGACTGAGCCTCTTGGTGGCGCTATAATAGAACAAAACATGAAATTCCCATTGATTTCAATAGAGTTTTGTGAAATAAAATGCTATACTAAACAAATGCATTGGTGTAATATTACGAAACTCAGAATGTGCTTTCAGCACCATTCCCTGAAGGTACTCAAAATATTTCGAAACAGCGCCACCTAGTGGTCAAAAGTTATAACAAAATTTCCAAAAAGGCTAATAACTTTTGAATAAATCTGTCTATTGAAATGCCACTGGTCTTAATAGATTCCTTGGGTCAAGCCGAGAACATAGATACCACGTTTTCCTTATTTGGCCGAACTTCCTGTCCGCCATCTTGATGTTCAGTCAAAACCTACTTTTTCGAACTCCTCCTAGACCGTTTGTCCGATTTTCACCAAAATCGAATCGTATCATCTCCAGACCGTGCCGACTAAAAGTTATGGATTTCGTGTCGATAGACGAAACCGTTTTCGTATAGCGCAGCAGCAAAGTTGAGGCATTATGCTAATAGCACTATTCAGGCTTTATCTCTGCAATGCCTTGACATATTGACACCAAACTTTGTATGTGTCATTGTCACTTCACTCTGACCACATCACATCAGTTTTGTAACTGCGCCACCTATTGGTCGAAAGTGATAATCCATAAAATCATATTTTTAATTATTGTTTCTATGATTTTTCAGGCATTTTGCATAAAATCCTCTTTAAAGTCTATAATTGCTCATTGTTGCAGTTGGTCTGACACTTTCAGACATGTCGGCATGTCTTGTCGTCTTATTCTGCTTGGCCCCGGTAATTGCTGCTTGCAGCTATATTTATTATTATTCTTCCTTCTTCCAACTGGGAGTCTATGGCAGCCCATAGAACCGAATGCGGGAAAGTTGTTTTGGTTTGACATTCTGATAGAGGACAGTCCCAACATTAAATACACCAATTTTGGTGAGTCTAAGTCATTCCCTCTAGCGCCACCACCTGTCCAAAGTTTCACTTTTATTTTGCTAATAACTTTTGAACCGTAAGGCCAATCAACAAAATTCTTTTTCTCTCTGATTCCTGAGCTCATGCCAATTCGATTGCACCCTATGACGTCATTTCCGTCATAACAATATGGCCGCCATTTTGAATTTATCTAAAAAGCTACTTTTTCGAACTCGTCCTAGACGGTTTGTCCGATTTGCACGAAAATTGAACCAGATCATCTACAGACCATGCTGACAAAAAGTTATGGAACTCAAGTTGATTCGCTTAACAGTTTTCGATAAACCCACGAATAAATTTTACGTAGCGCTTGCGAAAACAGATGTAAAGCCGTATCTCCGCAACGGTTTATCAGATTCAGACCAAAGTTGGTACATGTCATCACAAGCATGACCTGAGGCTACATGCTGTGTTTCGGCGCAGCGCCACCTACTGGTCCGGAGATATGAAAAATGGCTATTTTTGCTTATAACTTCTGAACAGTTTGTCCAAAAATCATAAAATTGGTCTCGTTAGATTCCGGGTAACATGCCGAGTCCACTGATATCCAATATTACCATATCGGCCGTTTTGGCTGTCGGCCATTTTGAATTTTGTGCTAAAATGCTGTATTTTAAGAACGCATGAACGGATTGTTACGGAACTTGGTATGGGTCATCAGCCCAATGTCCTGAAGGAGCGTGAGAAGTTTCGAAACAGCGCCACCTAGTGTTGAATTTTTTTTTTCAAATGCTTATAACTTTGGGTGTGGTCAACTTATTTTCACAAAACTCATCTTTTTAGACTCCTGAATCATTGCCGAGTCCTACGATACCAAACATGCTAGGTTTCGCCTTACGGTTTGTGTAGCGTTGTGATTTAGCGCTTAAAAAACATTTGGCTATATCTTCGAAACCGCTAGTCCGATCGAGACGAAACCACCGTCAGAAGTTTGGAAACATAGGTCGATAGCTATACGCCAATGCCCAAATGCGAAAATATTGATGTTTAGGGGTAGTAAATTCCAAACAAAGTCATGTGTCAGTCATTTTTTACGTGTTTTTTCATATAAATGCCTATAACTCTGAAGCGAATTGAGATATTTTCACCAAAACTGACACACATATGTATGGGCTCACTCTGAGGACACGTAAAAAAAATTGTGGGACTGAGCCTCTTGGTGGCGCTATAATAGAACAAAACATGAAATTCCCATTGACTTCAATAGAGTTTTGTGAAATAAAATGCTATTTTCATTCAAAACCTACTTTTTCGAACTCCTCCTACACCGATTGTCCGATTTTCACCAAAATCGAATCATATCATCTCCAGACTGTGCCGACTGAAAGTTATGGATTTCGTGTCGATTGACGAAACCGTTTTCGTATAGCGCAGCAGCAAATTTGAGGCATGATGCTAAAAGCATTATTCAGGCTTTATCTCTGCAATGCCTTGACATATTGACACCAAACTTTGTATGTGTCATTGTCACTTCACTCTGACCACATCACATCAGTTTTGTAACTGCGCCACCTATTGGTCGAAAGTGATAATCCATTAAATCATATTTTTAATTACTGTTTATATGATTTTTCAGACATTTCGCCTAAAATCTTCTTTAAATGTCTTTAATTGCTGATTGTTGCAGTTGATCTGACACTTTCAGCAATGTTGGCATGTCTTGTCGTCTTATTCTGCTTGGCCCCGGTAATTGCTGCTTGCAGCTATATTTAGGGGCCAAGCACCGAAGGTGCGGAGGCACCTATTGTATCTGTTCCGTTTCTTATTATTATTATTATTAGGGGCCAAGCACCGAAGGTGCGGAGGCACCTATTGTATCTGTTCCGTTTCTTATTATTATTATTATTATTATTATTATTATTATTATTATTATTCTTCCGCCATGGGAGTCTATGGCAGCCCATAGAACCGATTGCGGGAAAGTTGTTTTGGTTTGACATTCTGATAGAGGACCGTCTCAACATTAAATACACCAATTTTGGTGTTTCTAAGTCATTCCCTCTAGCGCCACCACCTGTCCAAAGTTTCACTTTTATTTTGCTAATAACTTTTGAACCGTAAGGCCAATCAGCGAAATTCTTTTTTCCTCTGATTCCTGAGCTCATGGCGATTCGATTGCACCCTATGACGTCATTTGCCGTCATAAAAATATGGCCGCCATCTTGAATTTTCAAAAAAAGCTACTTTTTCGAACTCGTCCTAGACGGTTTGTCCGATTTGCACGAAAATTGAACCAGATCATCTTCAGGTAGTGCTGACAAAAAGTTATGGAATTCAAATGGATTCGTCAAACCGTTTTCAATAAACGCACAAATACATTTTACGTAGCGCTAGCAAAAACAGTCGTAAGGCCGTATCTCCGCAACGGTTTATCATATTCAGACCAAACTTGGTACTTGTACTCACAAGCATGACCTGAGGCTACATGCTGTGTTTCGGCGCAGCGCCACCTACTGGTCCGGAGTTATGAAAAATGGCTATTTTTGCTTATAACTTCTGAACAGTTTGTCCAAAAATCATACAATTGGTCTCGTTAGATTCAGGGCAACATGCCGAGTCGACTGATATCCAATTTGACCATATCGGTCATTTTGGCTGTCGGCCATTTTGAATTTTGTGCTAAAATTCTGTATTTTATGAACGCATGAACAGATTGTTACGAAACGTGGTATGGGTCATCAGCACAATGCCCTGAATGAGCCTGAGAAGTTTCGAAACAGCGCCACCTAGTGGTGAATTTTTTTTTTCAAATGCTTATAACTTTGGGTGTGGTCGACTTATTTTCACGAAACTCATCTTTTTAGACTCCTGAATCGTTGCCGAGTCCTACGATACCAAACATGCTAGGTTTTGCCTTACGGTTTGTGTAGCGTTGTGATTTAGCGCTTAAAAAACATTTGGCTATATCTTTGAAACCGCTAGTCCGATCGAGACGAAACCACCGTCAGAAGTTTGGAAACATAGGTCGATAGCTATACGCCAATGCCCAAATGCGAAAATATTGATGTTTAGGGGTACTAATTTCCAATCAAAGTCATGTGTCAGTCATTTTTTTCGTGTTTTTTCATATAAATGTCTATAACTCCGAAGCGAATTGAGATATTTTCACCAAAATTGACACACATATGTATGGGCTCACTCTGAGGACACGTAAAAAAAATTGTGGGACTGAGCCTCTTGGTGGCGCTATAATTGAACAAAATATGAAATTCCCATTGACTTCAATACAGTTTTGTGAAATAAAATGCTATACTAAACAAATGCATTGGTGTAATATTACGAAACTCAGATTGTGTCATCAGCACCATCCCCTGAAGGCAACCAAAATATTTTAAGACAGCGCCACCTAGTGGTCAAAAGTTATAACAAAATTTCCAAAAAGGCTAATAACTTTTGAATAAATCTGGCTATTGAAATGCCACGGGTCTTAATAGATTCCTTGGGTCAAGCCGAGAACATAGATACCAAGTTTTCCTTATTTGGCCAAACTTCCTGTCCGCCATCTTGATTTTCATTCAAAACCTACTTTTTCGAACTCCTCCTAGACCGTTTGTCCGATTTTCACCAAAATCGAATCGTATCATCTCCAGACTGTGCCGACAAAAAGTTATGGATTTCGTGTCGATTGATGAAACCGTTTTCGTATAGCACAGCAGCAAAGTTGAGGCATGATGCCAAAATGACTATTCAGGCTTTATATCTGCAATGCCTCGACATATTGACACAAAACTTTGTATGTGTCACTGTCTCCTTACTCTGACCACACCACATCAATTTCGTAACAGCGCCACCTTTTGGTCAAAAGTGACAATCCATTAAATCATATTTTGAATCACTTTTTACATGATTTTTCAGCCATTTCGCCTAAAATCCTCTTTAAATGTCTTTAATTGCTCATTGTTGCAGTTGGTCTGACACTTTCAGACATGTTGGCATGTCTTGTCGTCTTATTCTGCTTGGCCCCGGTAATTGCTGCTTGCAGCTATATTTATTATTATTATTCTTCCTTCTTCCGACTGGGAGTCTATGGCAGCCCATAGAACCGATTGCGGGAAAGTTGTTTTGGTTTGACATTCTGATAGAGGACCGTCTCAACATTAAATACACCAATTTTGGTGTTTCTAAGTCATTCCCTCTAGCGCCACCACCTGTCCAAAATTTCACTTTTATTTTGCTAATAACTTTTGAACCGTAAGGCCAATCAGCGAAATTCTTTTTTCCACTGATTCCTGAGCTCATGGCGATTCGATTGCACCATATGACGTCATTTGCCGTCATAAAAATATGGCCGCCATCTTGAATTTTCAAAAAAAGCTACTTTTTCGAACTCGTCCTAGACGGTTTGTCCGATTTGCACGAAAATTGAACCAGATCATCTTCAGGTAGTGCTGACAAAAAGTTATGGAATTCAAATGGATTCGTCAAACCGTTTTCGATAAACGCACGAATACATTTTACGTAGCGCTAGCAAAAACAGTCGTAAGGCCGTATCTCCGCAACGGTTTATCGTATTCAGACCAAACTTGGTACTTGTACTCACAAGCATGACCTGAGGCTACATGCTGTGTTTCGGCGCAGCGCCACCTACTGGTCCGGAGATATGAAAAATGGCTATTTTTGCTTATAACTTCTGAACAGTTTGTCCAAAAATCATACAATTGGTCTCGTTAGATTCAGGGCAACATGCCGAGTCGACTGATATCCAATTTGACCATATCGATCATTTTGGCTGTCGGCCATTTTGAATTTTGTGCTAAAATTCTGTATTTTATGAACGCATGAACGGATTGTTACGAAACGTGGTATGGGTCATCAGCACAATGCCCTGAATGAGCCTGAGAAGTTTCGAAACAGCGCCACCTAGTGGTGAATTTTTTTTTTCAAATGCTTATAACTTTGGGTGTGGTCGACTTATTTTCACGAAACTCATCTTTTTAGACTCCTGAATCATTGCCGAGTCCTACGATACCAAACATGCTAGGTTTTGCCTTACGGTTTGTGTAGCGTTGTGATTTAGCGCTTAAAAAACATTTGGCTATATCTTTGAAACCGCTAGTCCGATCGAGACGAAACCACCGTCAGAAGTTTGGAAACATAGGTCGATAGCTACACGCCAATGCCCAAATGCGAAAATATTGATGTTTAGGGGTACTAATTTCCAATCAAAGTCATGTGTCAGTCATTTTTTTCGTGTTTTTTCATATAAATGTCTATAACTCCGAAGCAAATTGAGATTTTTGCACCAAAATCGACACATATATGTATGGGCTCACTCTGAGGACACATAAAAAAAATGGTGGGACTGAGCCTCTTGGTGGCGCTATAATAGAACAAAACATGAAATTCCCATTGACTTCAATGCAGTTTTGTGAAATAAAATGCTATACTAAACAAATGCATTGGTGTAATATTACGAAACTCAGAATGTGCCATCAGCACCATCCCCTGAAGGTACCCAAAATATTTAGAGACAGCGCCACCTAGTGGTCAAAAGTTATAACAACATTTCCAAAACTGCTAATAACTTTTGAATACATCGGCCTATGTAAATGCCACTGGTCTTAATAGATTCCTTGGGTCAAGCCGAGAACATAGATACCAAATTTTCCTTATTTGGTCAAACTTCTTGTCCGCCATCTTGATTTTCATTCAAAACCTACTTTTTCGAACTCCTCCCACACCGTTTGTCCGATTTTCACCAAAATCGAATCGTATCATCTCCAGACCGTGCCGACTAAAAGTTATGGATTTCGTGTCGATAGACGAAACCGTTTTCGTATAGCGCAGCAGCAAAGTTGAGGCATGATGCTAATAGCATTAATTAAGGCTTTATCTCTGCAATGCCTTGACATATTGACACCAAACTTTGTATGTGTCATTGTAACTTCACTCTGACCACATCACATCAGTTTTGTAACTGCGCCACCTATTGGTCGAAAGTGATAATCCATCAAATCATATTTTTATTTATTGTTTCTATGATTTTTCAGGCATTTTGCCTAAAATCCTCTTTAAATGTCTTTAATTGCTCATTGTTGCAGTTGGTCTGACACTTTCAGACATGTCGGCATGTCTTGTCGTCTTATTCAGCTTGGCCCCGGTAATGGCTGCTTGCAGCTATATTTAGGGGCCAAGCACCGAAGGTGCGGAGGCACCTATTGTTTTCGTTCCCGTTCTTATTATTATTATTAGGGGCCAAGCACCGAAGGTGCGGAGGCACCTATTGTATCTGTTCCGTTTCTTATTATTATTATTATTATTATTATTATTATTATTCTTCCGCCATGGGAGTCTATGGCAGCCCATAGAACCGATTGCGGGAAAGTTGTTTTGGTTTGACATTCTGATAGAGGACCGTCTCAACATTAAATACACCAATTTTGGTGTTTCTAAGTCATTCCCTCTAGCGCCACCACCTGTCCAAAGTTTCACTTTTATTTTGCTAATAACTTTTGAACCGTAAGGCCAATCAGCGAAATTCTTTTTTCCTCTGATTCCTGAGCTCATGGCGATTCGATTGCACCCTATGACGTCATTTGCCGTCATAAAAATATGGCCGCCATCTTGAATTTTCAAAAAAAGCTACTTTTTCGAACTCGTCCTAGACGGTTTGTCCGATTTGCACGAAAATTGAACCAGATCATCTTCAGGTAGTGCTGACAAAAAGTTATGGAATTCAAATGGATTCGTCAAACCGTTTTCAATAAACGCACAAATACATTTTACGTAGCGCTAGCAAAAACAGTCGTAAGGCCGTATCTCCGCAACGGTTTATCGTATTCAGACCAAACTTGGTACTTGTACTCACAAGCATGACCTGAGGCTACATGCTGTGTTTCGGCGCAGCGCCACCTACTGGTCCGGAGATATGAAAAATGGCTATTTTTGCTTATAACTTCTGAACAGTTTGTCCAAAAATCATACAATTGGTCTCGTTAGATTCAGGGCAACATGCCGAGTCGACTGATATCCAATTTGACCATATCGGTCATTTTGGCTGTCGGCCATTTTGAATTTTGTGCTAAAATTCTGTATTTTATGAACGCATGAACGGATTGTTACGAAATGTGGTATGGGTCATCAGCACAATGCCCTGAATGAGCCTGAGAAGTTTCGAAACAGCGCCACCTAGTGGTGAATTTTTTTTTTCAAATGCTTATAACTTTGGGTGTGGTCGACTTATTTTCACGAAACTCATCTTTTTAGACTCCTGAATCGTTGCCGAGTCCTACGATACCAAACATGCTAGGTTTCGCCTTACGGTTTGTGTAGCGTTGTGATTTAGCGCTTAAAAAACATTTGGCTATATCTTTGAAACCGCTAGTCCGATCGAGACGAAACCACCGTCAGAAGTTTGGAAACATAGGTCGATAGCTATACGCCAATGCCCAAATGCGAAAATATTGATGTTTAGGGGTACTAATTTCCAATCAAAGTCATGTGTCAGTCATTTTTTTCGTGTTTTTTCATATAAATGTCTATAACTCCGAAGCGAATTGAGATATTTTCACCAAAATTGACACACATATGTATGGGCTCACTCTGAGGACACGTAAAAAAAATTGTGGGACTGAGCCTCTTGGTGGCGCTATAATTGAACAAAATATGAAATTCCCATTGACTTCAATACAGTTTTGTGAAATAAAATGCTATACTAAACAAATGCATTGGTGTAATATTACGAAACTCAGATTGTGTCATCAGCACCATCCCCTGAAGGCAACCAAAATATTTCAAGACAGCGCCACCTAGTGGTCAAAAGTTATAACAAAATTTCCAAAAAGGCTAATAACTTTTGAATAAATCTGGCTATTGAAATGCCACGGGTCTTAATAGATTCCTTGGGTCAAGCCGAGAACATAGATACCAAGTTTTCCTTATTTGGCCAAACTTCCTGTCCGCCATCTTGATTTTCATTCAAAACCTACTTTTTCTAACTCCTCCTAGACCGTTTGTCCGATTTTCACCAAAATCGAATCGTATCATCTCCAGACTGTGCCGACAAAAAGTTATGGATTTCGTGTCGATTGATGAAACCGTTTTCGTATAGCACAGCAGCAAAGTTGAGGCATGATGCCAAAATGACTATTCAGGCTTTATATCTGCAATGCCTCGACATATTGACACAAAACTTTGTATGTGTCACTGTCTCCTTACTCTGACCACACCACATCAATTTCGTAACAGCGCCACCTTTTGGTCAAAAGTGACAATCCATTAAATCATATTTTGAATCACTTTTTACATGATTTTTCAGCCATTTCGCCTAAAATCCTCTTTAAATGTCTTTAATTGCTCATTGTTGCAGTTGGTCTGACACTTTCAGACATGTTGGCATGTCTTGTCGTCTTATTCTGCTTGGCCCCGGTAATTGCTGCTTGCAGCTATATTTATTATTATTATTATTCTTCCTTCTTCCGACTGGGAGTCTATGGCAGCCCATAGAACCGATTGCGGGAAAGTTGTTTTGGTTTGACATTCTGATAGAGGACCGTCTCAACATTAAATACACCAATTTTGGTGTTTCTAAGTCATTCCCTCTAGCGCCACCACCTGTCCAAAATTTCACTTTTATTTTGCTAATAACTTTTGAACCGTAAGGCCAATCAGCGAAATTCTTTTTTCCACTGATTCCTGAGCTCATGGCGATTCGATTGCACCCTATGACGTCATTTGCCGTCATAAAAATATGGCCGCCATCTTGAATTTTCAAAAAAAGCTACTTTTTCGAACTCGTCCTAGACGGTTTGTCCGATTTGCACGAAAATTGAACCAGATCATCTTCAGGTAGTGCTGACAAAAAGTTATGGAATTCAAATGGATTCGTCAAACCGTTTTCGATAAACGCACGAATACATTTTACGTAGCGCTAGCAAAAACAGTCGTAAGGCCGTATCTCCGCAACGGTTTATCGTATTCAGACCAAACTTGGTACTTGTACTCACAAGCATGACCTGAGGCTACATGCTGTGTTTCGGCGCAGCGCCACCTACTGGTCCGGAGATATGAAAAATGGCTATTTTTGCTTATAACTTCTGAACAGTTTGTCCAAAAATCATACAATTGGTCTCGTTAGATTCAGGGCAACATGCCGAGTCGACTGATATCCAATTTGACCATATCGGTCATTTTGGCTGTCGGCCATTTTGAATTTTGTGCTAAAATTCTGTATTTTATGAACGCATGAACGGATTGTTACGAAACGTGGTATGGGTCATCAGCACAATGCCCTGAATGAGCCTGAGAAGTTTCGAAACAGCGCCACCTAGTGGTGAATTTTTTTTTTCAAATGCTTATAACTTTGGGTGTGGTCGACTTATTTTCACGAAACTCATCTTTTTAGACTCCTGAATCATTGCCGAGTCCTACGATACCAAACATGCTAGGTTTTGCCTTACAATTTGTGTAGCGTTGTGATTTAGCGCTTAAAAAACATTTGGCTATATCTTTGAAACCGCTAGTCCGATCGAGACGAAACCACCGTCAGAAGTTTGAAAACATAGGTCGATAGCTATACGCCAATGCCCAAATGCGAAAATATTGATGTTTAGGGGTACTAATTTCCAATCAAAGTCATGTGTCAGTCATTTTTTTCGTGTTTTTTCATATAAATGTCTATAACTCCGAAGCAAATTGAGATTTTTGCACCAAAATCGACACATATATGTATGGGCTCACTCTGAGGACACATAAAAAAATGGTGGGACTGAGCCTCTTGGTGGCGCTATAATAGAACAAAACATGAAATTCCCATTGACTTCAATGCAGTTTTGTGAAATAAAATGCTATACTAAACAAATGCATTGGTGTAATATTACGAAACTCAGAATGTGCCATCAGCACCATCCCCTGAAGGTACCCAAAATATTTAGAGACAGCGCCACCTAGTGGTCAAAAGTTATAACAACATTTCCAAAACTGCTAATAACTTTTGAATACATCGGCCTATGTAAATGCCACTGGTCTTAATAGATTCCTTGGGTCAAGCCGAGAACATAGATACCAAATTTTCCTTATTTGGTCAAACTTCTTGTCCGCCATCTTGATTTTCATTCAAAACCTACTTTTTCGAACTCCTCCTAGACCGTTTGTCCGATTTTCACCAAAATCGAATCGTATCATCTCCAGACCGTGCCGACTAAAAGTTATGGATTTCGTGTCGATAGACGAAACCGTTTTCGTATAGCGCAGCAGCAAAGTTGAGGCATGATGCTAATAGCATTAATTAAGGCTTTATCTCTGCAATGCCTTGACATATTGACACCAAACTTTGTATGTGTCATTGTAACTTCACTCTGACCACATCACATCAGTTTTGTAACTGCGCCACCTATTGGTCGAAAGTGATAATCCATCAAATCATATTTTTATTTATTGTTTCTATGATTTTTCAGGCATTTTGCCTAAAATCCTCTTTAAATGTCTTTAATTGCTCATTGTTGCAGTTGGTCTGACACTTTCAGACATGTCGGCATGTCTTGTCGTCTTATTCAGCTTGGCCCCGGTAATGGCTGCTTGCAGCTATATTTAGGGGCCAAGCACCGAAGGTGCGGAGGCACCTATTGTATCCGTTCGCGTTCTTATTATTAGGGGCCAAGCACCGAAGGTGCGGAGGCACCTATTGTATCCGTTCGCGTTCTTATTATTATTATTCTTCTTCTTCTTCTTCTTCTTCCGCTCTTGGAGTCTATGGCAGCCCATAGAACCGATTGCGGGAAAGTTGTTTTGGTTTGACATTCTGATAGAGCACAGTCCCAACATTAAATACACCAATTTTGGTGTTTCTAAGTCATTCCCTCTAGCGCCACCACCTGTCCAAAGTTTCACTTTTATTTTGCTAATAACTTTTGAACTGTAAGGCCAATCAACAAAATTATTTTTTCCTCTGATTCCTGAGCTCATGCCGATTCGATTGCATCCTATGACTTCATTTTCTGTAATAAAAATATGGCCGCCATTTTGATTCATTCGAAAAACCTACTTTTTCGAACTCGTCCTAGACGGTTTGTCCGATTTGCACGAAAATTGAACCAGATCATCTTCAGGCAGTGCTGACCAAAAGTTATGGAATTCAAATTGATTCGTCAAACCGTTTTCAATAAACGCACGAACAAATTTTACGTAGCGCCTGCAAAAACAGTCGTAAGGCTGTATCTCTGCAACGGTTTATCGTATTCAGACCAAACTTGGTACATGTCATCACAAGCATGACCTGAGGCTACATGCTGCGTTTCGGCGCAGCGCCACCTACTGGTCCGGAGATATGAAAAATGGCTATTTTTGCTTATAACTTCTGAACAGTTTGTCCAAAAATCATAAAATTGGTCTCGTTAGATTCAGGGCGACATGCCGAGTCGACTGATATCCAATTTTACCATATCGGCCATTTTGACTGTCGGCCATTTTGAATTATGTGCTAAAATGCTGTATTTTATGAACGCATGAACGGATTGTTACGAAACTTGGCATGGGTCATCAGCACGATGTCCTGAAGGAGTGTGAGAAGTTTCGAAACAGCGCCACCTAGTGGGGAATTTTTTTTTTCAAACGCTTATAACTTTGGGTGCGGTCGACTTATTTTCACGAGACTCATCTAATTAGACTCCTGAAACCTTGCCGAGTCCTACGATACCAAACATGCTAGGTTTCGCCTTACGGTTTGTGTAGCGTTGTGATTTAGCGCTTAAAAAACATTAGGCTATATCTTCGAAACCGCTTGTCCGATCGAGACGAAACCACCGTCAGAAGTTTGGAAACATAGGTCGATAGCTAAACGCCAATGCCCAAATGCGAAAATATTGATGTTTAGGGGTAGTAAAATTCAAACAAAGTCATGTGTCAGTCATTTTTTACGTGTTTTTTCATATAAATGTTTATAACTCTAAAGCAAATTGAGATATTTTCACCAAAACTGACACACATATGTATGGGCTCACTCTGAGGACACGTAAAAAAAATTGTGGGACTGAGCCTCTTGGTGGCGCTATAATAGAACAAAACATGAAATTCCCATTGACTTCAATACAGTTTTGTGAGATAAAATGCTATTTTCATTCAAAACCTACTTTTTCGAACTCCTCCCACACCGTTTGTCCGATTTTCACCAAAATCGAATCGTATCATCCCCAGACTGTGCCGACTAAAAGTTATGGATTTCGTGTCAATTGACGAAACCGTTTTCGTATAGCGCAGCAGCAAATTTGAGGCATGATGCTAATATCACTATTCAGGCTTTATCTCTGCAATGCCTTGACATATTGACACCAAACTTTGTATGTGTCATTGTCTCCTCACTCTGACCACATCACATCAGTTTTGTAACTGCGCCACCTATTTGTCGAAAGTGATAATCCATTAAATCATATTTTTAATTACTGTTTCTATGATTTTTCAGCCATTTCGTCTAAAATCCTCTTTAAATGTCTTTAATTGCTCATTGTTGCAGTTGGTCTGACACTTTCAGACATGTCGGCATGTCTTGTCGTCTTATTCTGCTTGGCCCCGGTAATTGCTGCTTGCAGCTATATTTAGGGGCCAAGCACCGAAGGTGCGGAGGCACCTATTGTATCTGTTCCGTTTCTTATTATTATTATTATTATTATTATTATTATTATTCTTCCGCCATGGGAGTCTATGGCAGCCCATAGAACCGATTGCGGGAAAGTTGTTTTGGTTTGACATTCTGATAGAGGACCGTCTCAACATTAAATACACCAATTTTGGTGTTTCTAAGTCATTCCCTCTAGCGCCACCACCTGTCCAAAGTTTCACTTTTATTTTGCTAATAACTTTTGAACCGTAAGGCCAATCAGCGAAATTCTTTTTTCCTCTGATTCCTGAGCTCATGGCGATTCGATTGCACCCTATGACGTCATTTGCCGTCATAAAAATATGGCCGCCATCTTGAATTTTCAAAAAAAGCTACTTTTTCGAACTCGTCCTAGACGGTTTGTCCGATTTGCACGAAAATTGAACCAGATCATCTTCAGGTAGTGCTGACAAAAAGTTATGGAATTCAAATGGATTCGTCAAACCGTTTTCAATAAACGCACAAATACATTTTACGTAGCGCTAGCAAAAACAGTCGTAAGGCCGTATCTCCGCAACGGTTTATCGTATTCAGACCAAACTTGGTACTTGTACTCACAAGCATGACCTGAGGCTACATGCTGTGTTTCGGCGCAGCGCCACCTACTGGTCCGGAGATATGAAAAATGGCTATTTTTGCTTATAACTTCTGAACAGTTTGTCCAAAAATCATACAATTGGTCTCGTTAGATTCAGGGCAACATGCCGAGTCGACTGATATCCAATTTTGCCATATCGGTCATTTTGGCTGTCGGCCATTTTGAATTTTGTGCTAAAATTCTGTATTTTATGAACGCATGAACGGATTGTTACGAAACGTGGTATGGGTCATCAGCACGATGCCCTGAATGAGCCTGAGAAGTTTCGAAACAGCGCCACCTAGTGGTGAATTTTTTTTTCCAAATGCTTATAACTTTGGGTGTGGTCGACTTATTTTCACGAAACTCATCTTTTTAGACTCCTGAATCGTTGCCGAGTCCTACGATACCAAACATGCTAGGTTTCGCCTTACGGTTTGTGTAGCGTTGTGATTTAGCGCTTAAAAAACATTTGGCTATATCTTTGAAACCGCTAGTCCGATCGAGACGAAACCACCGTCAGAAGTTTGGAAACATAGGTCGATAGCTATACGCCAATGCCCAAATGCGAAAATATTGATGTTTAGGGGTACTAATTTCCAATCAAAGTCATGTGTCAGTCATTTTTTTCGTGTTTTTTCATATAAATGTCTATAACTCCGAAGCGAATTGAGATATTTTCACCAAAATTGACACACATATGTATGGGCTCACTCTGAGGACACGTAAAAAAAATTGTGGGACTGAGCCTCTTGGTGGCGCTATAATTGAACAAAATATGAAATTCCCATTGACTTCAATACAGTTTTGTGAAATAAAATGCTATACTAAACAAATGCATTGGTGTAATATTACGAAACTCAGATTGTGTCATCAGCACCATCCCCTGAAGGCAACCAAAATATTTCAAGACAGCGCCACCTAGTGGTCAAAAGTTATAACAAAATTTCCAAAAAGGCTAATAACTTTTGAATACATCTGGCTATTGAAATGCCACTGGTCTTAATAGATTCCTTGGGTCAAGCCGAGAACATAGATACCAAGTTTTCCTTATTTGGCCAAACTTCCTGTCCGCCATCTTGATTTTCATTCAAAACCTACTTTTTCGAACTCCTCCTAGACCGTTTGTCCGATTTTCACCAAAATCGAATCGTATCATCTCCAGACTGTGCCGACAAAAAGTTATGGATTTCGTGTCGATTGATGAAACCGTTTTCGTATAGCACAGCAGCAAAGTTGAGGCATGATGCCAAAATGACTATTCAGGCTTTATATCTGCAATGCCTCGACATATTGACACAAAACTTTGTATGTGTCACTGTCTCCTTACTCTGACCACACCACATCAATTTCGTAACAGCGCCACCTTTTGGTCAAAAGTGACAATCCATTAAATCATATTTTGAATAACTTTTTACATGATTTTTCAGCCATTTCGCCTAAAATCCTCTTTAAATGTCTTTAATTGCTCATTGTTGCAGTTGGTCTGACACTTTCAGACATGTTGGCATGTCTTGTCGTCTTATTCTGCTTGGCCCCGGTAATTGCTGCTTGCAGCTATTTATTATTAGGGGCCAAGCACCGAAGGTGCGGAGGCACCTATTGTATCTGTTCCGTTTCTTATTATTATTATTATTATTAGGGGCCAAGCACCGAAGGTGCGGAGGCACCTATTGTATCTGTTCCGTTTCTTATTATTATTATTAGGGGCCAAGCACCGAAGGTGCGGAGGCACCTATTGTATCTGTTCCGTTTCTTATTATTATTATTATTATTATTAGGGGCCAAGCACCGAAGGTGCGGAGGCACCTATTGTATCCGTTCGCGTTCTTATTATTATTCTTCTTCTTCTTCTTCTTCTTCTTCTTCTTCTTCCGCTCTTGGAGTCTATGGCAGCCCATAGAACCGATTGCGGGAAAGTTGTTTTGGTTTGACATTCTGATAGAGCACAGTCCCAACATTAAATACACCAATTTTGGTGTTTCTAAGTCATTCCCTCTAGCGCCACCACCTGTCCAAAGTTTCACTTTTATTTTGCTAATAACTTTTGAACTGTAAGGCCAATCAACAAAATTATTTTTTCCTCTGATTCCTGAGCTCATGCCGATTCGATTGCATCCTATGACTTCATTTTCTGTAATAAAAATATGGCCGCCATTTTGATTCATTCGAAAAACCTACTTTTTCGAACTCGTCCTAGACGGTTTGTCCGATTTGCACGAAAATTGAACCAGATCATCTTCAGGCAGTGCTGACCAAAAGTTATGGAATTCAAATTGATTCGTCAAACCGTTTTCAATAAACGCACGAACAAATTTTACGTAGCGCCTGCAAAAACAGTCGTAAGGCTGTATCTCTGCAACGGTTTATCGTATTCAGACCAAACTTGGTACATGTCATCACAAGCATGACCTGAGGCTACATGCTGCGTTTCGGCGCAGCGCCACCTACTGGTCCGGAGATATGAAAAATGGCTATTTTTGCTTATAACTTCTGAACAGTTTGTCCAAAAATCATAAAATTGGTCTCGTTAGATTCAGGGCGACATGCCGAGTCGACTGATATCCAATTTTACCATATCGGCCATTTTGACTGTCGGCCATTTTGAATTATGTGCTAAAATGCTGTATTTTATGAACGCATGAACGGATTGTTACGAAACTTGGCATGGGTCATCAGCACGATGTCCTGAAGGAGTGTGAGAAGTTTCGAAACAGCGCCACCTAGTGGGGAATTTTTTTTTTCAAATGCTTATAACTTTGGGTGCGGTCGACTTATTTTCACGAGACTCATCTAATTAGACTCCTGAAACCTTGCCGAGTCCTACGATACCAAACATGCTAGGTTTCGCCTTACGGTTTGTGTAGCGTTGTGATTTAGCGCTTAAAAAACATTAGGCTATATCTTCGAAACCGCTTGTCCGATCGAGACGAAACCACCGTCAGAAGTTTGGAAACATAGGTCGATAGCTATACGCCAATGCCCAAATGCGAAAATATTGATGTTTAGGGGTAGTAAAATTCAAACAAAGTCATGTGTCAGTCATTTTTTACGTGTTTTTTCATATAAATGTTTATAACTCTAAAGCAAATTGAGATATTTTCACCAAAACTGACACACATATGTATGGGCTCACTCTGAGGACACGTAAAAAAAATTGTGGGACTGAGCCTCTTGGTGGCGCTATAATAGAACAAAACATGAAATTCCCATTGACTTCAATACAGTTTTGTGAGATAAAATGCTATTTTCATTCAAAACCTACTTTTTCGAACTCCTCCCACACCGTTTGTCCGATTTTCACCAAAATCGAATCGTATCATCCCCAGACTGTGCCGACTAAAAGTTATGGATTTCGTGTCAATTGACGAAACCGTTTTCGTATAGCGCAGCAGCAAATTTGAGGCATGATGCTAATAGCACTATTCAGGCTTTATCTCTGCAATGCCTTGACATATTGACACCAAACTTTGTATGTGTCATTGTCTCCTCACTCTGACCACATCACATCAGTTTTGTAACTGCGCCACCTATTTGTCGAAAGTGATAATCCATTAAATCATATTTTTAATTAGTTTCTATGATTTTTCAGCCATTTCGTCTAAAATCCTCTTTAAATGTCTTTAATTGCTCATTGTTGCAGTTGGTCTGACACTTTCAGACATGTCGGCATGTCTTGTCGTCTTATTCTGCTTGGCCCCGGTAATTGCTGCTTGCAGCTATATTTATTATTCTTCTTCTTCTTCTTCTTCTTCCGCTCTTGGAGTCTATGGCAGCCCATAGAACCGATTGCGGGAAAGTTGTTTTGGTTTGACATTCTGATAGAGGACAGTCCCAACATTAAATACACCAATTTTGGTGTTTCTAAGTCATTCCCTCTAGCGCCACCACCTGTCCAAAGTTTCACTTTTATCTTGCTAATAACTTTTGAACCGTAAGGCCAATCAACAAAATTCTTTTTTCATCTGATTCCTGAGCTCATGCCGATTCGATTGCATCCTATTACTTAATTTTCCGTAATAAAAATATGGCCGCCATTTTGAATCATTCGAAAAACCTACTTTTTCGAACTCGTCCTAGACGGTTTGTCCGATTTGCACGAAAATTGAACCAGATCATCTTCAGGGAGTGCTGACAAAAAGTTATGGAATTCAAATTGATTCGTCAAACCGTTTTCGATAAACGCTCGAACAAATTTTACGTAGCACCTGCAAAAACAGTCGTAAGGCTGTATCTCCGCAACGGTTTATCGTATTCAGACCAAACTTGGTACATGTCATCACAAGCATGACCTGAGGCTACATGCTGCGTTTCGGCGCAGCGCCACCTACTGGTCCGGAGATATGAAAAATGGCTATTTTTGCTTATAACTTCTGAACTGTTTGTCCAAAAATCATAAAATTGGTCTCGTTAGATTCAGGGCAACATGCTGAGTCGACTGATATCCAATTTTACCATATCGGCCATTTTGACTGTCGGCCATTTTGAATTATGTGCTAAAATGCTGTATTTTAGGAACGCATTAACGGATTGTTACAAAACTTGGCATGGGTCATCAGCACGATGTCCTGAAGGAGCGTGAGAAGTTTCGAAACAGCGCCACCTAGTGGTGAAATTTTTTTTTCAAACGCTTATAACTTTGGGTTTGGTCGACTTATTTTCACAAGACTCATCTAATTAGACTCCTGAAACCTTGCCGAGTCCTACGATACCAAACATGCTAGGTTTCGCCTTACGGTTTGTGTAGCGTTGTGATTTAGCGCTTAAAAAACATTAGGCTATATCTTCGAAACCGCTTGTCCGATCGAGACGAAACCACCGTCAGAAGTTTGGAAACATAGGTCGATAGCTATACGCCAATGCCCAAATGCGAAAATATTGATGTTTAGGGGTAGTAAAATTCAAACAAAGTCATGTGTCAGTCATTTTTTACGTGTTTTTTCATATAAATGTTTATAACTCTAAAGCAAATTGAGATATTTTCACCAAAACTGACACACATATGTATGGGCTCACTCTGAGGACACGTAAAAAAAAATTGTGGGACTGAGCCTCTTGGTGGCGCTATAATAGAACAAAACATGAAATTCCCATTGACTTCAATACAGTTTTGTGAGATAAAATGCTATTTTCATTCAAAATCTACTTTTTCGAACTCCTCCCACACCGTTTGTCCGATTTTCACCAAAATCGAATCGTATCATCCCCAGACTGTGCCGACTAAAAGTTATGGATTTCGTGTCAATTCACGAAACCGTTTTCGTATAGCGCAGCAGCAAATTTGAGGCATGATGCTAATAGCACTATTCAGGCTTTATCTCTGCAATGCCTTGACATATTGACACCAAACTTTGTATGTGTCATTGTCTCCTCACTCTGACCACATCACATCAGTTTTGTAACTGTGCCACCTATTTGTCGAAAGTGATAATCCATTAAATCATATTTTTAATTACTGTTTCTATGATTTTTCAGCCATTTTGTCTAAAATCCTCTTTAAATGTCTTTAATTGCTCATTGTTGCAGTTGGTCTGACACTTTCAGACATGTCGAAATGTCTTGTCGTCTTATTCTGCTTGGCCCCGGTAATTGCTGCTTGCAGCTATATTTATTATTATTATTAGGGGCCAAGCACCGAAGGTGCGGAGGCACCTATTGTATCCGTTCGCGTTCTTATTATTATTATTAGGGGCCAAGCACCGAAGGTGCGGAGGCACCTATTGTATCTGTTCCGTTTATTATTATTATTATTATTATTATTATTATTATTATTCTTCCGCCATGGGAGTCTATGGCAGCCCATAGAACCGATTGCGGGAAAGTTGTTTTGGTTTGACATTCTGATAGAGGACCGTCTCAACATTAAATACACCAATTTTGGTGTTTCTAAGTCATTCCCTCTAGCGCCACCACCTGTCCAAAGTTTCACTTTTACTTTGCTAATAACTTTTGAACCGTAAGGCCAATCAGCGAAATTCTTTTTTTCTCTGATTCCTGAGCTTATGGCGATTCGATTGCACCCTATGACGTCATTTTCCGTCATAAAAATATGGCCGCCATCTTGAATTTTCAAAAAAAGCTACTTTTTCGAACTCGTCCTAGACGGTTTGTCCGATTTGCACGAAAATTGAACCAGATCATCTTCAGGTAGTGCTGACAAAAAGTTATGGAATTCAAATGGATTCGTCAAACCGTTTTCGATAAACGCACAAATACATTTTACGTAGCGCTAGCAAAAACAGTCGTAAGGCCGTATCTCCGCAACAGTTTATCGTATTCAGACCAAACTTGGTACTTGTACTCACAAGCATGACCTGAGGCTACATGCTGTGTTTCGGCGCAGCGCCACCTACTGGTCCGGAGATATGAAAAATGGCTATTTTTGCTTATAACTTCTGAACAGTTTGTCCAAAAATCATACAATTGGTCTTGTTAGATTCAGGGCAACATGCCGAGTCGACTGATATCCAATTTGACCATATCGGTCATTTTGGCTGTCGGCCATTTTGAATTTTGTGCTAAAATTCTGTATTTTATGAACGCATGAACGGATTGTTACGAAACGTGGTATGGGTCATCAGCACAATGCCCTGAATGAGCCTGAGAAGTTTCGAAACAGCGCCACCTAGTGGTGAATTTTTTTTTTCAAATGCTTATAACTTTGGGTGTGGTCGACTTATTTTCACGAAACTCATCTTTTTAGACTCCTGAATCGTTGCCGAGTCCTACGATACCAAACATGCTAGGTTTTGCCTTACGGTTTGTGTAACGTTGTGATTTAGCGCTTAAAAAACATTTGGCTATATCTTTGAAACCGCTAGTCCGATCGAGACGAAACCACCGTCAGAAGTTTGGAAACATAGGTCGATAGCTATACGCCAATGCCCAAATGCGAAAATATTGATGTTTAGGGGTACTAATTTCCAATCAAAGTCATGTGTCAGTCATTTTTTTCGTGTTTTTTCATATAAATGTCTATAACTCCGAAGCGAATTGAGATATTTTCACCAAAATTGACACACATATGTATGGGCTCACTCTGAGGACACGTAAAAAAAATTGTGGGACTGAGCCTCTTGGTGGCGCTATAATTGAACAAAATATGAAATTCCCATTGACTTCAATACAGTTTTGTGAAATAAAATGCTATACTAAACAAATGCATTGGTGTAATATTACGAAACTCAGATTGTGTCATCAGCACCATCCCCTGAAGGCAACCAAAATATTTCAAGACAGCGCCACCTAGTGGTCAAAAGTTATAACAAAATTTCCAAAAAGGCTAATAACTTTTGAATAAATCTGGCTATTGAAATGCCACGGGTCTTAATAGATTCCTTGGGTCAAGCCGAGAACATAGATACCAAGTTTTCCTTATTTGGCCAAACTTCCTGTCCGTCATCTTGATTTTCATTCAAAACCTACTTTTTCGAACTCCTCCTAGACCGTTTGTCCGATTTTCACCAAAATCGAATCGTATCATCTCCAGACTGTGCCGACAAAAAGTTATGGATTTCGTGTCGATTGATGAAACCGTTTTCGTATAGCACAGCAGCAAAGTTGAGGCATGATGCCAAAATGACTATTCAGGCTTTATATCTGCAATGCCTCGACATATTGACACAAAACTTTGTATGTGTCACTGTCTCCTTACTCTGACCACACCACATCAATTTCGTAACAGCGCCACCTTTTGGTCAAAAGTGACAATCCATTAAATCATATTTTGAATCACTTTTTACATGATTTTTCAGCCATTTCGCCTAAAATCCTCTTTAAATGTCTTTAATTGCTCATTGTTGCAGTTGGTCTGACACTTTCAGACATGTTGGCATGTCTTGTCGTCTTATTCTGCTTGGCCCCGGTAATTGCTGCTTGCAGCTATATTTATTATTCTTCTTCTTCTTCCGCTCTTGGAGTCTAAGGCAGCCCATAGAACCGATTGCGGGAAAGTTGTTTTGGTTTGACATTCTGATAGAGCACAGTCCCAACATTAAATACACCAATTTTGGTGTTTCTAAGTCATTCCCTCTAGCGCCACCACCTGTCCAAAGTTTCACTTTTATTTTGCTAATAACTTTTGAACCGTAAGGCCAATCAACAAAATTCTTTTTTCATCTGATTCCTGAGCTCATGCCGATTCGATTGCATCCTATTACTTCATTTTCCGTAATAAAAATATGGCCGCCATTTTGAATCATTCGAAAAACCTACTTTTTCGAACTCGTCCTAGACGGTTTGTCCGATTTGCACGAAAATTGAACCAGATCATCTTCAGGGAGTGCTGACAAAAAGTTATGGAATTCAAATTGATTCGTCAAACCGTTTTCGATAAACGCTCGAACAAATTTTACGTAGCGCCTGCAAAAACAGTCGTAAGGCTGTATCTCCGCAACGGTTTATCGTATTCAGACCAAACTTGGTACATGTCATCACAAGCATGACCTGAGGCTACATGCTGCGTTTCGGCGCAGCGCCACCTACTGGTCCGGAGATATGAAAAATGGCTATTTTTGCTTATAACTTCTGAACTGTTTGTCTAAAAATCATAAAATTGGTCTCATTAGATTCAGGGCGACATGCCGAGTCGACTGATATCCAATTTTACCATATCGGCCATTTTGACTGTCGGCCATTTTGAATTATGTGCTAAAATGCTGTATTTTAGGAACGCATGAACGGATTGTTACAAAACTTGGCATGGGTCATCAGCACGATGTCCTGAAGGAGCGTGAGAAGTTTCGAAACAGCGCCACCTAGTGGTGAAATTTTTTTTTCAAACGCTTATAACTTTGGGTTTGGTCGACTTATTTTCACGAGACTCATCTAATTAGACTCCTGAAACCTTGCCGAGTCCTACGATACCAAACATGCTAGGTTTCGCCTTACGGTTTGTGTAGCGTTGTGATTTAGCGCTTAAAAAACATTAGGCTATATCTTCGAAACCGTTTGTCCGATCGAGACGAAACCACCGTCAGAAGTTTGGAAACATAGGTCGATAGCTGCACGCCAATGCCCAAATGCGAAAATATTGATGTTTAGGGGTACTAATTTCCAATCAAAGTCATGTGCCAGTAATTTTTTTCGTGTTTTTTCATATAAATGTCTATAACTCCGAAGCAAATTCAGATATTTTCACCAAAATTGACACACATATGTATGGGCTCACTCTGAGGACACGTAAAAAAAATGGTGGGACTGAGCCTCTTGGTGGCGCTATAATTGAACAAAATATGAAATTCCCATTGACTTCAATGCAGTTTTGTGAAATAAAATGCTATACTTAACAAATGCATTTGTGTAATATTACGAAACTCAGAATGTGCCATCAGCACCATCCCCTGAAGGTACCCAAAATATTTAGAGACAGCGCCACCTAGTGGTCAAAAGTTATAACAACATTTCCAAAACTGCTAATAACTTTTGAATACATCGGCCTATGTAAATGCCACTGGTCTTAATAGATTCCTTGGGTCAAGCCGAGAACATAGATACCAAATTTTCCTTATTTGGTCAAACTTCTTGTCCGCCATCTTGATTTTCATTCAAAACCTACTTTTTCGAACTCCTCCTAGACCGTTTGTCCGATTTTCACCAAAATTGAATCGTATCATCTCCAGACCGTGCCGACTAAAAGTTATGGATTTCGTGTCGATAGACGAAACCGTTTTCGTATAGCGCAGCAACAAAGTTGAGGCATGATGCTAATAGCACTAATTAAGGCTTTATCTCTGCAATGCCTTGACATATTGACACCAAACTTTGTATGTGTCATTGTAACTTCACTCTGACCACATCACATCAGTTTTGTAACTGCGCCACCTATTGGTCGAAAGTGATAATCCATCAAATCATATTTTTAATTATTGTTTCTATGATTTTTCAGGCATTTTGCCAAAAATCCTCTTTAAATGTCTTTAATTGCTCATTGTTGCAGTTGGTCTGACACTTTCAGACATGTTGGCATGTCTTGTCGTCTTATTCTGCTTGGCCCCGGTAATTGCTGCTTGCAGCTATATTTATTATTATTATTCTTCCTTCTTCCGACTGGGAGTCTATGGCAGCCCATAGAACCGATCGCGGGAAAGTTGTAATGGTTTGACATTCTGATAGAGGACAGTCCCAACATTAAATACACTGATTTTGGTGTGTCTAAGTCATTCCCTCTAGCGCCACCACCTGTCCAAAGTTTCACTTTTATTTTGCTAATAACTTTTGAACCGTAAGGCCAATCAACAAAATTCTTTTTTCCTCTGATTCCTGAGCTCATGCCGATTCGATTGCACCCTATGACGTCATTTTCCGTCATATAAATATGGCCACCATTTTTAATTTTCTGAAAAAGCTACTTTTTCGAACTCGTCCTAGATGGTTTGTCCGATTTGCACGAAAATTGAACCAGATCATCTTCAGGCAGTGCTGACCAAAAGTTATGGAATTCAAATTGATTCGTCAAACCGTTTTCGATAAACGCACGAATACATTTTACGTAGCGCTAGCAAAAACAGTCGTAAGGCTATATCTCCGCAACGGTTTATCGTATTCAGACCAAACTTGGTACATGTACTCACAAGCATGACCTGAGGCTACATGCTGCGTTTCGGCGCAGCGCCACCTACTGGTCCGGAGATATGAAAAATGGCTATTTTTGCTTATAACTTCTGAACAGTTTGTCCAAAAATCATAAAATTGGTCTTGATAGATTCAGGGCGACATGCCGGGTCGACTGATATCCAATTTTGCCATATCGGCCATTTTGACTGTCGGCCATTTTGAATTATGTGCTAAAATGCTGTATTTTAGGAATGCATGAACGGATTGTTACGAAACTTGGCATGGGTCATCAGCACGATGCCCTGAATGAGCCTGAGAAGTTTCGAAACAGCGCCACCTAGTGGTGAATTTTTTTTTCCAAATGCTTATAACTATGGGTGTGGTCGACTTATTTTCACGAAACTCATCTTTTTAGACTCCTGAATCGTTGCCGAGTCCTACGATACCAAACATGCTAGGTTTCGCCTTACGGTTTGTGTAGCGTTGTGATTTAGCGCTTAAAAAACATTTGGCTATATCTTTGAAACCGCTAGTCCGATCGAGACGAAACCACCGTCAGAAGTTTGGAAACATAGGTCGATAGCTAAATGCCAATGCCCAAATGCGAAAATATTGATGATTAGGGGTACTAATTTCCAATCAAAGTCATGTGTCAGTCATTTTTTTCGTGTTTTTTCATATAAATGTCTATAACTCCGAAGCGAATTGAGATATTTTCACCAAAATTGACACACATATGTATGGGCTCACTCTGAGGACACGTAAAAAAAATTGTGGGACTGAGCCTCTTGGTGGCGCTATAATTGAACAAAATATGAAATTCCCATTGACTTCAATGCAGTTTTGTGAAATAAAATGCTATACTTAACAAATGCATTTGTGTAATATTACGAAACTCAGAATGTGCCATCAGCACCATCCCCTGAAGGTACCCAAAATATTTAGAGACAGCGCCACCTAGTGGTCAAAAGTTATAACAACATTTCCAAAACTGCTAATAACTTTTGAATACATCGGCCTATGTAAATGCCACTGGTCTTAATAGATTCCTTGGGTCAAGCCGAGAACATAGATACCAAATTTTCCTTATTTGGTCAAACTTCTTGTCCGCCATCTTGATTTTCATTCAAAACCTACTTTTTCGAACTCCTCCTAGACCGTTTGTCCGATTTTCACCAAAATTGAATCGTATCATCTCCAGACCGTGCCGACTAAAAGTTATGGATTTCGTGTCGATAGACGAAACCGTTTTCGTATAGCGCAGCAACAAAGTTGAGGCATGATGCTAATAGCACTAATTAAGGCTTTATCTCTGCAATGCCTTGACATATTGACACCAAACTTTGTATGTGTCATTGTAACTTCACTCTGACCACATCACATCAGTTTTGTAACTGCGCCACCTATTGGTCGAAAGTGATAATCCATCAAATCATATTTTTAATTATTGTTTCTATGATTTTTCAGGCATTTTGCCAAAAATCCTCTTTAAATGTCTTTAATTGCTCATTGTTGCAGTTGGTCTGACACTTTCAGACATGTTGGCATGTCTTGTCGTCTTATTCTGCTTGGCCCCGGTAATTGCTGCTTGCAGCTATATTTCTTCTTCTTTTTTTTCTTCCGACTTGGCGTCTATGGCAGCCCATAGTACCGATTGCGGGAAAGTTGTTTTGGTTTGAAATTCTGATAGAGGACAGTCCCAACATTAAATACACCAATTTTGGTGTTTCTAAGTCATTCCCTCTAGCGCCACCACCTGTCCAAAGTTTCACTTTTATTTTGTTAATAACTTTTGAACCGTAAGGCCAATCAGCAAAATTCTTTTGTCCTCTGAATCCTGAGCTCATGACGATTCGATTGCACCCTATGACGTAATTTTCCGTCATAGAAATATGGCCGCCATTTTGAAGTTTTTGAAAAAGTTACTTTTTCAAACTCATCCTAGACGGTTTGTCCGATTTGCACGAAAATTGAACCAGATCATCTTCAGGCAGTGCTGACCAAAAGTTATGGAATTCAAATTGATTCGTCAAACCGTTTTCAATAAACGCACGAACAAATTTTACGTAGCGCCTGCAAAAACAGTCGTAAGGCTGTATCTCTGCAACGGTTTATCGTATTCAGACCAAACTTGGTACATGTCATCACAAGCATGACCTGAGGCTACATGCTGCGTTTCGGCGCAGCGCCACCTACTGGTCCGGAGATATGAAAAATGGCTATTTTTGCTTATAACTTCTGAACAGTTTGTCCAAAAATCATAAAATTGGTCTCGTTAGATTCAGGGCGACATGCCGAGTCGACTGATATCCAATTTTGCCATATCGGCCATTTTGACTGTCGGCCATTTTGAATTATGTGCTAAAATGCTGTATTTTATGAACGCATGAACGGATTGTTACGAAACTTGGCATGGGTCATCAGCACGATGTCCTGAAGGAGTGTGAGAAGTTTCGAAACAGCGCCACCTAGTGGGGAATTTTTTTTTTCAAATGCTTATAACTTTGGGTGCGGTCGACTTATTTTCACGAGACTCATCTAATTAGACTCCTGAAACCTTGCCGAGTCCTACGATACCAAACATGCTAGGTTTCGCCTTACGGTTTGTGTAGCGTTGTGATTTAGCGCTTAAAAAACATTAGGCTATATCTTCGAAACCGCTTGTCCGATCGAGACGAAACCACCGTCAGAAGTTTGGAAACATAGGTCGATAGCTATACGCCAATGCCCAAATGCGAAAATATTGATGTTTAGGGGTAGTAAAATTCAAACAAAGTCATGTGTCAGTCATTTTTTACGTGTTTTTTCATATAAATGTTTATAACTCTAAAGCAAATTGAGATATTTTCACCAAAACTGACACACATATGTATGGGCTCACTCTGAGGACACGTAAAAAAAATTGTGGGACTGAGCCTCTTGGTGGCGCTATAATAGAACAAAACATGAAATTCCCATTGACTTCAATACAGTTTTGTGAGATAAAATGCTATTTTCATTCAAAACCTACTTTTTCGAACTCCTCCCACACCGTTTGTCCGATTTTCACCAAAATCGAATCGTATCATCCCCAGACTGTGCCGACTAAAAGTTATGGATTTTGTGTCAATTGACGAAACCGTTTTCGTATAGCGCAGCAGCAAATTTGAGGCATGATGCTAATAGCACTATTCAGGCTTTATCTCTGCAATGCCTTGACATATTGACACCAAACTTTGTATGTGTCATTGTCTCCTCACTCTGACCACATCACATCAGTTTTGTAACTGCGCCACCTATTTGTCGAAAGTGATAATCCATTAAATCATATTTTTAATTACTGTTTCTATGATTTTTCAGCCATTTCGTCTAAAATCCTCTTTAAATGTCTTTAATTGCTCATTGTTGCAGTTGGTCTGACACTTTCAGACATGTCGGCATGTCTTGTCGTCTTATTCTGCTTGGCCCCGGTAATTGCTGCTTGCAGCTATATTTAGGGGCCAAGCACCGAAGGTGCGGAGGCACCTATTGTATCTGTTCCCGTTCTTATTATTAGGGGCCAAGCACCGAAGGTGCGGAGGCACCTATTGTATCTGTTCCCGTTCTTATTAGGGGCCAAGCACCGAAGGTGCGTAGGCACCTATTGTATCTGTTCCCGTTCTTATTATTATTATTCTTCCGTTTCTTCCGACTGGGTGTCTATGGCAGCCCATAGAACCGATTGCGGGAAAGTTGTTTTGGATTGACATTCTGATAGAGGACTCTCCCAACATTAAATACACCAATTTTGTTGTTTCTAAGTCATTCCCTCTAGCGCCACCACCTGTCCAAAGTTTCACTTTTATTTTGCTAATAACTTTTGAACCGTGAGGTCAATCAACAAAATTCTTTTTTCCTCTGATTCCTGAGCTCATGCCGATTCGATTGCACCCTATGACTTCATTTTCCGTCATAACAATATGGCCGCCATTTTTAATTTTTCGTAAAACCTACTTTTTCGAACTCGTCCTAGACGGTTTGTCCGATTCGCACGAAAATTGAACCAGATCATCTTCAGGCAGTGCTGACAAAAAGTTATGGAATTCAAATTGATTCGTTAAACCGTTTTCAAAAAACGCTCGAACTAATTTTACGTAGCGCCTGCAAAAACAGTCGTAGGGCTCTATCTCCGCAACGGTTTATCGTATTCAGACCAAACTTGGTACATGTCATCACAGGTATGACCTGAGGCTACATGCTGTGTTTCGGCGCAGCGCCACCTACTGGTCCGGAGATATGGAAAATGGCTATTTTTGCTTATAGGTTTTGAACAGTTTGTCCAAAAATCATAAAATTGGTCTCGTTAGATTCAGGGCAACATGCCGATTCGACTGATATCCAATTTGACCATATCGGCCATTTTGACTGTCAGCCATTTTGAATTTTGTGCTAAAATGCTGTATTTTATGAACGCATGAACGAATTGTTACGAAACTTGGTATTGGTCATCATCACGATGTCCTGAAGGAACCTGAGAACTTTCGAAACAGCGCCACCTAGTGGTGAATTTTTTTTCCCAAATGCTTATAACTTTGGGTGTGGTCAACTTATTTTCACGAGACTCATCTCATTACAGTCCTGAATCGTTGCCGAGTCCCACGATACCAAACATGCTAGGTTTCGCCTTACGGTTTGTGTAGCGTTGTGATTTAGCGCTTAAAAAACATTTGGCTATATCTTCGAAACCGATAGTCCGATCAAGACGAAACCACCGTCAGAAGTTTGGAAACATAGGTCGATAACTATACGCCAACGCCCAAATGCAAAAATATTGATGTTTAGGGGTAGTAAATTCCAATCAAAGTCATGTGTCAGTCATTTTTTACGTGTTTTTTCATATAAATGTCTATAACTCCGAAGCGAATTGAGATATCTTCACCAAAATTGACACACATATGTATGGGCTCACTCTGAGGACACATAAAAAAAATGGTGTGACTGAGCCTCTTGGTGGCGCTATAACAGAACAAAACATGAAATTCCCATTGACTTCAATACAGTTTTGTGAAATAAAATGCTATACTAAACAAATGCATTGGTGTAATATTACGAAACTCAGAATGTGCCATCAGCTCCATCCCTTGAAGGTACCCAAAAGATTTCGAGACAGCGCCACCTAGTGGTCAAAAGTTATAACAAAATTTCCAAAAAGGCTAATAACTTTTGAATAAATCTGGCTATTGAAATGCCACTGGTCTTAATAGATTCCCTGGGTCAAGCCGAGAACATAGATACCAAGTTTTCCTTATTTGGCCAAACTTCCTGTCCGCCATCTTGATTTTCATTCAAAACCTACTTTTTCGAACTCCTCCTAGACCGTTTGTCCGATTTTCACCAAAATCGAATCGTATCATCTCCAGACTGTGCCGACTAAACGTTATGGATTTCGTGTCGATAGACGAAACTGTTTTCGTATAGCGCAGCAGCAAAGTTGAGGCATGATGCCAAAAGCACTATTCAGGCTTTATCTCTGAAATCCCTTGAAATATTGACACCAAACTTTGTATATGTCATTGTCACTTCACTCTGACCACATCACATCAGTTTTGTAACTGCTCCACCTATTGGTCGAAAGTGATAATCCATTAAATCATATTTTAAATGACTTTTTATATGATTTTTCAGCCATTTCGCCTAAAATCCTCTTTAAATGTATTTAATTGCTCATTGTTCCAGTTGGTCTGACACCTTCAGCCATGTTGGCATATCCTGTCATCTGCTTGCGCTTGGCCCCGATAATTGCTGCTTGCAGCTATATTTAGGGGCCAAGCACCGAAGGTGCGTAGGCACCTATTGTATCTGTTCTCGTTCTTATTAGGGGCCAAGCACCGAAGGTGCGGAGGCACCTATTGTATCTGTTCCGTTTCTTATTATTATTATTAGGGGCCAAGCACCGAAGGTGCGGAGGCACCTATTGTATCTGTTCCGTTTCTTATTATTATTATTATTATTATTATTATTATTATTATTATTATTCTTCCGCCATGGGAGTCTATGGCAGCCCATAGAACCGATTGCGGGAAAGTTGTTTTGGTTTGACATTCTGATAGAGGACCGTCTCAACATTAAATACACCAATTTTGGTGTTTCTAAGTCATTCCCTCTAGCGCCACCACCTGTCCAAAGTTTCACTTTTATTTTGCTAATAACTTTTGAACCGTAAGGCCAATCAGCGAAATTCTTTTCTCCTCTGATTCCTGAGCTCATGGCGATTCGATAGCACCCTATGACGTCATTTGCCGTCATAAAAATATGGCCGCCATCTTGAATTTTCAAAAAAAGCTACTTTTTCGAACTCGTCCTAGACGGTTTGTCCGATTTGCACGAAAATTGAACCAGATCATCTTCAGGTAGTGCTGACAAAAAGTTATGGAATTCAAATGGATTCGTCAAACCGTTTTCAATAAACGCACAAATATATTTTACGTAGCGCTAGCAAAAACAGTCGTAAGGCCGTATCTCCGCAACGGTTTATCGTATTCAGACCAAACTTGGTACATGTACTCACAAGCATGACCTGAGGCTACATGCTGTGTTTCGGCGCAGCGCCACCTACTGGTCCGGAGATATGAAAAATGGCTATTTTTGCTTATTACTTCTGAACAGTTTGTCCAAAAATCATACAATTGGTCTCGTTAGATTCAGGGCAACATGCCGAGTCGACTGATATCCAATTTGACCATATCGGTCATTTTGGCTGTCGGCCATTTTGAATTTTGTGCTAAAATTCTGTATTTTATGAACGCATGAACGGATTGTTACGAAACGTGGTATGGGTCATCAGCACAATGCCCTGAATGAGCCTGAGAAGTTTCGAAACAGCGCCACCTAGTGGTGAATTTTTTTTTTCAAATGCTTATAACTTTGGGTGTGGTCGACTTATTTTCACGAAACTCATCTTTTTAGACTCCTGAATCGTTGCCGAGTCCTACGATACCAAACATGCTAGGTTTTGCCTTACGGTTTGTGTAGCGTTGTGATTTAGCGCTTAAAAAACATTTGGCTATATCTTCGAAACCGCTAGTCCGATCGAGACGAAACCACCGTCAGAAGTTTGGAAACATAGGTCGATAGCTATACGCCAATGCCCAAATGCGAAAATATTGATGTTTAGGGGTACTAATTTCCAATCAAAGTCATGTGTCAGTCATTTTTTTCGTGTTTTTTCATATAAATGTCTATAACTCCGAAGCGAATTGAGATATTTTCACCAAAATTGACACACATATGTATGGGCTCACTCTGAGGACACGTAAAAAAAATGGTGGGACTGAGCCTCTTGGTGGCGCTATAATTGAACAAAATATGAAATTCCCATTGACTTCAATACAGTTTTGTGAAATAAAATGCTATACTAAACAAATGCATTGGTGTAATATTACGAAACTCAGATTGTGTCATCAGCACCATCCCCTGAAGGCAACCAAAATATTTCAAGACAGCGCCACCTAGTGGTCAAAAGTTATAACAAAATTTCCAAAAAGGCTAATAACTTTTGAATAAATCTGGCTATTGAAATGCCACGGGTCTTAATAGATTCCTTGGGTCAAGCCGAGAACATAGATACCAAGTTTTCCTTATTTGGCCAAACTTCCTGTCCGCCATCTTGATTTTCATTCAAAACCTACTTTTTCGAACTCCTCCTAGACCGTTTGTCCGATTTTCACCAAAATCGAATCGTATCATCTCCAGATTGTGCCGACAAAAAGTTATGGATTTCGTGTTGATTGATGAAACCGTTTTCGTATAGCACAGCAGCAAAGTTGAGGCATGATGCCAAAATGACTATTCAGGCTTTATATCTGCAATGCCTCGACATATTGACACAAAACTTTGTATGTGTCACTGTCTCCTTACTCTGACCACACCACATCAATTTCGTAACAGCGCCACCTTTTGGTCAAAAGTGACAATCCATTAAATCATATTTTGAATCACTTTTTACATGATTTTTCAGCCATTTCGCCTAAAATCCTCTTTAAATGTCTTTAATTGCTCATTGTTGCAGTTGGTCTGACACTTTCAGACATGTTGGCATGTCTTGTCGTCTTATTCTGCTTGGCCCCGGTAATTGCTGCTTGCAGCTATATTTATTATTAGGGGCCAAGCACCGAAGGTGCGGAGGCACCTATTGTATCTGTTCCGTTTCTTATTATTATTATTATTATTATTATTATTAGGGGCCAAGCACCGAAGGTGCGGAGGCACCTATTGTATCTGTTCCGTTTCTTATTATTATTATTATTATTATTATTATTATTATTCTTCCGCCATGGGAGTCTATGGCAGCCCATAGAACCGATTGCGGGAAAGTTGTTTTGGTTTGACATTCTGATAGAGGACCGTCTCAACATTAAATACACCAATTTTGGTGTTTCTAAGTCATTCCCTCTAGCGCCACCACCTGTCCAAAGTTTCACTTTTATTTTGCTAATAACTTTTGAACCAAAAGGCCAATCAGCGAAATTCTTTTTTCCTCTGATTCCTGAGCTCATGGCGATTCGATTGCACCCTATGACGTCATTTTCCGTCATAAAAATATGGCCGCCATCTTGAATTTTCAAAAAAAGCTACTTTTTCGAACTCGTCCTAGACGGTTTGTCCGATTTGCACGAAAATTGAACCAGATCATCTTCAGGTAGTGCTGACAAAAAGTTATGGAATTCAAATGGATTCGTCAAACCGTTTTCGATAAACGCACAAATACATTTTACGTAGCGCTAGCAAAAACAGTCATAAGGCCGTATCTCCGCAACGGTTTATCGTATTCAGACCAAACTTGGTACTTGTACTCACAAGCATGACCTGAGGCTACATGCTGTGTTTCGGCGCAGCGCCACCTACTGGTCCGGAGATATGAAAAATGGCTATTTTTGCTTATAACTTCTGAACAGTTTGTCCAAAAATCATACAATTGGTCTCGTTAGATTCAGGGCAACATGCCGAGTCGACTGATATCCAATTTGACCATATCGGTCATTTTGGCTGTCGGCCATTTTGAATTTTGTGCTAAAATTCTGTATTTTATGAACGCATGAACGGATTGTTACGAAACGTGGTATGGGTCATCAGCACAATGCCCTGAATGAGCCTGAGAAGTTTCGAAACAGCGCCACCTAGTGGTGAATTTTTTTTTTCAAATGCTTATAACTTTGGGTGTGGTCGACTTATTTTCACGAAACTCATCTTTTTAGACTCCTGAATCGTTGCCGAGTCCTACGATACCAAACATGCTAGGTTTCGCCTTACGGTTTGTGTAGCGTTGTGATTTAGCGCTTAAAAAACATTTGGCTATATCTTTGAAACCGCTAGTCCGATCGAGACGAAACCACCGTCAGAAGTTTGGAAACATAGGTCGATAGCTATACGCCAATGCCCAAATGCGAAAATATTGATGTTTAGGGGTACTAATTTCCAATCAAAGTCATGTGTCAGTCATTTTTTTCGTGTTTTTTCATATAAATGTCTATAACTCCGAAGCGAATTGAGATATTTTCACCAAAATTGACACACATATGTATGGGCTCACTCTGAGGACACGTAAAAAAAATTGTGGGACTGAGCCTCTTGGTGGCGCTATAATTGAACAAAATATGAAATTCCCATTGACTTCAATACAGTTTTGTGAAATAAAATGCTATACTAAACAAATGCATTGGTGTAATATTACGAAACTCAGATTGTGTCATCAGCACCATCCCCTGAAGGCAACCAAAATATTTCAAGACAGCGCCACCTAGTGGTCAAAAGTTATAACAAAATTTCCAAAAAGGCTAATAACTTTTGAATAAATCTGGCTATTGAAATTCCACGGTTCTTAATAGATTCCTTGGGTCAAGCCGAGAACATAGATACCAAGTTTTCCTTATTTGGCCAAACTTCCTGTCCGCCATCTTGATTTTCATTCAAAACCTACTTTTTCGAACTCCTCCTAGACCGTTTGTCCGATTTTCACCAAAATCGAATCGTATCATCTCCAGACTGTGCCGACAAAAAGTTATGGATTTCGTGTCGATTGATGAAACCGTTTTCGTATAGCGCAGCAGCAAAGTTGAGGCATGATGCCAAAATGACTATTCAGGCTTTATATCTGCAATGCCTCGACATATTGACACAAAACTTTGTATGTGTCACTGTCTACTTACTCTGACCACACCACATCAATTTCGTAACAGCGCCACCTTTTGGTCAAAAGTGACAATCCATTAAATCATATTTTGAATCACTTTTTACATGATTTTTCAGCCATTTCGCCTAAAATCCTCTTTAAATGTCTTTAATTGCTCATTGTTGCAGTTGGTCTGACACTTTCAGACATGTTGGCATGTCTTGTCGTCTTATTCTGCTTGGCCCCGGTAATTGCTGCTTGCAGCTATATTTATTATTAGGGGCCAAGCACCGAAGGTGCGGAGGCACCTATTGTATCTGTTCCGTTTCTTATTATTATTATTATTATTATTATTATTAGGGGCCAAGCACCGAAGGTGCGGAGGCACCTATTGTATCTGTTCCGTTTCTTATTATTATTATTATTATTATTATTATTATTATTCTTCCGCCATGGGAGTCTATGGCAGCCCATAGAACCGATTGCGGGAAAGTTGTTTTGGTTTGACATTCTGATAGAGGACCGTCTCAACATTAAATACACCAATTTTGGTGTTTCTAAGTCATTCCCTCTAGCGCCACCACCTGTCCAAAGTTTCACTTTTATTTTGCTAATAACTTTTGAACCAAAAGGCCAATCAGCGAAATTCTTTTTTCCTCTGATTCCTGAGCTCATGGCGATTCGATTGCACCCTATGACGTCATTTTCCGTCATAAAAATATGGCCGCCATCTTGAATTTTCAAAAAAAGCTACTTTTTCGAACTCGTCCTAGACGGTTTGTCCGATTTGCACGAAAATTGAACCAGATCATCTTCAGGTAGTGCTGACAAAAAGTTATGGAATTCAAATGGATTCGTCAAACCGTTTTCGATAAACGCACAAATACATTTTACGTAGCGCTAGCAAAAACAGTCATAAGGCCGTATCTCCGCAACGGTTTATCGTATTCAGACCAAACTTGGTACTTGTACTCACAAGCATGACCTGAGGCTACATGCTGTGTTTCGGCGCAGCGCCACCTACTGGTCCGGAGATATGAAAAATGGCTATTTTTGCTTATAACTTCTGAACAGTTTGTCCAAAAATCATACAATTGGTCTCGTTAGATTCAGGGCAACATGCCGAGTCGACTGATATCCAATTTGACCATATCGGTCATTTTGGCTGTCGGCCATTTTGAATTTTGTGCTAAAATTCTGTATTTTATGAACGCATGAACGGATTGTTACGAAACGTGGTATGGGTCATCAGCACAATGCCCTGAATGAGCCTGAGAAGTTTCGAAACAGCGCCACCTAGTGGTGAATTTTTTTTTTCAAATGCTTATAACTTTGGGTGTGGTCGACTTATTTTCACGAAACTCATCTTTTTAGACTCCTGAATCGTTGCCGAGTCCTACGATACCAAACATGCTAGGTTTCGCCTTACGGTTTGTGTAGCGTTGTGATTTAGCGCTTAAAAAACATTTGGCTATATCTTTGAAACCGCTAGTCCGATCGAGACGAAACCACCGTCAGAAGTTTGGAAACATAGGTCGATAGCTATACGCCAATGCCCAAATGCGAAAATATTGATGTTTAGGGGTACTAATTTCCAATCAAAGTCATGTGTCAGTCATTTTTTTCGTGTTTTTTCATATAAATGTCTATAACTCCGAAGCGAATTGAGATATTTTCACCAAAATTGACACACATATGTATGGGCTCACTCTGAGGACACGTAAAAAAAATTGTGGGACTGAGCCTCTTGGTGGCGCTATAATTGAACAAAATATGAAATTCCCATTGACTTCAATACAGTTTTGTGAAATAAAATGCTATACTAAACAAATGCATTGGTGTAATATTACGAAACTCAGATTGTGTCATCAGCACCATCCCCTGAAGGCAACCAAAATATTTCAAGACAGCGCCACCTAGTGGTCAAAAGTTATAACAAAATTTCCAAAAAGGCTAATAACTTTTGAATAAATCTGGCTATTGAAATTCCACGGTTCTTAATAGATTCCTTGGGTCAAGCCGAGAACATAGATACCAAGTTTTCCTTATTTGGCCAAACTTCCTGTCCGCCATCTTGATTTTCATTCAAAACCTACTTTTTCGAACTCCTCCTAGACCGTTTGTCCGATTTTCACCAAAATCGAATCGTATCATCTCCAGACTGTGCCGACAAAAAGTTATGGATTTCGTGTCGATTGATGAAACCGTTTTCGTATAGCGCAGCAGCAAAGTTGAGGCATGATGCCAAAATGACTATTCAGGCTTTATATCTGCAATGCCTCGACATATTGACACAAAACTTTGTATGTGTCACTGTCTACTTACTCTGACCACACCACATCAATTTCGTAACAGCGCCACCTTTTGGTCAAAAGTGACAATCCATTAAATCATATTTTGAATCACTTTTTACATGATTTTTCAGCCATTTCGCCTAAAATCCTCTTTAAATGTCTTTAATTGCTCATTGTTGCAGTTGGTCTGACACTTTCAGACATGTTGGCATGTCTTGTCGTCTTATTCTGCTTGGCCCCGGTAATTGCTGCTTGCAGCTATATTTATTATTATTATTATTATTCTTCCGCCATGGGAGTCTATGGCAGCCCATAGAACCGATTGCGGGAAAGTTGTTTTGGTTTGACATTCTGATAGAGGACCGTCTCAACATTAAATACACCAATTTTGGTGTTTCTAAGTCATTCCCTCTAGCGCCACCACCTGTCCAAAGTTTCACTTTTATTTTGCTAATAACTTTTGAACCGTAAGGCCAATCAGCGAAATTCTTTTCTCCTCTGATTCCTGAGCTCATGGCGATTCGATAGCACCCTATGACGTCATTTGCCGTCATAAAAATATGGCCGCCATCTTGAATTTTCAAAAAAAGCTACTTTTTCGAACTCGTCCTAGACGGTTTGTCCGATTTGCACGAAAATTGAACCAGATCATCTTCAGGTAGTGCTGACAAAAAGTTATGGAATTCAAATGGATTCGTCAAACCGTTTTCAATAAACGCACAAATATATTTTACGTAGCGCTAGCAAAAACAGTCGTAAGGCCGTATCTCCGCAACGGTTTATCGTATTCAGACCAAACTTGGTACATGTACTCACAAGCATGACCTGAGGCTACATGCTGTGTTTCGGCGCAGCGCCACCTACTGGTCCGGAGATATGAAAAATGGCTATTTTTGCTTATTACTTCTGAACAGTTTGTCCAAAAATCATACAATTGGTCTCGTTAGATTCAGGGCAACATGCCGAGTCGACTGATATCCAATTTGACCATATCGGTCATTTTGGCTGTCGGCCATTTTGAATTTTGTGCTAAAATTCTGTATTTTATGAACGCATGAACGGATTGTTACGAAACGTGGTATGGGTCATCAGCACAATGCCCTGAATGAGCCTGAGAAGTTTCGAAACAGCGCCACCTAGTGGTGAATTTTTTTTTTCAAATGCTTATAACTTTGGGTGTGGTCGACTTATTTTCACGAAACTCATCTTTTTAGACTCCTGAATCGTTGCCGAGTCCTACGATACCAAACATGCTAGGTTTTGCCTTACGGTTTGTGTAGCGTTGTGATTTAGCGCTTAAAAAACATTTGGCTATATCTTCGAAACCGCTAGTCCGATCGAGACGAAACCACCGTCAGAAGTTTGGAAACATAGGTCGATAGCTATACACCAATGCCCAAATGCGAAAATATTGATGTTTAGGGGTACTAATTTCCAATCAAAGTCATGTGTCAGTCATTTTTTTCGTGTTTTTTCATATAAATGTCTATAACTCCGAAGCGAATTGAGATATTTTCACCAAAATTGACACACATATGTATGGGCTCACTCTGAGGACACGTAAAAAAAATGGTGGGACTGAGCCTCTTGGTGGCGCTATAATTGAACAAAATATGAAATTCCCATTGACTTCAATACAGTTTTGTGAAATAAAATGCTATACTAAACAAATGCATTGGTGTAATATTACGAAACTCAGATTGTGTCATCAGCACCATCCCCTGAAGGCAACCAAAATATTTCAAGACAGCGCCACCTAGTGGTCAAAAGTTATAACAAAATTTCCAAAAAGGCTAATAACTTTTGAATAAATCTGGCTATTGAAATGCCACGGGTCTTAATAGATTCCTTGGGTCAAGCCGAGAACATAGATACCAAGTTTTCCTTATTTGGCCAAACTTCCTGTCCGCCATCTTGATTTTCATTCAAAACCTACTTTTTCGAACTCCTCCTAGACCGTTTGTCCGATTTTCACCAAAATCGAATCGTATCATCTCCAGATTGTGCCGACAAAAAGTTATGGATTTCGTGTTGATTGATGAAACCGTTTTCGTATAGCACAGCAGCAAAGTTGAGGCATGATGCCAAAATGACTATTCAGGCTTTATATCTGCAATGCCTCGACATATTGACACAAAACTTTGTATGTGTCACTGTCTCCTTACTCTGACCACACCACATCAATTTCGTAACAGCGCCACCTTTTGGTCAAAAGTGACAATCCATTAAATCATATTTTGAATCACTTTTTACATGATTTTTCAGCCATTTCGCCTAAAATCCTCTTTAAATGTCTTTAATTGCTCATTGTTGCAGTTGGTCTGACACTTTCAGACATGTTGGCATGTCTTGTCGTCTTATTCTGCTTGGCCCCGGTAATTGCTGCTTGCAGCTATATTTATTATTATTATTCTTCCGCCATGGGAGTCTATGGCAGCCCATAGAACCGATTGCGGGAAAGTTGTTTTGGTTTGACATTCTGATAGAGGACCGTCTCAACATTAAATACACCAATTTTGGTGTTTCTAAGTCATTCCCTCTAGCGCCACCACCTGTCCAAAGTTTCACTTTTACTTTGCTAATAACTTTTGAACCGTAAGGCCAATCAGCGAAATTCTTTTTTCCTCTGATTCCTGAGCTCATGGCGATTCGATTGCACCCTATGACGTCATTTGCCGTCATAAAAATATTGCCGCCATCTTGAATTTTCAAAAAAAGCTACTTTTTCGAACTCGTCCTAGACGGTTTGTCCGATTTGCACGAAAATTGAACCAGATCATCTTCAGGTAGTGCTGACAAAAAGTTATGGAATTCAAATGGATTCGTCAAACCGTTTTCAATAAACGCACAAATACATTTTACGTAGCGCTAGCAAAAACAGTCGTAAGGCCGTATCTCCGCAACGGTTTATCGTATTCAGACCAAACTTGGTACTTGTACTCACAAGCATGACCTGAGGCTACATGCTGTGTTTCGGCGCAGCGCCACCTACTGGTCCGGAGATATGAAAAATGGCTATTTTTGCTTATAACTTCTGAACAGTTTGTCCAAAAATCATACAATTGGTCTCGTTAGATTCAGGGCAACATGCCGAGTCGACTGATATCCAATTTGACCATATCGGTCATTTTGGCTGTCGGCCATTTTGAATTTTGTGCTAAAATTCTGTATTTTATGAACGCATGAACGGATTGTTACGAAACGTGGTATGGGTCATCAGCACAATGCCCTGAATGAGCCTGAGAAGTTTCGAAACAGCGCCACCTAGTGGTGAATTTTTTTTTTCAAATGCTTATAACTTTGGGTGTGGTCGACTTATTTTCACGAAACTCATCTTTTTAGACTCCTGAATCGTTGCCGAGTCCTACGATACCAAACATGCTAGGTTTCGCCTTACGGTTTGTGTAGTGTTGTGATTTAGCGCTTAAAAAACATTTGGCTATATCTTTGAAACCGCTAGTCCGATCGAGACGAAACCACCGTCAGAAGTTTGGAAACATAGGTCGATAGCTATACGCCAATGCCCAAATGCGAAAATATTGATGTTTAGGGGTACTAATTTCCAATCAAAGTCATGTGTCAGTCATTTTTTTCGTGTTTTTTCATATAAATGTCTATAACTCCGAAGCGAATTGAGATATTTTCACCAAAATTGACACACATATGTATGGGCTCACTCTGAGGACACGTAAAAAAAATTGTGGGACTGAGCCTCTTGGTGGCGCTATAATTGAACAAAATATGAAATTCCCATTGACTTCAATACAGTTTTGTGAAATAAAATGCTATACTAAACAAATGCATTGGTGTAATATTACGAAACTCAGATTGTGTCATCAGCACCATCCCCTGAAGGCAACCAAAATATTTCAAGACAGCGCCACCTAGTGGTCAAAAGTTATAACAAAATTTCCAAAAAGGCTAATAACTTTTGAATAAATCTGGCTATTGAAATGCCACGGGTCTTAATAGATTCCTTGGGTCAAGCCGAGAACATAGATACCAAGTTTTCCTTATTTGGCCAAACTTCCTGTCCGCCATCTTGATTTTCATTCAAAACCTACTTTTTCGAACTCCTCCTAGACCGTTTGTCCGATTTTCACCAAAATCGAATCGTATCATCTCCAGACTGTGCCGACAAAAAGTTATGGATTTCGTGTCGATTGATGAAACCGTTTTCGTATAGCACAGCAGCAAAGTTGAGGCATGATGCCAAAATGACTATTCAGGCTTTATATCTGCAATGCCTCGACATATTGACACAAAACTTTGTATGTGTCACTGTCTCCTTACTCTGACCACACCACATCAATTTCGTAACAGCGCCACCTTTTGGTCAAAAGTGACAATCCATTAAATCATATTTTGAATCACTTTTTACATGATTTTTCAGCCATTTCGCCTAAAATCCTCTTTAAATGTCTTTAATTGCTCATTGTTGCAGTTGGTCTGACACTTTCAGACATGTTGGCATGTCTTGTCGTCTTATTCTGCTTGGCCCCGGTAATTGCTGCTTGCAGCTATATTTATTATTATTATTATTATTCTTCCGCCATGGGAGTCTATGGCAGCCCATAGAACCGATTGCGGGAAAGTTGTTTTGGTTTGACATTCTGATAGAGGACCGTCTCAACATTAAATACACCAATTTTGGTGTTTCTAAGTCATTCCCTCTAGCGCCACCACCTGTCCAAAGTTTCACTTTTATTTTGCTAATAACTTTTGAACCGTAAGGCCAATCAGCGAAATTCTTTTTTCCTCTGATTCCTGAGCTCATGGCGATTCGATTGCACCCTATGACGTCATTTGCCGTCATAAAAATATGGCCGCCATCTTGAATTTTCAAAAAAAGCTACTTTTTCGAACTCGTCCTAGACGGTTTGTCCGATTTGCACGAAAATTGAACCAGATCATCTTCAGGTAGTGCTGACAAAAAGTTATGGAATTCAAATGGATTCGTCAAACCGTTTTCAATAAACGCACAAATACATTTTACGTAGCGCTAGCAAAAACAGTCGTAAGGCCGTATCTCCGCAACGGTTTATCGTATTCAGACCAAACTTGGTACTTGTACTCACAAGCATGACCTGAGGCTACATGCTGTGTTTCGGCGCAGCGCCACCTACTGGTCCGGAGATATGAAAAATGCCTATTTTTGCTTATAACTTCTGAACAGTTTGTCCAAAAATCATACAATTGGTCTCGTTAGATTCAGGGCAACATGCCGAGTCGACTGATATCCAATTTTGCCATATCGGTCATTTTGGCTGTCGGCCATTTTGAATTTTGTGCTAAAATTCTGTATTTTATGAACGCATGAACGGATTGTTACGAAACGTGGTATGGGTCATCAGCACGATGCCCTGAATGAGCCTGAGAAGTTTCGAAACAGCGCCACCTAGTGGTGATTTTTTTTTTTCAAATGCTTATAGCTTTGGGTGTGGTCAACTTATTTTCAGGAAACTCATCTTTTTAGACTCCTGAATCGTTGCCGAGTCCTACGATACCAAACATGCTAGGTTTCGCCTTACGGTTTGTGTAGCGTTGTGATTTAGCGCTTAAAAAACATTTGGCTATATCTTTGAAACCGCTAGTCCGATCGAGACGAAACCACCGTCAGAAGTTTGGAAACATAGGTCGATAGCTATATGCCAATGCCCAAATGCGAAAATATTGATGTTTAGGGGTACTAATTTCCAATCAAAGTCATGTGTCAGTCATTTTTTTCGTGTTTTTTCATATAAATGTCTATAACTCCGAAGCGAATTGAGATATTTTCACCAAAATTGACACACATATGTATGGGCTCACTCTGAGGACACGTAAAAAAAATTGTGGGACTGAGCCTCTTGGTGGCGCTATAATTGAACAAAATATGAAATTCCCATTGACTTCAATACAGTTTTGTGAAATAAAATGCTATACTAAACAAATGCATTGGTGTAATATTACGAAACTCAGATTGTGTCATCAGCACCATCCCCTGAAGGCAACCAAAATATTTCAAGACAGCGCCACCTAGTGGTCAAAAGTTATTACAACATTTCCAAAAAGGCTAATAACTTTTGAATAAATCTGGCTATTGAAATGGCACGGGTCTTAATAGATTCCTTGGGTCAAGCCGAGAACATAGATACCAAGTTTTCCTTATTTGGCCAAACTTCCTGTCCGCCATCTTGATTTTCATTCAAAACCTACTTTTTCGAACTCCTCCTAGACCGTTTGTCCGATTTTCACCAAAATCGAATCGTATCATCTCCAGACTGTGCCGACAAAAAGTTATGGATTTCGTGTCGATTGATGAAACCGTTTTCGTATAGCACAGCAGCAAAGTTGAGGCATGATGCCAAAATGACTATTCAGGCTTTATATCTGCAATGCCTCGACATATTGACACAAAACTTTGTATGTGTCACTGTCTCCTTACTCTGACCACACCACATCAATTTCGTAACAGCGCCACCTTTTGGTCAAAAGTGACAATCCATTAAATCATATTTTGAATCACTTTTTACATGATTTTTCAGCCATTTCGCCTAAAATCCTCTTTAAATGTCTTTAATTGCTCATTGTTGCAGTTGGTCTGACACTTTCAGACATGTTGGCATGTCTTGTCGTCTTATTCTGCTTGGCCCCGGTAATTGCTGCTTGCAGCTATATTTAGGGGCCAAGCACCGAAGGTGCGGAGGCACCTATTGTTTTCGTTCCCGTTCTTATTATTATTATTATTATTATTATTCTTCCTTCTTCCGACTGGGAGTCTATGGCAGCCCATAGAACCGATTGCGGGAAAGTTGTTTTGGTTTGACATTCTGATAGAGGACCGTCTCAACATTAAATACACCAATTTTGGTGTTTCTAAGTCATTCCCTCTAGCGCCACCACCTGTCCAAAATTTCACTTTTATTTTGCTAATAACTTTTGAACCGTAAGGCCAATCAGCGAAATTCTTTTTTCCACTGATTCCTGAGCTCATGGCGATTCGATTGCACCCTATGACGTCATTTGCCGTCATAAAAATATGGCCGCCATCTTGAATTTTCAAAAAAAGCTACTTTTTCGAACTCGTCCTAGACGGTTTGTCCGATTTGCACGAAAATTGAACCAGATCATCTTCAGGTAGTGCTGACAAAAAGTTATGGAATTCAAATGGATTCGTCAAACCGTTTTCGATAAACGCACGAATACATTTTACGTAGCGCTAGCAAAAACAGTCGTAAGGCCGTATCTCCGCAACGGTTTATCGTATTCAGACCAAACTTGGTACTTGTACTCACAAGCATGACCTGAGGCTACATGCTGTGTTTCGGCGCAGCGCCACCTACTGGTCCGGAGATATGAAAAATGGCTATTTTTGCCTATAACTTCTGAACAGTTTGTCCAAAAATCATACAATTGGTCTCGTTAGATTCAGGGCAACATGCCGAGTCGACTGATATCCAATTTGACCATATCGGTCATTTTGGCTGTCGGCCATTTTGAATTTTGTGCTAAAATTCTGTATTTTATGAACGCATGAACGGATTGTTACGAAACGTGGTATGGGTCATCAGCACAATGCCCTGAATGAGCCTGAGAAGTTTCGAAACAGCGCCACCTAGTGGTGAATTTTTTTTTTCAAATGCTTATAACTTTGGGTGTGGTCGACTTATTTTCACGAAACTCATCTTTTTAGACTCCTGAATCATTGCCAAGTCCTACGATACCAAACATGCTAGGTTTTGCCTTACGGTTTGTGTAGCGTTGTGATTTAGCGCTTAAAAAACATTTGGCTATATCTTTGAAACCGCTAGTCCGATCGAGACGAAACCACCGTCAGAAGTTTGGAAACATAGGTCGATAGCTATACGCCAATGCCCAAATGCGAAAATATTGATGTTTAGGGGTACTAATTTCCAATCAAAGTCATGTGTCAGTCATTTTTTTCGTGTTTTTTCATATAAATGTCTATAACTCCGAAGCAAATTGAGATTTTTGCACCAAAATCGACACATATATGTATGGGCTCACTCTGAGGACACATAAAAAAAATGGTGGGACTGAGCCTCTTGGTGGCGCTATAATAGAACAAAACATGAAATTCCCATTGACTTCAATGCAGTTTTGTGAAATAAAATGCTATACTAAACAAATGCATTGGTGTAATATTACGAAACTCAGAATGTGCCATCAGCACCATCCCCTGAAGGTACCCAAAATATTTAGAGACAGCGCCACCTAGTGGTCAAAAGTTATAACAACATTTCCAAAACTGCTAATAACTTTTGAATACATCGGCCTATGTAAATGCCACTGGTCTTAATAGATTCCTTGGGTCAAGCCGAGAACATAGATACCAAATTTTCCTTATTTGGTCAAACTTCTTGTCCGCCATCTTGATTTTCATTCAAAACCTACTTTTTCGAACTCCTCCTAGACCGTTTGTCCGATTTTCACCAAAATCGAATCGTATCATCTCCAGACCGTGCCGACTAAAAGTTATGGATTTCGTGTCGATAGACGAAACCGTTTTCGTATAGCGCAGCAGCAAAGTTGAGGCATGATGCTAATAGCATTAATTAAGGCTTTATCTCTGCAATGCCTTGACATATTGACACCAAACTTTGTATGTGTCATTGTAACTTCACTCTGACCACATCACATCAGTTTTGTAACTGCGCCACCTATTGGTCGAAAGTGATAATCCATCAAATCATATTTTTATTTATTGTTTCTATGATTTTTCAGGCATTTTGCCTAAAATCCTCTTTAAATGTCTTTAATTGCTCATTGTTGCAGTTGGTCTGACACTTTCAGACATGTCGGCATGTCTTGTCGTCTTATTCAGCTTGGCCCCGGTAATGGCTGCTTGCAGCTATATTTATTAGGGGCCAAGCACCGAAGGTGCGGAGGCACCTATTGTATCTGTTCCGTTTCTTATTATTATTATTATTATTATTATTATTATTATTCTTCCGCCATGGGAGTCTATGGCAGCCCATAGAACCGATTGCGGGAAAGTTGTTTTGGTTTGACATTCTGATAGAGGACCGTCTCAACATTAAATACACCAATTTTGGTGTTTCTAAGTCATTCCCTCTAGCGCCACCACCTGTCCAAAGTTTCACTTTTATTTTGCTAATAACTTTTGAACCGTAAGGCCAATCAGCGAAATTCTTTTTTCCTCTGATTCCTGAGCTCATGGCGATTCGATAGCACCCTATGACGTCATTTGCCGTCATAAAAATATGGCCGCCATCTTGAATTTTCAAAAAAAGCTACTTTTTCGAACTCGTCCTAGACGGTTTGTCCGATTTGCACGAAAATTGAACCAGATCATCTTCAGGTAGTGCTGACAAAAAGTTATGGAATTCAAATGGATTCGTCAAACCGTTTTCAATAAACGCACAAATATATTTTACGTAGCGCTAGCAAAAACAGTCGTAAGGCCGTATCTCCGCAACGGTTTATCGTATTCAGACCAAACTTGGTACATGTCATCACAAGCATGACCTGAGGCTACATGCTGTGTTTCGGCGCAGCGCCACCTACTGGTCCGGAGATATGAAAAATGGCTATTTTTGCTAATTACTTCTGAACAGTTTGTCCAAAAATCATACAATTGGTCTCGTTAGATTCAGGGCAACATGCCGAGTCGACTGATATCCAATTTGACCATATCGGTCATTTTGGCTGTCGGCCATTTTGAATTTTGTGCTAAAATTCTGTATTTTATGAACGCATGAACGGATTGTTACGAAACGTGGTATGGGTCATCAGCACAATGCCCTGAATGAGCCTGAGAAGTTTCGAAACAGCGCCACCTAGTGGTGAATTTTTTTTTTCAAATGCTTATAACTTTGGGTGTGGTCGACTTATTTTCACGAAACTCATCTTTTTAGACTCCTGAATCGTTGCCGAGTCCTACGATACCAAACATGCTAGGTTTTGCCTTACGGTTTGTGTAGCGTTGTGATTTAGCACTTAAAAAACATTTGGCTATATCTTTGAAACCGCTAGTCCGATCGAGACGAAACCACCGTCAGAAGTTTGGAAACATAGGTCGATAGCTATACGCCAATGCCCAAATGCGAAAATATTGATGTTTAGGGGTACTAATTTCCAATCAAAGTCATGTGTCAGTCATTTTTTTCGTGTTTTTTCATATAAATGTCTATAACTCCGAAGCGAATTGAGATATTTTCACCAAAATTGACACACATATGTATGGGCTCACTCTGAGGACACGTAAAAAAAATTGTGGGACTGAGCCTCTTGGTGGCGCTATAATTGAACAAAATATGAAATTCCCATTGACTTCAATACAGTTTTGTGAAATAAAATGCTATACTAAACAAATGCATTGGTGTAATATTACGAAACTCAGATTGTGTCATCAGCACCATCCCCTGAAGGCAACCAAAATATTTCAAGACAGCGCCACCTAGTGGTCAAAAGTTATAACAAAATTTCCAAAAAGGCTAATAACTTTTGAATAAATCTGGCTATTGAAATGCCACGGGTCTTAATAGATTCCTTGGGTCAAGCCGAGAACATAGATACCAAGTTTTCCTTATTTGGCCAAACTTCCTGTCCGCCATCTTGATTTTCATTCAAAACCTACTTTTTCGAACTCCTCCTAGACCGTTTGTCCGATTTTCACCAAAATCGAATCGTATCATCTCCAGATTGTGCCGACAAAAAGTTATGGATTTCGTGTTGATTGATGAAACCGTTTTCGTATAGCACAGCAGCAAAGTTGAGGCATGATGCCAAAATGACTATTCAGGCTTTATATCTGCAATGCCTCGACATATTGACACAAAACTTTGTATGTGTCACTGTCTCCTTACTCTGACCACACCACATCAATTTCGTAACAGCGCCACCTTTTGGTCAAAAGTGACAATCCATTAAATCATATTTTGAATCACTTTTTACATGATTTTTCAGCCATTTCGCCTAAAATCCTCTTTAAATGTCTTTAATTGCTCATTGTTGCAGTTGGTCTGACACTTTCAGACATGTTGGCATGTCTTGTCGTCTTATTCTGCTTGGCCCCGGTAATTGCTGCTTGCAGCTATATTTATTATTATTCTTCTTCTTCTTCCGCCATGGAAGTCTATGGCAGCCCATAGAACCGATTGCGGGAAAGTTGTTTTGGTTTGACATTCTGATAGAGGACAGTCCCAACATTAAATACACCAATTTTTGTGTTTCTAAGTCATTCCCTCTAGCGCCACCACCTGTCCAAAGTTTCACTTTTATTTTGCTAATAACTTTTGAACCGTAAGGCCAATCAACAAAATTATTTTTTCCTCTTATTTCTGAGCTCATGCCGATTCGATTGCACCCTATGACGTCATTTTCCGTCATATAAATATGGCCGCCATTTTTAATTTTCTGAAAAAGCTACTTTTTCGAACTCGTCCTAGACGGTTTGTCCGATTTGCACGAAAATTGAACCAGATCATCTTCAGGCAGTGCTGACCAAAAGTTATGGAATTCAAATTGATTCGTCAAACCGTTTTCAATAAACGCACGAACAAATTTTACGTAGCGCCTGCAAAAACAGTCGTAAGGCTGTATCTCTGCAACGGTTTATCGTATTCAGACCAAACTTGGTACATGTCATCACAAGCATGACCTGAGGCTACATGCTGCGTTTCGGCGCAGCGCCACCTACTGGTCCGGAGATATGAAAAATGGCTATTTTTGCTTATAACTTCTGAACAGTTTGTCCAAAAATCATACAATTGGTCTCGTTAGATTCAGGGCGACATGCCGAGTCGACTGATATCCAATTTTACCATATCGGCCATTTTGACTGTCGGCCATTTTGAATTATGTGCTAAAATGCTGTATTTTATGAACGCATGAACGGATTGTTACGAAACTTGGCATGGGTCATCAGCACGATGTCCTGAAGGAGTGTGAGAAGTTTCGAAACAGCGCCACCTAGTGGGGAATTTTTTTTTTCAAATGCTTATAACTTTGGGTGCGGTCGACTTATTTTCACGAGACTCATCTAATTAGACTCCTGAAACCTTGCCGAGTCCTACGATACCAAACATGCTAGGTTTCGCCTTACGGTTTGTGTAGCGTTGTGATTTAGCGCTTAAAAAACATTAGGCTATATCTTCGAAACCGCTTGTCCGATCGAGACGAAACCACCGTCAGAAGTTTGGAAACATAGGTCGATAGCTATATGCCAATGCCCAAATGCGAAAATATTGATGTTTAGGGGTAGTAAAATTCAAACAAAGTCATGTGTCAGTCATTTTTTACGTGTTTTTTCATATAAATGTTTATAACTCTAAAGCAAATTGAGATATTTTCACCAAAACTGACACACATATGTATGGGCTCACTCTGAGGACACGTAAAAAAAATTGTGGGACTGAGCCTCTTGGTGGCGCTATAATAGAACAAAACATGAAATTCCCATTGACTTCAATACAGTTTTGTGAGATAAAATGCTATTTTCATTCAAAACCTACTTTTTCGAACTCCTCCCACACCGTTTGTCCGATTTTCACCAAAATCGAATCGTATCATCCCCAGACTGTGCCGACTAAAAGTTATGGATTTCGTGTCAATTGACGAAACCGTTTTCGTATAGCGCAGCAGCAAATTTGAGGCATGATGCTAATAGCACTATTCAGGCTTTATCTCTGCAATGCCTTGACATATTGACACCAAACTTTGTATGTGTCATTGTCTCCTCACTCTGACCACATCACATCAGTTTTGTAACTGCGCCACCTATTTGTCGAAAGTGATAATCCATTAAATCATATTTTTAATTACTGTTTCTATGATTTTTCAGCCATTTCGTCTAAAATCCTCTTTAAATGTCTTTAATTGCTCATTGTTGCAGTTGGTCTGACACTTTCAGAAATGTCGGCATGTCTTGTCGTCTTATTCTGCTTGGCCCCGGTAATTGCTGCTTGCAGCTATATTTATTATTATTCTTCCTTCTTCCAACTGGGAGTCTATGGCAGCCCATAGAACCGAATGCGGGAAAGTTGTTTTGGTTTGACATTCTGATAGAGGACAGTCCCAACATTAAATACACCAATTTTGGTGTGTCTAAGTCATTCCCTCTAGCGCCACCACCTGTCCAAAGTTTCACTTTTATTTTGCTAATAACTTTTGAACCGTAAGGCCAATCAACAAAATTCTTTTTCTCTCTGATTCCTGAGCTCATGCCAATTCGATTGCACCCTATGACATCATTTCTGTCATAACAATATGGCCGCCATTTTGAATTTATCTAAAAAGCTACTTTTTCGAACTCGTCCTAGACGGTTTGTCCGATTTGCACGAAAATTGAACCAGATCATCTACAGACCATGCTGACAAAAAGTTATGGAATTCAAGTTGATTCGCTTAACAGTTTTCGATAAACCCACGAATACATTTTACGTAGCGCTTGCAAAAACAGATGTAAGGCCGTATCTCCGCAACGCTTTATCGGATTCAGACCAAACTTGGTACATGTCATCACAAGCATGACCTGAGGCTACATGCTGTGTTTCGGCGCAGCGCCACCTACTGGTCCGGAGATATGAAAAATGGCTATTTTTGCTTATAACTTCTGAACAGTTTGTCCAAAAATCATAAAATTGGTCTCGTTAGATTCAGGGTAACATGCCGAGTCGACTGATATCCAATATTACCATATCGGCCATTTTGACTGTCGGCCATTTTGAATTTTGTGCTAAAATGCTGTATTTTAAGAACGCATGAACAGATTGTTACGAAACGTAGTATGGGTCATCAGCACAATGCCCTGAATGAGCCTGAGAAGTTTCGAAACAGCGCCACCTAGTGGTGAATTTTTTTTTTCAAATGCTTATAACTTTGGGTGTGGTCGACTTATTTTCACGAAACTCATCTTTTTAGACTCCTGAATCGTTGCCGAGTCCTATGATACCAAACATGCTAGGTTTCGCCTTACGGTTTGTGTAGCGTTGTGATTTAGCGCTTAAAAAACATTTGGCTATATCTTTGAAACCGCTAGTCCGAACGAGATGAAACCACCGTCAGAAGTTTGGAAACATAGGTCGATAGCTATACACCAATGCCCAAATGCGAAAATATTGATGTTTAGGGGTAGTAAATTCCAAACAAAGTCATGTGTCAGTCATTTTTTACATGTTTTTTCATATAAATGTCTATAACTCCGAAGCGAATTGAGATATTTTCACCAAAATCGACACACATATGTATGAGCTCACTCTGAGGACATGTAAAAAAGATGGTGGGACTCAGCCTCTTGGTGGCGCTATAATAGAACAAAACATGAAATTCCCATTGACTTCAATGCAGTTTTGTGAAATAAAATGCTATACTAAACAAATGCATTGGTGTAATATTACGAAACTCAAAATGTGCCATCAGCACCATCCCCTGAAGGTACCCAAAATATTTCGAGACAGTGCCACCTAGTGGTCAAAAGTTATAACAAAATTTACAAAACTGCTAATAACTTTTGAATAAGTTGGCCTATTGTAATGCAACTGGTCTTAATAGATTCCTTGGGTCAAGACGAGAACATAGATACCAAGGTTTCCTTATTTGGCCTAGCTTCCTGTCCGCCATCTTGATTTTCAGTCAAAACCTACTTTTTCGAACTCCTCCTAGACCGTTTGTCCGATTTTCACCAAAATCGAATCGTATCATCTCCAGACTGTGCTGACTAAAAGTTATGGATTTCGTGTCTATAGACGAAACCGTTTTCGTATAGCGTAGCAGCAAAGTTGAGGCATGATGCTAAAAGCACTATTCAGGCTTTATCTCTGCAATGCCTTGACATATTGACACCAAACTTTGTATGTGTCATTGTCACTTCACTCTGACCACATCACATCAGTTTTGTAACTGCGCCACAGATTGGTCGAAAGTGATAATCCATTAAATCATATTTCGAATGACTTTTTATATGATTTTTCAGCCATTTCGCCTAAAATCCTCTTTAAATGTATTTAATTGCTCATTGTTGCAGTTGGTCTGACACCTTCAGCCATGTTGGCATATCCTGTCGTCTGCTTGCGCTTGGCCCCGATAATTGCTGCTTGCAGCTATATTTATTATTATTATTCTTCCTTCTTCCGACTGGGAGTCTATGGCAGCCCATAGAACCGATCGCGGGAAAGTTGTAATGGTTTGACATTCTGATAGAGGACAGTCCCAACATTAAATACACTGATTTTGGTGTGTCTAAGTCATTCCCTCTAGCGCCACCACCTGTCCAAAGTTTCACTTTTATTTTGCTAATAACTTTTGAACCGTAAGGCCAATCAACAAAATTCTTTTTTCCTCTGATTCCTGAGCTCATGCCGATTCGATTGCACCCTATGACGTCATTTTCCGTCATATAAATATGGCCACCATTTTTAATTTTCTGAAAAAGCTACTTTTTCGAACTCGTCCTAGATGGTTTGTCCGATTTGCACGAAAATTGAACCAGATCATCTTCAGGCAGTGCTGACCAAAAGTTATGGAATTCAAATTGATTCGTCAAACCGTTTTCGATAAACGCACGAATACATTTTACGTAGCGCTAGCAAAAACAGTCGTAAGGCTATATCTCCGCAACGGTTTATCGTATTCAGACCAAACTTGGTACATGTACTCACAAGCATGACCTGAGGCTACATGCTGCGTTTCGGCGCAGCGCCACCTACTGGTCCAGAGATATGAAAAATGGCTATTTTTGCTTATAACTTCTGAACAGTTTGTCCAAAAATCATAAAATTGATCTTGATAGATTCAGGGCGACATGCCGGGTCGACTGATATCCAATTTTGCCATATCGGCCATTTTGACTGTCGGCCATTTTGAATTATGTGCTAAAATGCTGTATTTTAGGAATGCATGAACGGATTGTTACGAAACTTGGCATGGGTCATCAGCACGATGCCCTGAATGAGCCTGAGAAGTTTCGAAACAGCGCCACCTAGTGGTGAATTTTTTTTTCCAAATGCTTATAACTATGGGTGTGGTCGACTTATTTTCACGAAACTCATCTTTTTAGACTCCTGAATCGTTGCCGAGTCCTACGATACCAAACATGCTAGGTTTCGCCTTACGGTTTGTGTAGCGTTGTGATTTAGCGCTTAAAAAACATTTGGCTATATCTTTGAAACCGCTAGTCCGATCGAGACGAAACCACCGTAAGAAGTTTGGAAACATAGGTCGATAGCTGAACGCCAATGCCCAAATGCGAAAATATTGATGATTAGGGGTACTAATTTCCAATCAAAGTCATGTGTCAGTCATTTTTTTCGTGTTTTTTCATATAAATGTCTATAACTCCGAAGCGAATTGAGATATTTTCACCAAAATTGACACACATATGTATGGGCTCACTCTGAGGACACGTAAAAAAAATTGTGGGACTGAGCCTCTTGGTGGCGCTATAATTGAACAAAATATGAAATTCCCATTGACTTCAATGCAGTTTTGTGAAATAAAATGCTATACTTAACAAATGCATTTGTGTAATATTACGAAACTCAGAATGTGCCATCAGCACCATCCCCTGAAGGTACCCAAAATATTTAGAGACAGCGCCACCTAGTGGTCAAAAGTTATAACAACATTTCCAAAACTGCTAATAACTTTTGAATACATCGGCCTATGTAAATGCCACTGGTCTTAATAGATTCCTTGGGTCAAGCCGAGAACATAGATACCAAATTTTCCTTATTTGGTCAAACTTCTTGTCCGCCATCTTGATTTTCATTCAAAACCTACTTTTTCGAACTCCTCCTAGACCGTTTGTCCGATTTTCACCAAAATTGAATCGTATCATCTCCAGACCGTGCCGACTAAAAGTTATGGATTTCGTGTCGATAGACGAAACCGTTTTCGTATAGCGCAGCAACAAAGTTGAGGCATGATGCTAATAGCACTAATTAAGGCTTTATCTCTGCAATGCCTTGACATATTGACACCAAACTTTGTATGTGTCATTGTAACTTCACTCTGACCACATCACATCAGTTTTGTAACTGCGCCACCTATTGGTCGAAAGTGATAATCCATCAAATCATATTTTTAATTATTGTTTCTATGATTTTTCAGGCATTTTGCCAAAAATCCTCTTTAAATGTCTTTAATTGCTCATTGTTGCAGTTGGTCTGACACTTTCAGACATGTTGGCATGTCTTGTCGTCTTATTCTGCTTGGCCCCGGTAATTGCTGCTTGCAGCTATATTTATTATTATTCTTCCTTCTTCCAACTGGGAGTCTATGGCAGCCCATAGAACCGAATGCGGGAAAGTTGTTTTGGTTTGACATTCTGATAGAGGACAGTCCCAACATTAAATACACCAATTTTGGTGTGTCTAAGTCATTCCCTCTAGCGCCACCACCTGTCCAAAGTTTCACTTTTATTTTGCTAATAACTTTTGAACCGTAAGGCCAATCAACAAAATTCTTTTTCTCTCTGATTCCTGAGCTCATGCCAATTCGATTGCACCCTATGACGTCATTTCCGTCATAACAATATGGCCGCCATTTTGAATTTATCTAAAAAGCTACTTTTTCGAACTCGTCCTAGACGGTTTGTCCGATTTGCACGAAAATTAAACCAGATCATCTACAGACCATGCTGACAAAAGTTATGGAATTCAAGTTGATTCGCTTAACAGTTTTCGATAAACCCACGAATAAATTTTACGTAGCGCTTGCGAAAACAGATGTAAAGCCGTATCTCCGCAACGCTTTATCAGATTCAGACCAAAGTTGGTACATGTCATCACAAGCATGACCTGAGGCTACATGCTGTGTTTCGGCGCAGCGCCACCTACTGGTCCGGAGATATGAAAAATGGCTATTTTTGCTTATAACTTCTGAACAGTTTGTCCAAAAATCATAAAATTGGTCTCGTTAGATTCAGGGTAACATGCCGAGTCCACTGATATCCAATATTACCATATCGGCCATTTTGGCTGTCGGCCATTTTGAATTTTGTGCTAAAATGCTGTATTTTAAGAACACATGAACGGATTGTTACGGAACTTGGTATGGGTCATCAGCCCGATGTCCTGAAGGAGCGTGAGAAGTTTCGAAACAGCGCCACCTAGTGGTGAATTTTTTTTTTCAAATGCTTATAACTTTGGGTGTGGTCAACTTATTTTCACGAAACTCATCTTTTTAGACTCCTGAATCATTGCCGAGTCCTATGATACCAAACATGCTAGGTTTCGCCTTACGGTTTGTGTAGCGTTGTGATTTAGCGCTTAAAAAACATTTGGCTATATCTTTGAAACCGCTAGTCCGATCGAGACGAAACCACCGTCAGAAGTTTGAAAACATAGGTCGATAGCTATACGTCAATGCCCAAATGCGAAAATATTGATGTTTAGGGGTAGTAATATTCAATCAAAGTCATGTGTCAGTCATTTTTTACGTGTTTTTTCATATAAATGTCTATAACTCCGAAGCAAATTGAGATTTTTGCACCAAAATCGACACATATATGTATGGGCTCACTCTGAGGACACATAAAAAAAATTGTGGGACTGAGCCTCTTGGTGGCGCTATAATTGAACAAAATATGAAATTCCCATTGACTTCAATACAGTTTTGTGAAATAAAATGCTATACTAAACAAATGCATTGGTGTAATATTACGAAACTCAGATTGTGTCATCAGCACCATCCCCTGAAGGCAACCAAAATATTTCAAGACAGCGCCACCTAGTGGTCAAAAGTTATAACAAAATTTCCAAAAAGGCTAATAACTTTTGAATAAATCTGGCTATTGAAATGCCACGGGTCTTAATAGATTCCTTGGGTCAAGCCGAGAACATAGATACCAAGTTTTCCTTATTTGGCCAAACTTCCTGTCCGCCATCTTGTTTTTTATTCAAAACCTACTTTTTCGAACTCCTCCTAGACCGTTTGTCCGATTTTCACCAAAATCGAATCGTATCATCTCCAGACTGTGCCGACAAAAAGTTATGGATTTCGTGTCGATTGATGAAACTGTTTTCGTATAGCACAGCAGCAAAGTTGAGGCATGATGCCAAAATGACTATTCAGGCTTTATATCTGCAATGCCTCGACATATTGACACAAAACTTTGTATGTGTCACTGTCTCCTTACTCTGACCACACCACATCAATTTCGTAACAGCGCCACCTTTTGGTCAAAAGTGACAATCCATTAAATCATATTTTGAATCACTTTTTACATGATTTTTCAGCCATTTCGCCTGAAATCCTCTTTAAATGTCTTTAATTGCTCATTGTTGCAGTTGGTCTGACACTTTCAGACATGTTGGCATGTCTTGTCGTCTTATTCTGCTTGGCCCCGGTAATTGCTGCTTGCAGCTATATTTATTATTATTAGGGGCCAAGCACCGAAGGTGCGGAGGCACCTATTGTATCCGTTCGCGTTCTTATTATTATTATTCTTCTTCTTCTTCTTCTTCTTCCGCTCTTGGAGTCTATGGCAGCCCATAGAACCGATTGCGGGAAAGTTGTTTTGGTTTGACATTCTGATAGAGGACAGTCCCAACATTAAATACACCAATTTTTGTGTTTCTAAGTCATTCCCTCTAGCGCCACCACCTGTCCAAAGTTTCACTTTTATCTTGCTAATAACTTTTGAACCGTAAGGCCAATCAACAAAATTCTTTTTTCATCTGATTCCTGAGCTCATGCCGATTCGATTGCATCCTATTACTTAATTTTCCGTAATAAAAATATGGCCGCCATTTTGAATCATTCGAAAAACCTACTTTTTCGAACTCGTCCTAGACGGTTTGTCCGATTTGCACGAAAATTGAACCAGATCATCTTCAGGGAGTGCTGACAAAAAGTTATGGAATTCAAATTGATTCGTCAAACCGTTTTCGATAAACGCTCGAACAAATTTTACGTAGCACCTGCAAAAACAGTCGTAAGGCTGTATCTCCGCAACGGTTTATCGTATTCAGACCAAACTTGGTACATGTCATCACAAGCATGACCTGAGGCTACATGCTGCGTTTCGGCGCAGCGCCACCTACTGGTCCGGAGATATGAAAAATGGCTATTTTTGCTTATAACTTCTGAACTGTTTGTCCAAAAATCATAAAATTGGTCTCGTTAGATTCAGGGCAACATGCTGAGTCGACTGATATCCAATTTTACCATATCGGCCATTTTGACTGTCGGCCATTTTGAATTATGTGCTAAAATGCTGTATTTTAGGAACGCATTAACGGATTGTTACAAAACTTGGCATGGGTCATCAGCACGATGTCCTGAAGGAGCGTGAGAAGTTTCGAAACAGCGCCACCTAGTGGTGAAATTTTTTTTTCAAACGCTTAAAACTTTGGGTTTGGTCGACTTATTTTCACAAGACTCATCTAATTAGACTCCTGAAACCTTGCCGAGTCCTACGATACCAAACATGCTAGGTTTCGCCTTACGGTTTGTGTAGCGTTGTGATTTAGCGCTTAAAAAACATTAGGCTATATCTTCGAAACCGCTTGTCCGATCGAGACGAAACCACCGTCAGAAGTTTGGAAACATAGGTCGATAGCTATACGCCAATGCCCAAATGCGAAAATATTGATGTTTAGGGGTAGTAAAATTCAAACAAAGTCATGTGTCAGTCATTTTTTACGTGTTTTTTCATATAAATGTTTATAACTCTAAAGCAAATTGAGATATTTTCACCAAAACTGACACACATATGTATGGGCTCACTCTGAGGACACGTAAAAAAAAATTGTGGGACTGAGCCTCTTGGTGGCGCTATAATAGAACAAAACATGAAATTCCCATTGACTTCAATACAGTTTTGTGAGATAAAATGCTATTTTCATTCAAAATCTACTTTTTCGAACTCCTCCCACACCGTTTGTCCGATTTTCACCAAAATCGAATCGTATCATCCCCAGACTGTGCCGACTAAAAGTTATGGATTTCGTGTCAATTCACGAAACCGTTTTCGTATAGCGCAGCAGCAAATTTGAGGCATGATGCTAATAGCACTATTCAGGCTTTATCTCTGCAATGCCTTGACATATTGACACCAAACTTTGTATGTGTCATTGTCTCCTCACTCTGACCACATCACATCAGTTTTGTAACTGTGCCACCTATTTGTCGAAAGTGATAATCCATTAAATCATATTTTTAATTACTGTTTCTATGATTTTTCAGCCATTTTGTCTAAAATCCTCTTTAAATGTCTTTAATTGCTCATTGTTGCAGTTGGTCTGACACTTTCAGACATGTCGAAATGTCTTGTCGTCTTATTCTGCTTGGCCCCGGTAATTGCTGCTTGCAGCTATATTTAGGGGCCAAGCACCGAAGGTGCGGAGGCACCTATTGTATCCGTTCGCGTTCTTATTATTATTATTCTTCTTCTTCTTCTTCTTCTTCCGCTCTTGGAGTCTATGGCAGCCCATAGAACCGATTGCGGGAAAGTTGTTTTGGTTTGACATTCTGATAGAGCACAGTCCCAACATTAAATACACCAATTTTGGTGTTTCTAAGTCATTCCCTCTAGCGCCACCACCTGTCCAAAGTTTCACTTTTATTTTGCTAATAACTTTTGAACTGTAAGGCCAATCAACAAAATTATTTTTTCCCCTGATTCCTGAGCTCATGCCGATTCGATTGCATCCTATGACTTCATTTTCTGTAATAAAAATATGGCCGCCATTTTGATTCATTCGAAAAACCTACTTTTTCGAACTCGTCCTAGACGGTTTGTCCGATTTGCACGAAAATTGAACCAGATCATCTTCAGGCAGTGCTGACCAAAAGTTATGGAATTCAAATTGATTCGTCAAACCGTTTCCAATAAACGCACGAACAAATTTTACGTAGCGCCTGCAAAAACAGTCGTAAGGCTGTATCTCTGCAACGGTTTATCGTATTCAGACCAAACTTGGTACATGTCATCACAAGCATGACCTGAGGCTACATGCTGCGTTTCGGCGCAGCGCCACCTACTGGTCCGGAGATATGAAAAATGGCTATTTTTGCTTATAACTTCTGAACAGTTTGTCCAAAAATCATAAAATTGGTCTCGTTAGATTCAGGGCGACATGCCGAGTCGACTGATATCCAATTTTACCATATCGGCCATTTTGACTGTCGGCCATTTTGAATTATGTGCTAAAATGCTGTATTTTATGAACGCATGAACGGATTGTTACGAAACTTGGCATGGGTCATCAGCACGATGTCCTGAAGGAGTGTGAGAAGTTTCGAAACAGCGCCACCTAGTGGGGAATTTTTTTTTTCAAATGCTTATAACTTTGGGTGCGGTCGACTTATTTTCACGAGACTCATCTAATTAGACTCCTGAAACCTTGCCGAGTCCTACGATACCAAACATGCTAGGTTTCGCCTTACGGTTTGTGTAGCGTTGTGATTTAGCGCTTAAAAAACATTAGGCTATATCTTCGAAACCGCTTGTCCGATCGAGACGAAACCACCGTCAGAAGTTTGGAAACATAGGTCGATAGCTATACGCCAATGCCCAAATGCGAAAATATTGATGTTTAGGGGTAGTAAAATTCAAACAAAGTCATGTGTCAGTCATTTTTTACGTGTTTTTTCATATAAATGTTTATAACTCTAAAGCAAATTGAGATATTTTCACCAAAACTGACACACATATGTACGGGCTCACTCTGAGGACACGTAAAAAAAATTGTGGGACTGAGCCTCTTGGTGGCGCTATAATAGAACAAAACATGAAATTCCCATTGACTTCAATACAGTTTTGTGAGATAAAATGCTATTTTCATTCAAAACCTACTTTTTCGAACTCCTCCCACACCGTTTGTCCGATTTTCACCAAAATCGAATCGTATCATCCCCAGACTGTGCCGACTAAAAGTTATGGATTTCGTGTCAATTGACGAAACCGTTTTCGTATAGCGCAGCAGCAAATTTGAGGCATGATGCTAATAGCACTATTCAGGCTTTATCTCTGCAATGCCTTGACATATTGACACCAAACTTTGTATGTGTCATTGTCTCCTCACTCTGACCACATCACATCAGTTTTGTAACTGCGCCACCTATTTGTCGAAAGTGATAATCCATTAAATCATATTTTTAATTACTGTTTCTATGATTTTTCAGCCATTTCGTCTAAAATCCTCTTTAAATGTCTTTAATTGCTCATTGTTGCAGTTGGTCTGACACTTTCAGACATGTCGGCATGTCTTGTCGTCTTATTCTGCTTGGCCCCGGTAATTGCTGCTTGCAGCTATATTTAGGGGCCAAGCACCGAAGGTGCGGAGGCACCTATTGTATCCGTTCGCGTTCTTATTATTATTATTCTTCTTCTTCTTCTTCTTCTTCCGCTCTTGGAGTCTATGGCAGCCCATAGAACCGATTGCGGGAAAGTTGTTTTGGTTTGACATTCTGATAGAGGACAGTCCCAACATTAAATACACCAATTTTTGTGTTTCTAAGTCATTCCCTCTAGCGCCACCACCTGTCCAAAGTTTCACTTTTATTTTGCTAATAACTTTTGAACCGTAAGGCCAATCAACAAAATTCTTTTTTCCTCTTATTTCTGAGCTCATGCCGATTCGATTGCACCCTATGACGTCATTTTCCGTCATATAAATATGGCCGCCATTTTTAATTTTCTGAAAAAGCTACTTTTTCGAACTCGTCCTAGACGGTTTGTCCGATTTGCACGAAAATTGAACCAGATCATCTTCAGGCAGTGTTGACCAAAAGTTATGGAATTCAAATTGATTCGTCAAACCGTTTTCGATAAACGCACAAATACATTTTACGTAGCGCTAGCAAAAACAGTCGTAAGGCTGTATCTCCGCAAAGGTTTATCGTATTCAGACCAAACTTGGTACATGTACTCACAAGCATGACCTGAGGCTACATGCTGCGTTTCGGCGCAGCGCCACCTACTGGTCCGGAGATATGAAAAATGGCTATTTTTGCTTATAACTTCTGAACAGTTTGTCCAAAAATCATAAAATTGGTATCGTTAGATTCAGGGCAATATGCCGATTCGTATGATATCCAGTTTTACCATATCGGCCCTTTTGACTGTCGGCCATTTTGAATTTTGTGCTAAAATACTGTATTTTAAGAACGCATGAACGAATTGTTACGAAACTTGGTATGGGTCATCAGCACGTTGTCCTGAAGGAGCGTGAGAAGTTTCGAAACAGCGCCACCTAGTGGTGAATTTTTTTTTTCAAATGCTTATAACTTTGGGTGTGGTCAACTTATTTTCACGAGACTCATCTAATTAGACTCCTGAAACCTTGCCGAGTCCTACGATACCAAACATGCTAGGTTTTGCCTTACGGTTTGTGTAGCGTTGTGATTTAGCGCTTAAAAAACATTTGGCTATATCTTCGAAACCGCTAGTCCGATCGAGACGAAACCACCGTCAGAAGTTTGGAAACATAGGTCGATAGCTATACGCCAATGCCCAAATGCGAAAATATTGATGTTTAGGGGTAGTAAATTCCAAACAAAGTCATGTGTCAGTCATTTTTTACGTGTTTTTTCATATAAATGCCTATAACTCTGAAGCAAATTGAGATTTTTTCACCAAAACTGACACACATATGTATGGGCTCACTCTGAGGACACGTAAAAAAAATTGTGAGACTGAGCCTCTTGGTGGCGCTATAATAGAACAAAACATAAAATTCCCATTGACTTCAATACAGTTTTGTGAAATAAAATGCTATTTTCATTAAAAACCTACTTTTTCGAACTCCTCCTACACCGTTTGTCCGATTTTCACCAAAATCGAATCATATCATCTCCAGACCGTGCCGACTGAAAGTTATGGATTTCGTGTCGATTGACGAAACCGTTTTCGTATAGCGCAGCAGCAAATTTGAGGCATGATGCTAAAAGCATTATTCAGGCTTTATGTCTGCAATGCCTTGACATATTGACACCAAACTTTGCATGTGTCATTGTCACTTCACTCTGACCACATCACATCAGTTTTGTAACTGCACCACCTATTGGTCGAAAGTGATAATCCATTACATCATATTTTTAATTATTGTTTCTATGATTTTTCAGCCATTTTGCCTAAAATCCTCTTTAAATGTCTTTAATTGCTCATTGTTGCAGTTGGTCTGACACTTTCAAACATGTCGAAATGTCTTGTCGTCTTATTCTGCTTGGCCCCGGTAATTGCTGCTTGCAGCTATATTTATTATTATTATTCTTCCGCCATGGGAGTCTATGGCAGCCCATAGAACCGATTGCGGGAAAGTTGTTTTGGTTTGACATTCTGATAGAGGACCGTCTCAACATTAAATACACCAATTTTGGTGTTTCTAAGTCATTCCCTCTAGCGCCACCACCTGTCCAAAGTTTCACTTTTATTTTGCTAATAACTTTTGAACCAAAAGGCCAATCAGCGAAATTCTTTTTTCCTCTGATTCCTGAGCTCATGGCGATTCGATTGCACCCTATGACGTCATTTGCCGTCATAAAAATATGGCCGCCATCTTGAATTTTCAAAAAAAGCTACTTTTTCGAACTCGTCCTAGACGGTTTGTCCGATTTGCACGAAAATTGAACCAGATCATCTTCAGGTAGTGCTGACAAAAAGTTATGGAATTCAAATGGATTCGTCAAACCGTTTTCGATAAACGCACGAATACATTTTACGTAGCGCTAGCAAAAACAGTCGTAAGGCCGTATCTCCGCAACGGTTTATCGTATTCAGACCAAACTTGGTACTTGTACTCACAAGCATGACCTGAGGCTACATGCTGTGTTTCGGCGCAGCGCCACCTACTGGTCCGGAGATATGAAAAATGGCTATTTTTGCTTATAACTTCTGAACAGTTTGTCCAAAAATCATACAATTGGTCTCGTTAGATTCAGGGCAACATGCCGAGTCGACTGATATCCAATTTGACCATATCGGTCATTTTGGCTGTCGGCCATTTTGAATTTTGTGCTAAAATTCTGTATTTTATGAACGCATGAACAGATTGTTACGAAACGTGGTATGGGTCATCAGCACAATGCCCTGAATGAGCCTGAGAAGTTTCGAAACAGCGCCACCTAGTGGTGAATTTTTTTTTTCAAATGCTTATAACTTTGGGTGTGGTCGACTTATTTTCACGAAACTCATCTTTTTAGACTCCTGAATCGTTGCCGAGTCCTACGATACCAAACATGCTAGGTTTCGCCTTACGGTTTGTGTAGCGTTGTGATTTAGCGCTTAAAAAACATTTGGCTATATCTTTGAAACCGCTAGTCCGATCGAGACGAAACCACCGTCAGAAGTTTGGAAACATAGGTCGATAGCTATACGCCAATGCCCAAATGCGAAAATATTGATGTTTAGGGGTACTAATTTCCAATCAAAGTCATGTGTCAGTCATTTTTTTCGTGTTTTTTCATATAAATGTCTATAACTCCGAAGCGAATTGAGATATTTTCACCAAAATTGACACACATATGTATGGGCTCACTCTGAGGACACGTAAAAAAAATTGTGGGACTGAGCCTCTTGGTGGCGCTATAATTGAACAAAATATGAAATTCCCATTGACTTCAATACAGTTTTGTGAAATAAAATGCTATACTAAACAAATGCATTGGTGTAATATTACGAAACTCAGATTGTGTCATCAGCACCATCCCCTGAAGGCAACCAAAATATTTCAAGACAGCGCCACCTAGTGGTCAAAAGTTATAACAAAATTTCCAAAAAGGCTAATAACTTTTGAATAAATCTGGCTATTGAAATTCCACGGTTCTTAATAGATTCCTTGGGTCAAGCCGAGAACATAGATACCAAGTTTTCCTTATTTGGCAAAACTTCCTGTCCGCCATCTTGATTTTCATTCAAAACCTACTTTTTCGAACTCCTCCTAGACCGTTTGTCCGATTTTCACCAAAATCGAATCGTATCATCTCCAGACTGTGCCGACAAAAAGTTATGGATTTCGTGTCGATTGATGAAACCGTTTTCGTATAGCACAGCAGCAAAGTTGAGGCATGATGCCAAAATGACTATTCAGGCTTTATATCTGCAATGCCTCGACATATTGACACAAAACTTTGTATGTGTCACTGTCTCCTTACTCTGACCACACCACATCAATTTCGTAACAGCGCCACCTTTTGGTCAAAAGTGACAATCCATTAAATCATATTTTGAATCACTTTTTACATGATTTTTCAGCCATTTCGCCTAAAATCCTCTTTAAATGTCTTTAATTGCTCATTGTTGCAGTTGGTCTGACACTTTCAGACATGTTGGCATGTCTTGTCGTCTTATTCTGCTTGGCCCCGGTAATTGCTGCTTGCAGCTATATTTATTATTAGGGGCCAAGCACCGAAGGTGCGGAGGCACCTATTGTATCCGTTCGCGTTCTTATTATTATTATTCTTCTTCTTCTTCTTCTTCTTCCGCTCTTGGAGTCTATGGCAGCCCATAGAACCGATTGCGGGAAAGTTGTTTTGGTTTGACATTCTGATAGAGGACAGTCCCAACATTAAATACACCAATTTTTGTGTTTCTAAGTCATTCCCTCTAGCGCCACCACCTGTCCAAAGTTTCACTTTTATCTTGCTAATAACTTTTGAACCGTAAGGCCAATCAACAAAATTCTTTTTTCATCTGATTCCTGAGCTCATGCCGATTCGATTGCATCCTATTACTTAATTTTCCGTAATAAAAATATGGCCGCCATTTTGAATCATTCGAAAAACCTACTTTTTCGAACTCGTCCTAGACGGTTTGTCCGATTTGCACGAAAATTGAACCAGATCATCTTCAGGGAGTGCTGACAAAAAGTTATGGAATTCAAATTGATTCGTCAAACCGTTTTCGATAAACGCTCGAACAAATTTTACGTAGCACCTGCAAAAACAGTCGTAAGGCTGTATCTCCGCAACGGTTTATCGTATTCAGACCAAACTTGGTACATGTCATCACAAGCATGACCTGAGGCTACATGCTGCGTTTTGGCGCAGCGCCACCTACTGGTCCGGAGATATGAAAAATGGCTATTTTTGCTTATAACTTCTGAACTGTTTGTCCAAAAATCATAAAATTGGTCTCGTTAGATTCAGGGCAACATGCTGAGTCGACTGATATCCAATTTTACCATATCGGCCATTTTGACTGTCGGCCATTTTGAATTATGTGCTAAAATGCTGTATTTTAGGAACGCATTAACGGATTGTTACAAAACTTGGCATGGGTCATCAGCACGATGTCCTGAAGGAGCGTGAGAAGTTTCGAAACAGCGCCACCTAGTGGTGAAATTTTTTTTTCAAACGCTTATAACTTTGGGTTTGGTCGACTTATTTTCACAAGACTCATCTAATTAGACTCCTGAAACCTTGCCGAGTCCTACGATACCAAACATGCTAGGTTTCGCCTTACGGTTTGTGTAGCGTTGTGATTTAGCGCTTAAAAAACATTAGGCTATATCTTCGAAACCGCTTGTCCGATCGAGACGAAACCACCGTCAGAAGTTTGGAAACATAGGTCGATAGCTATACGCCAATGCCCAAATGCGAAAATATTGATGTTTAGGGGTAGTAAAATTCAAACAAAGTCATGTGTCAGTCATTTTTTACGTGTTTTTTCATATAAATGTTTATAACTCTAAAGCAAATTGAGATATTTTCACCAAAACTGACACACATATGTATGGGCTCACTCTGAGGACACGTAAAAAAAAATTGTGGGACTGAGCCTCTTGGTGGCGCTATAATAGAACAAAACATGAAATTCCCATTGACTTCAATACAGTTTTGTGAGATAAAATGCTATTTTCATTCAAAATCTACTTTTTCGAACTCCTCCCACACCGTTTGTCCGATTTTCACCAAAATCGAATCGTATCATCCCCAGACTGTGCCGACTAAAAGTTATGGATTTCGTGTCAATTCACGAAACCGTTTTCGTATAGCGCAGCAGCAAATTTGAGGCATGATGCTAATAGCACTATTCAGGCTTTATCTCTGCAATGCCTTGACATATTGACACCAAACTTTGTATGTGTCATTGTCTCCTCACTCTGACCACATCACATCAGTTTTGTAACTGCGCCACCTATTTGTCGAAAGTGATAATCCATTAAATCATATTTTTAATTACTGTTTCTATGATTTTTCAGCCATTTTGTCTAAAATCCTCTTTAAATGTCTTTAATTGCTCATTGTTGCAGTTGGTCTGACACTTTCAGACATGTCGAAATGTCTTGTCGTCTTATTCTGCTTGGCCCCGGTAATTGCTGCTTGCAGCTATATTTAGGGGCCAAGCACCGAAGGTGCGGAGGCACCTATTGTATCCGTTCGCGTTCTTATTATTATTATTAGGGGCCAAGCACCGAAGGTGCGGAGGCACCTATTGTATCTGTTCCGTTTCTTATTATTATTATTATTATTATTAGGGGCCAAGCACCGAAGGTGCGGAGGCACCTATTGTATCTGTTCCGTTTCTTATTATTATTATTATTATTATTATTATTATTATTCTTCCGCCATGGGAGTCTATGGCAGCCCATAGAACCGATTGCGGGAAAGTTGTTTTGGTTTGACATTCTGATAGAGGACCGTCTCAACATTAAATACACCAATTTTGGTGTTTCTAAGTCATTCCCTCTAGCGCCACCACCTGTCCAAAGTTTCACTTTTACTTTGCTAATAACTTTTGAACCGTAAGGCCAATCAGCGAAATTCTTTTTTTCTCTGATTCCGGAGCTCATGGCGATTCGATTGCACCCTATGACGTCATTTTCCGTCATAAAAATATGGCCGCCATCTTGAATTTTCAAAAAAAGCTACTTTTTCGAACTCGTCCTAGACGGTTTGTCCGATTTGCACGAAAATTTAACCAGATCATCTTCAGGTAGTGCTGACAAAAAGTTATGGAATTCAAATGGATTCGTCAAACCGTTTTCGATAAACGCACAAATACATTTTACGTAGCGCTAGCAAAAACAGTCGTAAGGCCGTATCTCCGCAACGGTTTATCGTATTCAGACCAAACTTGGTACTTGTACTCACAAGCATGACCTGAGGCTACATGCTGTGTTTCGGCGCAGCGCCACCTACTGGTCCGGAGATATGAAAAATGGCTATTTTTGCTTATAACTTCTGAACAGTTTGTCCAAAAATCATACAATTGGTCTCGTTAGATTCAGGGCAACATGCCGAGTCGACTGATATCCAATTTGACCATATCGGTCATTTTGGCTGTCGGCCATTTTGAATTTTGTGCTAAAATTCTGTATTTTATGAACGCATGAACGGATTGTTACGAAACGTGGTATGGGTCATCAGCACAATGCCCTGAATGAGCCTGAGAAGTTTCGAAACAGCGCCACCTAGTGGTGAATTTTTTTTTTCAAATGCTTATAACTTTGGGTGTGGTCGACTTATTTTCACGAAACTCATCTTTTTAGACTCCTGAATCGTTGCCGAGTCCTACGATACCAAACATGCTAGGTTTTGCCTTACGGTTTGTGTAACGTTGTGATTTAGCGCTTAAAAAACATTTGGCTATATCTTTGAAACCGCTAGTCCGATCGAGACGAAACCACCGTCAGAAGTTTGGAAACATAGGTCGATAGCTATACGCCAATGCCCAAATGCGAAAATATTGATGTTTAGGGGTACTAATTTCCAATCAAAGTCATGTGTCAGTCATTTTTTTCGTGTTTTTTCATATAAATGTCTATAACTCCGAAGCGAATTGAGATATTTTCACCAAAATTGACACACATATGTATGGGCTCACTCTGAGGACACGTAAAAAAAATTGTGGGACTGAGCCTCTTGGTGGCGCTATAATTGAACAAAATATGAAATTCCCATTGACTTCAATACAGTTTTGTGAAATAAAATGCTATACTAAACAAATGCATTGGTGTAATATTACGAAACTCAGATTGTGTCATCAGCACCATCCCCTGAAGGCAACCAAAATATTTCAAGACAGCGCCACCTAGTGGTCAAAAGTTATAACAAAATTTCCAAAAAGGCTAATAACTTTTGAATAAATCTGGCTATTGAAATGCCACGGGTCTTAATAGATTCCTTGGGTCAAGCCGAGAACATAGATACCAAGTTTTCCTTATTTGGCCAAACTTCCTGTCCGCCTTCTTGATTTTCATTCAAAACCTACTTTTTCGAACTCCTCCTAGACCGTTTGTCCGATTTTCACCAAAATCGAATCGTATCATCTCCAGACTGTGCCGACAAAAAGTTATGGATTTCGTGTCGATTGATGAAACCGTTTTCGTATAGCACAGCAGCAAAGTTGAGGCATGATGCCAAAATGACTATTCAGGCTTTATATCTGCAATGCCTCGACATATTGACACAAAACTTTGTATGTGTCACTGTCTCCTTACTCTGACCACACCACATCAATTTCGTAACAGCGCCACCTTTTGGTCAAAAGTGACAATCCATTAAATCATATTTTGAATCACTTTTTACATGATTTTTCAGCCATTTCGCCTAAAATCCTCTTTAAATGTCTTTAATTGCTCATTGTTGCAGTTGGTCTGACACTTTCAGACATGTTGGCATGTCTTGTCGTCTTATTCTGCTTGGCCCCGGTAATTGCTGCTTGCAGCTATATTTAGGGGCCAAGCACCGAAGGTGCGGAGGCACCTATTGTATCCGTTCGCGTTCTTATTATTATTATTCTTCTTCTTCTTCTTCTTCTTCTTCTTCTTCCGCTCTTGGAGTCTATGGCAGCCCATAGAACCGATTGCGGGAAAGTTGTTTTGGTTTGACATTCTGATAGAGCACAGTCCCAACATTAAATACACCAATTTTGGTGTTTCTAAGTCATTCCCTCTAGCGCCACCACCTGTCCAAAGTTTCACTTTTATTTTGCTAATAACTTTTGAACTGTAAGGCCAATCAACAAAATTATTTTTTCCTCTGATTCCTGAGCTCATGCCGATTCGATTGCATCCTATGACTTCATTTTCTGTAATAAAAATATGGCCGCCATTTTGATTCATTCGAAAAACCTACTTTTTCGAACTCGTCCTAGACGGTTTGTCCGATTTGCACGAAAATTGAACCAGATCATCTTCAGGCAGTGCTGACCAAAAGTTATGGAATTCAAATTGATTCGTCAAACCGTTTTCAATAAACGCACGAACAAATTTTACGTAGCGCCTGCAAAAACAGTCGTAAGGCTGTATCTCTGCAACGGTTTATCGTATTCAGACCAAACTTGGTACATGTCATCACAAGCATGACCTGAGGCTACATGCTGCGTTTCGGCGCAGCGCCACCTACTGGTCCGGAGATATGAAAAATGGCTATTTTTGCTTATAACTTCTGAACAGTTTGTCCAAAAATCATAAAATTGGTCTCGTTAGATTCAGGGCGACATGCCGAGTCGACTGATATCCAATTTGACCATATCGGCCATTTTGACTGTCGGCCATTTTGAATTATGTGCTAAAATGCTGTATTTTATGAACGCATGAACGGATTGTTACGAAACTTGGCATGGGTCATCAGCACGATGTCCTGAAGGAGTGTGAGAAGTTTCGAAACAGCGCCACCTAGTGGGGAATTTTTTTTTTCAAATGCTTATAACTTTGGGTGCGGTCGACTTATTTTCACGAGACTCATCTAATTAGACTCCTGAAACCTTGCCGAGTCCTACGATACCAAACATGCTAGGTTTCGCCTTACGGTTTGTGTAGCGTTGTGATTTAGCGCTTAAAAAACATTAGGCTATATCTTCGAAACCGCTTGTCCGATCGAGACGAAACCACCGTCAGAAGTTTGGAAACATAGGTCGATAGCTGTACGCCAATGCCCAAATGCGAAAATATTGATGTTTAGGGGTAGTAAAATTCAAACAAAGTCATGTGTCAGTCATTTTTTACGTGTTTTTTCATATAAATGTTTATAACTCTAAAGCAAATTGAGATATTTTCACCAAAACTGACACACATATGTATGGGCTCACTCTGAGGACACGTAAAAAAAATTGTGGGACTGAGCCTCTTGGTGGCGCTATAATAGAACAAAACATGAAATTCCCATTGACTTCAATACAGTTTTGTGAGATAAAATGCTATTTTCATTCAAAACCTACTTTTTCGAACTCCTCCCACACCGTTTGTCCGATTTTCACCAAAATCGAATCGTATCATCCCCAGACTGTGCCGACTAAAAGTTATGGATTTCGTGTCAATTGACGAAACCGTTTTCGTATAGCGCAGCAGCAAATTTGAGGCATGATGCTAATAGCACTATTCAGGCTTTATCTCTGCAATGCCTTGACATATTGACACCAAACTTTGTATGTGTCATTGTCTCCTCACTCTGACCATATCACATCAGTTTTGTAACTGCGCCACCTATTTGTCGAAAGTGATAATCCATTAAATCATATTTTTAATTACTGTTTCTATGATTTTTCAGCCATTTCGTCTAAAATCCTCTTTAAATGTCTTTAATTGCTCATTGTTGCAGTTGGTCTGACACTTTCAGACATGTCGGCATGTCTTGTCGTCTTATTCTGCTTGGCCCCGGTAATTGCTGCTTGCAGCTATATTTATTATTATTATTCTTCATTGTTCCGACTGGGAGTCTATGGCAGCCCATAGAACCGATTGCGGGAAAGTTGTTTTGGTTTGACATTCTGATAGAGGACAGTCCCAACATTAAATACACCAATTTTTGTGTTTCTAAGTCATTCCCTCTAGCGCCACCACCTGTCCAAAGTTTCACTTTTATTTTGCTAATAACTTTTGAACCGTAAGGCCAATCAACAAAATTCTTTTTTCCTCTGATTCCTGAGCTCATGCCGATTCGATTTCACCCTATGACGTCATTTTCCGTCATATAAATATGGCCGCCATTTTGAATTTTCTGAAAAAGCTACTTTTTCGAACTCGTCCTAGACGGTTTGTCCGATTTGCACGAAAATTGAACCAGATCATCTTCAGGCAGTGGTGACAAAAAGTTATGGAATTCAAATTGATTTGTCAAACCGTTTTCGATAAACGCACGAATACATTTTACGTAGCGCTAGCAAAAACAGTCGTAAGGCTGTATCTCCGCAACGGTTTATCGTATTCAGACCAAACTTGGTACATGTACTCACTAGCATGACTTGAGGCTACATGCTGCGTTTCGGCGCAGCGCCACCTACTGGTCCGGAGATATGAAAAATGGCTATTTTTGCTTATAACTTCTGAACACTTTGTCCAAAAATCATAAAATTGGTCTTGATAGATTCAGGGCGACATGCCGAGTCGACTGATATCCAATTTTGCCATTTTGGCCATTTTGACTGTCGGCCATTTTGAATTTTGTGCTAAAATGCTGTATTTTAACAACGTATGAACGGATTGTTACGAAACTTGGTATGGGTTATCAGCACGATGTCCTAAAGGAGTGTGAGAAGTTTCGAAACAGCGCCACCTAGTGGTGAATTTTTTTCCCCAAATGCTTATAACTTTGGTTGTGATCGACTTATTTTCACGAAACTCATCTCATTAGATTCCTGAATCGTTGTTGAGTCCTACGATACCAAACATGCTAGGTTTCGCCTTACGGTTTGTGTAGCGTTGTTTTTTAGCGCTTAAAAAACATTAGGCTATATCTTCGAAACCGCTTGTCCGATCGAGACGAAACCACCGTCAGAAGTTTGAAAACATAGGTCGATAGCTATATGTCAATGCCCAAATGCGAAAATATTGATGTTTAGGGGTAGTAAAATTCAAACAAAGTCATGTGTCAGTCATTTTTTACGTGTTTTTTCATATAAATGTTTATAACTCTAAAGCAAATTGAGATATTTTCACCAAAACTGACACACATATGTATGGGCTCACTCTGAGGACACGTAAAAAAAATTGTGGGACTGAGCCTCTTGGTGGCGCTATAATAGAACAAAACATGAAATTCCCATTGACTTCAATACAGTTTTGTGAGATAAAATGCTATTTTCATTCAAAATCTACTTTTTCGAACTCCTCCCACACCGTTTGTCCGATTTTCACCAAAATCGAATCGTATCATCCCCAGACTGTGCCGACTAAAAGTTATGGATTTCGTGTCAATTGACGAAACCGTTTTCGTATAGCGCAGCAGCAAATTTGAGGCATGATGCTAATAGCACTATTCAGGCTTTATCTCTGCAATGCCTTGACATATTGACACCAAACTTTGTATGTGTCATTGTCTCCTCACTCTGACCACATCGCATCAGTTTTGTAACTGTGCCACCTATTTGTCGAAAGTGATAATCCATTAAATCATATTTTTAATTACTGTTTCTATGATTTTTCAGCCATTTCGTCTAAAATCCTCTTTAAATGTCTTTAATTGCTCTTGTTGCAGTTGGTCTGACACTTTCAGACATGTCGAAATGTCTTGTCGTCTTATTCTGCTTGGCCCCGGTAATTGCTGCTTGCAGCTATATTTATTATTATTATTCTTCCGCCATGGGAGTCTATGGCAGCCCATAGAACCGATTGCGGGAAAGTTGTTTTGGTTTGACATTCTGATAGAGGACCGTCTCAACATTAAATACACCAATTTTGGTGTTTCTAAGTCATTCCCTCTAGCGCCACCACCTGTCCAAAGTTTCACTTTTATTTTGCTAATAACTTTTGAACCGTAAGGCCAATTAGCGAAATTCTTTTTTCCTCTGATTCCTGAGCTCATGGCGATTCGATTGCACCCTATGACGTCATTTGCCGTCATAAAAATATGGCCGCCATCTTGAATTTTCAAAAAAAGCTACTTTTTCGAACTCGTCCTAGACGGTTTGTCCGATTTGCACGAAAATTGAACCAGATCATCTTCAGGTAGTGCTGACCAAAAGTTATGGAATTCAAATGGATTCGTCAAACCGTTTTCAATAAACGCACAAATACATTTTACGTAGCGCTAGCAAAAACAGTCGTAAGGCCGTATCTCCGCAACGGTTTATCGTATTCAGACCAAACTTGGTACTTGTACTCACAAGCATGACCTGAGGCTACATGCTGCGTTTCGGCGCAGCGCCACCTACTGGTCCGGAGATATGAAAAATGGCTATTTTTGCTTATAACTTCTGAACAGTTTGTCCAAAAATCATACAATTGGTCTCGTTAGATTCAGGGCAACATGCCGAGTCGACTGATATCCAATTTGACCATATCGGTCATTTTGGCTGTCGGCCATTTTGAATTTTGTGCTAAAATTCTGTATTTTATGAACGCATGAACGGATTGTTACGAAATGTGGTATGGGTCATCAGCACGATGCCCTGAATGAGCCTGAGAAGTTTCGAAACAGCGCCACCTAGTGGTGAATTTTTTTTTTCAAATGCTTATAACTTTGGGTGTGGTCGACTTATTTTCACGAAACTCATCTTTTTAGACTCCTGAATCGTTGCCGAGTCCTACGATACCAAACATGCTAGGTTTCGCCTTACGGTTTGTGTAGCGTTGTGATTTAGCGCTTAAAAAACATTAGGCTATATCTTCGAAACCGCTTGTCCGATCGAGACGAAACCACCGTCAGAAGTTTGGAAACATAGGTCGATAGCTATACGCCAATGCCCAAATGCGAAAATATTGATGTTTAGGGGTAGTAATATTCAATCAAAGTCATGTGTCAGTCATTTTTTTCGTGTTTTTTCATATAAATGTCTATAACTCCGAAGCAAATTGAGATTTTTGCACCAAAATCGACACATATATGTATGGGCTCACTCTGAGGACACATTAAAAAAATGGTGGGACTGAGCCTCTTGGTGGCGCTATAATAGAACAAAACATGAAATTCCCATTGACTTCAATGCAGTTTTGTGAAATAAAATGCTATACTAAACAAATGCATTGGTGTAATATTACGAAACTCAGAATGTGCCATCAGCACCATCCCCTGAAGGTACCCAAAATATTTAGAGACAGCGCCACCTAGTGGTCAAAAGTTATAACAACATTTCCAAAACTGCTAATAACTTTTGAATACATCGGCCTATGTAAATGTCACTGGTCTTAATAGATTCCTTGGGTCAAGCCGAGAACATAGATACCAAATTTTCCTTATTTGGTCAAACTTCTTGTCCGCCATCTTGATTTTCATTCAAAACCTACTTTTTCGAACTCCTCCTAGACCGTTTGTCCGATTTTCACCAAAATCGAATCGTATCATCTCCAGACCGTGCCGACTAAAAGTTATGGATTTCGTGTCGATAGACGAAACCGTTTTCGTATAGCGCAGCAGCAAAGTTGAGGCATGATGCTAATAGCATTAATTAAGGCTTTATCTCTGCAATGCCTTGACATATTGACACCAAACTTTGTATGTGTCATTGTAACTTCACTCTGACCACATCACATCAGTTTTGTAACTGCGCCACCTATTGGTCGAAAGTGATAATCCATCAAATCATATTTTTAATTATTGTTTCTATGATTTTTCAGGCATTTTGCCTAAAATCCTCTTTAAATGTCTTTAATTGCTCATTGTTGCAGTTGGTCTGACACTTTCAGACATGTCGGCATGTCTTGTCGTCTTATTCTGCTTGGCCCCGGTAATGGCTGCTTGCAGCTATATTTAGGGGCCAAGCACCGAAGGTGCGGAGGCACCTATTGTATCCGTTCGCGTTCTTATTATTATTATTCTTCTTCTTCTTCTTCTTCTTCCGCTCTTGGAGTCTATGGCAGCCCATAGAACCGATTGCGGGAAAGTTGTTTTGGTTTGACATTCTGATAGAGGACAGTCCCAACATTAAATACACCAATTTTTGTGTTTCTAAGTCATTCCCTCTAGCGCCACCACCTGTCCAAAGTTTCACTTTTATCTTGCTAATAACTTTTGAACCGTAAGGCCAATCAACAAAATTCTTTTTTCATCTGATTCCTGAGCTCATGCCGATTCGATTGCATCCTATTACTTAATTTTCCGTAATAAAAATATGGCCGCCATTTTGAATCATTCGAAAAACCTACTTTTTCGAACTCGTCCTAGACGGTTTGTCCGATTTGCACGAAAATTGAACCAGATCATCTTCAGGGAGTGCTGACAAAAAGTTATGGAATTCAAATTGATTCGTCAAACCGTTTTCGATAAACGCTCGAACAAATTTTACGTAGCACCTGCAAAAACAGTCGTAAGGCTGTATCTCCGCAACGGTTTATCGTATTCAGACCAAACTTGGTACATGTCATCACAAGCATGACCTGAGGCTACATGCTGCGTTTCGGCGCAGCGCCACCTACTGGTCCGGAGATATGAAAAATGGCTATTTTTGCTTATAACTTCTGAACTGTTTGTCCAAAAATCATAAAATTGGTCTCGTTAGATTCAGGGCAACATGCTGAGTCGACTGATATCCAATTTTACCATATCGGCCATTTTGACTGTCGGCCATTTTGAATTATGTGCTAAAATGCTGTATTTTAGGAACGCATTAACGGATTGTTACAAAACTTGGCATGGGTCATCAGCACGATGTCCTGAAGGAGTGTGAGAAGTTTCGAAACAGCGCCACCTAGTGGTGAAATTTTTTTTTCAAACGCTTATAACTTTGGGTTTGGTCGACTTATTTTCACAAGACTCATCTAATTAGACTCCTGAAACCTTGCCGAGTCCTACGATACCAAACATGCTAGGTTTCGCCTTACGGTTTGTGTAGCGTTGTGATTTAGCGCTTAAAAAACATTAGGCTATATCTTCGAAACCGCTTGTCCGATCGAGACGAAACCACCGTCAGAAGTTTGGAAACATAGGTCGATAGCTATACACCAATGCCCAAATGCGAAAATATTGATGTTTAGGGGTAGTAAAATTCAAACAAAGTCATGTGTCAGTCATTTTTTACGTGTTTTTTCATATAAATGTTTATAACTCTAAAGCAAATTGAGATATTTTCACCAAAACTGACACACATATGTATGGGCTCACTCTGAGGACACGTAAAAAAAAATTGTGGGACTGAGCCTCTTGGTGGCGCTATAATAGAACAAAACATGAAATTCCCATTGACTTCAATACAGTTTTGTGAGATAAAATGCTATTTTCATTCAAAATCTACTTTTTCGAACTCCTCCCACACCGTTTGTCCGATTTTCACCAAAATCGAATCGTATCATCCCCAGACTGTGCCGACTAAAAGTTATGGATTTCGTGTCAATTCACGAAACCGTTTTCGTATAGCGCAGCAGCAAATTTGAGGCATGATGCTAATAGCACTATTCAGGCTTTATCTCTGCAATGCCTTGACATATTGACACCAAACTTTGTATGTGTCATTGTCTCCTCACTCTGACCACATCACATCAGTTTTGTAACTGTGCCACCTATTTGTCGAAAGTGATAATCCATTAAATCATATTTTTAATTACTGTTTCTATGATTTTTCAGCCATTTTGTCTAAAATCCTCTTTAAATGTCTTTAATTGCTCATTGTTGCAGTTGGTCTGACACTTTCAGACATGTCGAAATGTCTTGTCGTCTTATTCTGCTTGGCCCCGGTAATTGCTGCTTGCAGCTATATTTATTATTATTATTATTATTATTATTATTATTCTTCCGCCATGGGAGTCTATGGCAGCCCATAGAACCGATTGCGGGAAAGTTGTTTTGGTTTGACATTCTGATAGAGGACCGTCTCAACATTAAATACACCAATTTTGGTGTTTCTAAGTCATTCCCTCTAGCGCCACCACCTGTCCAAAGTTTCACTTTTATTTTGCTAATAACTTTTGAACCGTAAGGCCAATCAGCGAAATTCTTTTTTCCTCTGATTCCTGAGCTCATGGCGATTCGATTGCACCCTATGACGTCATTTGCCGTCATAAAAATATGGCCGCCATCTTGAATTTTCAAAAAAAGCTACTTTTTCGAACTCGTCCTAGACGGTTTGTCCGATTTGCACGAAAATTGAACCAGATCATCTTCAGGTAGTGCTGACAAAAAGTTATGGAATTCAAATGGATTCGTCAAACCGTTTTCAATAAACGCACAAATACATTTTACGTAGCGCTAGCAAAAACAGTCGTAAGGCCGTATCTCCGCAACGGTTTATCGTATTCAGACCAAACTTGGTACTTGTACTCACAAGCATGACCTGAGGCTACATGCTGTGTTTCGGCGCAGCGCCACCTACTGGTCCGGAGATATGAAAAATGGCTATTTTTGCTTATAACTTCTGAACAGTTTGTCCAAAAATCATACAATTGGTCTCGTTAGATTCAGGGCAACATGCCGAGTCGACTGATATCCAATTTGACCATATCGGTCATTTTGGCTGTCGGCCATTTTGAATTTTGTGCTAAAATTCTGTATTTTATGAACGCATGAACGGATTGTTACGAAACGTGGTATGGGTCATCAGCACGATGCCCTGAATGAGCCTGAGAAGTTTCGAAACAGCGCCACCTAGTGGTGAATTTTTTTTTTCAAATGCTTATAACTTTGGGTGTGGTCGACTTATTTTCACGAAACTCATCTTTTTAGACTCCTGAATCGTTGCCGAGTCCTACGATACCAAACATGCTAGGTTTCGCCTTACGGTTTGTGTAGCGTTGTGATTTAGCGCTTAAAAAACATTTGGCTATATCTTTGAAACCGCTAGTCCGATCGAGACGAAACCACCGTCAGAAGTTTGGAAACATAGGTCGATAGCTATACACCAATGCCCAAATGCGAAAATATTGATGTTTAGGGGTACTAATTTCCAATCAAAGTCATGTGTCAGTCATTTTTTTCGTGTTTTTTCATATAAATGTCTATAACTCCGAAGCGAATTGAGATATTTTCACCAAAATTGACACACATATGTATGGGCTCACTCTGAGGACACGTAAAAAAAATTGTGGGACTGAGCCTCTTGGTGGCGCTATAATTGAACAAAATATGAAATTCCCATTGACTTCAATACAGTTTTGTGAAATAAAATGCTATACTAAACAAATGCATTGGTGTAATATTACGAAACTCAGATTGTGTCATCAGCACCATCCCCTGAAGGCAACCAAAATATTTCAAGACAGCGCCACCTAGTGGTCAAAAGTTATAACAAAATTTCCAAAAAGGCTAATAACTTTTGAATACATCTGGCTATTGAAATTCCACGGTTCTTAATAGATTCCTTGGGTCAAGCCGAGAACATAGATACCAAGTTTTCCTTATTTGGCCAAACTTCCTGTCCGCCATCTTGATTTTCAGTCAAAACCTACTTTTTCGAACTCCTCCTAGACCGTTTGTCCGATTTTCACCAAAATCGAATCGTATCATCTCCAGACTGTGCCGACAAAAAGTTATGGATTTCGTGTCGATTGATGAAACCGTTTTCGTATAGCACAGCAGCAAAGTTGAGGCATGATGCCAAAATGACTATTCAGGCTTTATATCTGCAATGCCTCGACATATTGACACAAAACTTTGTATGTGTCACTGTCTCCTTACTCTGACCACACCACATCAATTTCGTAACAGCGCCACCTTTTGGTCAAAAGTGACAATCCATTAAATCATATTTTGAATCACTTTTTACATGATTTTTCAGCCATTTCGCCTAAAATCCTCTTTAAATGTCTTTAATTGCTCATTGTTGCAGTTGGTCTGACACTTTCAGACATGTTGGCATGTCTTGTCGTCTTATTCTGCTTGGCCCCGGTAATTGCTGCTTGCAGCTATATTTAGGGGCCAAGCACCGAAGGTGCGGAGGCACCTATTGTTTTCGTTCCCGTTCTTATTATTATTATTATTATTATTATTATTATTCTTCCTTCTTCCGACTGGGAGTCTATGGCAGCCCATAGAACCGATTGCGGGAAAGTTGTTTTGGTTTGACATTCTGATAGAGGACCGTCTCAACATTAAATACACCAATTTTGGTGTTTCTAAGTCATTCCCTCTAGCGCCACCACCTGTCCAAAATTTCACTTTTATTTTGCTAATAACTTTTGAACCGTAAGGCCAATCAGCGAAATTCTTTTTTCCACTGATTCCTGAGCTCATGGCGATTCGATTGCACCCTATGACGTCATTTGCCGTCATAAAAATATGGCCGCCATCTTGAATTTTCAAAAAAAGCTACTTTTTCGAACTCGTCCTAGACGGTTTGTCCGATTTGCACGAAAATTGAACCAGATCATCTTCAGGTAGTGCTGACAAAAAGTTATGGAATTCAAATGGATTCGTCAAACCGTTTTCGATAAACGCACGAATACATTTTACGTAGCGCTAGCAAAAACAGTCGTAAGGCCGTATCTCCGCAACGGTTTATCGTATTCAGACCAAACTTGGTACTTGTACTCACAAGCATGACCTGAGGCTACATGCTGTGTTTCGGCGCAGCGCCACCTACTGGTCCGGAGATATGAAAAATGGCTATTTTTGCTTATAACTTCTGAACAGTTTGTCCAAAAATCATACAATTGGTCTCGTTAGATTCAGGGCAACATGCCGAGTCGACTGATATCCAATTTGACCATATCGGTCATTTTGGCTGTCGGCCATTTTGAATTTTGTGCTAAAATTCTGTATTTTATGAACGCATGAACGGATTGTTACGAAACGTGGTATGGGTCATCAGCACAATGCCCTGAATGAGCCTGAGAAGTTTCGAAACAGCGCCACCTAGTGGTGAATTTTTTTTTTCAAATGCTTATAACTTTGGGTGTGGTCGACTTATTTTCACGAAACTCATCTTTTTAGACTCCTGAATCATTGCCGAGTCCTACGATACCAAACATGCTAGGTTTTGCCTTACGGTTTGTGTAGCGTTGTGATTTAGCGCTTAAAAAACATTAGGCTATATCTTCGAAACCGCTTGTCCGATCGAGACGAAACCACCGTCAGAAGTTTGGAAACATAGGTCGATAGCTACACGCCAATGCCCAAATGCGAAAATATTGATGTTTAGGGGTACTAATTTCCAATCAAAGTCATGTGTCAGTCATTTTTTTCGTGTTTTTTCATATAAATGTCTATAACTCCGAAGCAAATTGAGATTTTTGCACCAAAATCGACACATATATGTATGGGCTCACTCTGAGGACACATAAAAAAAATGGTGGGACTGAGCCTCTTGGTGGCGCTATAATAGAACAAAACATGAAATTCCCATTGACTTCAATGCAGTTTTGTGAAATAAAATGCTATACTAAACAAATGCATTGGTGTAATATTACGAAACTCAGAATGTGCCATCAGCACCATCCCCTGAAGGTACCCAAAATATTTAGAGACAGCGCCACCTAGTGGTCAAAAGTTATAACAACATTTCCAAAACTGCTAATAACTTTTGAATACATCGGCCTATGTAAATGCCACTGGTCTTAATAGATTCCTTGGGTCAAGCCGAGAACATAGATACCAAATTTTCCTTATTTGGTAAACTTCTTGTCCGCCATCTTGATTTTCATTCAAAACCTACTTTTTCGAACTCCTCCTAGACCGTTTGTCCGATTTTCACCAAAATCGAATCGTATCATCTCCAGACCGTGCCGACTAAAAGTTATGGATTTCGTGTCGATAGACGAAACCGTTTTCGTATAGCGCAGCAGCAAAGTTGAGGCATGATGCTAATAGCATTAATTAAGGCTTTATCTCTGCAATGCCTTGACATATTGACACCAAACTTTGTATGTGTCATTGTAACTTCACTCTGACCACATCACATCAGTTTTGTAACTGCGCCACCTATTGGTCGAAAGTGATAATCCATCAAATCATATTTTTATTTATTGTTTCTATGATTTTTCAGGCATTTTGCCTAAAATCCTCTTTAAATGTCTTTAATTGCTCATTGTTGCAGTTGGTCTGACACTTTCAGACATGTCGGCATGTCTTGTCGTCTTATTCAGCTTGGCCCCGGTAATGGCTGCTTGCAGCTATATTTATTATTATTATTCTTCCGCCATGGGAGTCTATGGCAGCCCATAGAACCGATTGCGGGAAAGTTGTTTTGGTTTGACATTCTGATAGAGGACCGTCTCAACATTAAATACACCAATTTTGGTGTTTCTAAGTCATTCCCTCTAGCGCCACCACCTGTCCAAAGTTTCACTTTTATTTTGCTAATAACTTTTGAACCGTAAGGCCAATCAGCGAAATTCTTTTTTCCTCTGATTCCTGAGCTCATGGCGATTCGATTGCACCCTATGACGTCATTTGCCGTCATAAAAATATGGCCGCCATCTTGAATTTTCAAAAAAAGCTACTTTTTCGAACTCGTCCTAGACGGTTTGTCCGATTTGCACGAAAATTGAACCAGATCATCTTCAGGTAGTGCTGACAAAAAGTTATGGAATTCAAATGGATTCGTCAAACCGTTTTCAATAAACGCACAAATACATTTTACGTAGCGCTAGCAAAAACAGTCATAAGGCCGTATCTCCGCAACGGTTTATCGTATTCAGACCAAACTTGGTACTTGTACTCACAAGCATGACCTGAGGCTACATGCTGTGTTTCGGCGCAGCGCCACCTACTGGTCCGGAGATATGAAAAATGCCTATTTTTGCTTATAACTTCTGAACAGTTTGTCCAAAAATCATACAATTGGTCTCGTTAGATTCAGGGCAACATGCCGAGTCGACTGATATCCAATTTTGCCATATCGGTCATTTTGGCTGTCGGCCATTTTGAATTTTGTGCTAAAATTCTGTATTTTATGAACGCATGAACGGATTGTTACGAAACGTGGTATGGGTCATCAGCACGATGCCCTGAATGAGCCTGAGAAGTTTCGAAACAGCGCCACCTAGTGGTGATTTTTTTTTTTCAAATGCTTATAGCTTTGGGTGTGGTCAACTTATTTTCAGGAAACTCATCTTTTTAGACTCCTGAATCGTTGCCGAGTCCTACGATACCAAACATGCTAGGTTTCGCCTTACGGTTTGTGTAGCGTTGTGATTTAGCGCTTAAAAAACATTTGGCTATATCTTTGAAACCGCTAGTCCGATCGAGACGAAACCACCGTCAGAAGTTTGGAAACATAGGTCGATAGCTATACGCCAATGCCCAAATGCGAAAATATTGATGTTTAGGGGTACTAATTTCCAATCAAAGTCATGTGTCAGTCATTTTTTTCGTGTTTTTTCATATAAATGTCTATAACTCCGAAGCGAATTGAGATATTTTCACCAAAATTGACACACATATGTATGGGCTCACTCTGAGGACACGTAAAAAAAATTGTGGGACTGAGCCTCTTGGTGGCGCTATAATTGAACAAAATATGAAATTCCCATTGACTTCAATACAGTTTTGTGAAATAAAATGCTATACTAAACAAATGCATTGGTGTAATATTACGAAACTCAGATTGTGTCATCAGCACCATCCCCTGAAGGCAACCAAAATATTTCAAGACAGCGCCACCTAGTGGTCAAAAGTTATTACAACATTTCCAAAAAGGCTAATAACTTTTGAATAAATCTGGCTATTGAAATGGCACGGGTCTTAATAGATTCCTTGGGTCAAGCCGAGAACATAGATACCAAGTTTTCCTTATTTGGCCAAACTTCCTGTCCGCCATCTTGATTTTCATTCAAAACCTACTTTTTCGAACTCCTCCTAGACCGTTTGTCCGATTTTCACCAAAATCGAATCGTATCATCTCCAGACTGTGCCGACAAAAAGTTATGGATTTCGTGTCGATTGATGAAACCGTTTTCGTATAGCACAGCAGCAAAGTTGAGGCATGATGCCAAAATGACTATTCAGGCTTTATATCTGCAATGCCTCGACATATTGACACAAAACTTTGTATGTGTCACTGTCTCCTTACTCTGACCACACCACATCAATTTCGTAACAGCGCCACCTTTTGGTCAAAAGTGACAATCCATTAAATCATATTTTGAATCACTTTTTACATGATTTTTCAGCCATTTCGCCTAAAATCCTCTTTAAATGTCTTTAATTGCTCATTGTTGCAGTTGGTCTGACACTTTCAGACATGTTGGCATGTCTTGTCGTCTTATTCTGCTTGGCCCCGGTAATTGCTGCTTGCAGCTATATTTAGGGGCCAAGCACCGAAGGTGCGGAGGCACCTATTGTATCTGTTCCGTTTCTTATTATTATTATTATTATTATTATTATTATTAGGGGCCAAGCACCGAAGGTGCGGAGGCACCTATTGTATCTGTTCCGTTTCTTATTAGGGGCCAAGCACCGAAGGTGCGTAGGCACCTATTGTATCTGTTCCCGTTCTTATTATTATTAGGGGCCAAGCACCGAAGGTGCGGAGGCACCTATTGTTTTCGTTCCCGTTCTTATTAGGGGCCAAGCACCGAAGGTGCGGAGGCACCTATTGTTTTCGTTCCCGTTCTTATTATTATTATTATTATTATTATTCTTCCTTCTTCCGACTGGGAGTCTATGGCAGCCCATAGAACCGATTGCGGGAAAGTTGTTTTGGTTTGACATTCTGATAGAGGACCGTCTCAACATTAAATACACCAATTTTGGTGTTTCTAAGTCATTCCCTCTAGCGCCACCACCTGTCCAAAATTTCACTTTTATTTTGCTAATAACTTTTGAACCGTAAGGCCAATCAGCGAAATTCTTTTTTCCACTGATTCCTGAGCTCATGGCGATTCGATTGCACCCTATGACGTCATTTGCCGTCATAAAAATATGGCCGCCATCTTGAATTTTCAAAAAAAGCTACTTTTTCGAACTCGTCCTAGACGGTTTGTCCGATTTGCACGAAAATTGAACCAGATCATCTTCAGGTAGTGCTGACAAAAAGTTATGGAATTCAAATGGATTCGTCAAACCGTTTTCGATAAACGCACGAATACATTTTACGTAGCGCTAGCAAAAACAGTCGTAAGGCCGTATCTCCGCAACGGTTTATCGTATTCAGACCAAACTTGGTACTTGTACTCACAAGCATGACCTGAGGCTACATGCTGTGTTTCGGCGCAGCGCCACCTACTGGTCCGGAGATATGAAAAATGGCTATTTTTGCTTATAACTTCTGAACAGTTTGTCCAAAAATCATACAATTGGTCTCGTTAGATTCAGGGCAACATGCCGAGTCGACTGATATCCAATTTGACCATATCGGTCATTTTGGCTGTCGGCCATTTTGAATTTTGTGCTAAAATTCTGTATTTTATGAACGCATGAACGGATTGTTACGAAACGTGGTATGGGTCATCAGCACAATGCCCTGAATGAGCCTGAGAAGTTTCGAAACAGCGCCACCTAGTGGTGAATTTTTTTTTTCAAATGCTTATAACTTTGGGTGTGGTCGACTTATTTTCACGAAACTCATCTTTTTAGACTCCTGAATCATTGCCGAGTCCTACGATACCAAACATGCTAGGTTTTGCCTTACGGTTTGTGTAGCGTTGTGATTTAGCGCTTAAAAAACATTTGGCTATATCTTTGAAACCGCTAGTCCGATCGAGACGAAACCACCGTCAGAAGTTTGGAAACATAGGTCGATAGCTATACGCCAATGCCCAAATGCGAAAATATTGATGTTTAGGGGTACTAATTTCCAATCAAAGTCATGTGTCAGTCATTTTTTTCGTGTTTTTTCATATAAATGTCTATAACTCCGAAGCAAATTGAGATTTTTGCACCAAAATCGACACATATATGTATGGGCTCACTCTGAGGACACATAAAAAAAATGGTGGGACTGAGCCTCTTGGTGGCGCTATAATAGAACAAAACATGAAATTCCCATTGACTTCAATGCAGTTTTGTGAAATAAAATGCTATACTAAACAAATGCATTGGTGTAATATTACGAAACTCAGAATGTGCCATCAGCACCATCCCCTGAAGGTACCCAAAATATTTAGAGACAGCGCCACCTAGTGGTCAAAAGTTATAACAACATTTCCAAAACTGCTAATAACTTTTGAATACATCGGCCTATGTAAATGCCACTGGTCTTAATAGATTCCTTGGGTCAAGCCGAGAACATAGATACCAAATTTTCCTTATTTGGTCAAACTTCTTGTCCGCCATCTTGATTTTCATTCAAAACCTACTTTTTCGAACTCCTCCTAGACCGTTTGTCCGATTTTCACCAAAATCGAATCGTATCATCTCCAGACCGTGCCGACTAAAAGTTATGGATTTCGTGTCGATAGACGAAACCGTTTTCGTATAGCGCAGCAGCAAAGTTGAGGCATGATGCTAATAGCATTAATTAAGGCTTTATCTCTGCAATGCCTTGACATATTGACACCAAACTTTGTATGTGTCATTGTAACTTCACTCTGACCACATCACATCAGTTTTGTAACTGCGCCACCTATTGGTCGAAAGTGATAATCCATCAAATCATATTTTTATTTATTGTTTCTATGATTTTTCAGGCATTTTGCCTAAAATCCTCTTTAAATGTCTTTAATTGCTCATTGTTGCAGTTGGTCTGACACTTTCAGACATGTCGGCATGTCTTGTCGTCTTATTCAGCTTGGCCCCGGTAATTGCTGCTTGCAGCTATATTTATTATTATTCTTCTTCCGACTGGGCGTCTATGGCAGCCCATAGAACCGATTGCGGGAAAGTTGTTTTGGTTTGACATTCTGATAGAGGACAGTCCCAACATTAAATACACCAATTTTTGTGTTTCTAAGTCATTCCCTCTAGCGCCACCACCTGTCCAAAGTTTCACTTTTATTTTGCTAATAACTTTTGAACCGTAAGGCCAATCAACAAAATTCTTTTTTCCTCTTATTTCTGAGCTCATGCCGATTCGATTGCACCCTATGACGTCATTTTCCGTCATATAAATATGGCCGCCATTTTTAATTTTCTGAAAAAGCTACTTTTTCGAACTCGTCCTAGACGGTTTGTCCGATTTGCACGAAAATTGAACCAGATCATCTTCAGGCAGTGTTGACCAAAAGTTATGGAATTCAAATTGATTCGTCAAACCGTTTTCGATAAACGCACGAATACATTTTACGTAGCGCTAGCAAAAACAGTCGTAAGGCTGTATCTCCGCAAAGGTTTATCGTATTCAGACCAAACTTGGTACACGTACTCACAAGCATGACCTGAGGCTACATGCTGCGTTTCGGCGCAGCGCCACCTACTGGTCCGGAGATATGAAAAATGGCTATTTTTGCTTATAACTTCTGAACAGTTTGTCCAAAAATCATAAAATTGGTATCGTTAGATTCAGGGCAATATGCCGATTCGACTGATATCCAGTTTTACCATATCGGCCCTTTTGACTGTCGGCCATTTTGAATTTTGTGCTAAAATACTGTATTTTAAGAACGCATGAACGAATTGTTACGAAACTTGGTATGGGTCATCAGCACGATGTCCTGAAGGAGCGTGAGAAGTTTCGAAACAGCGCCACCTAGTGGTGAATTTTTTTTTTCAAATGCTTATAACTTTGGGTGTGGTCAACTTATTTTCACGAGACTCATCTAATTAGACTCCTGAAACCTTGCCGAGTCCTACGAAACCAAACATGCTAGGTTTTGCCTTACGGTTTGTGTAGCGTTGTGATTTAGCGCTTAAAAAACATTTGGCTATATCTTCGAAACCGCTAGTCCGATCGAGACGAAACCACCGTCAGAAGTTTGGAAACATAGGTCGATAGCTAGATGCCAATGCCCAAATGCGAAAATATTGATGTTTAGGGGTAGTAAATTCCAAACAAAGTCATGTGTCAGTCATTTTTTACGTGTTTTTTCATATAAATGCCTATAACTCTGAAGCAAATTGAGATTTTTTCACCAAAACTGACACACATATGTATGGGCTCACTCTGAGGACACGTAAAAAAAATTGTGAGACTGAGCCTCTTGGTGGCGCTATAATAGAACAAAACATAAAATTCCCATTGACTTCAATACAGTTTTGTGAAATAAAAGGCTATTTTCATTAAAAACCTACTTTTTCGAACTCCTCCTACACCGTTTGTCCGATTTTCACCAAAATCGAATCATATCATCTCCAGACCGTGCCGACTGAAAGTTATGGATTTCGTGTCGATTGACGAAACCGTTTTCGTATAGCGCAGCAGCAAATTTGAGGCATGATGCTAAAAGCATTATTCAGGCTTTATGTCTGCAATGCCTTGACATATTGACACCAAACTTTGCATGTGTCATTGTCACTTCACTCTGACCACATCACATCAGTTTTGTAACTGCACCACCTATTGGTCGAAAGTGATAATCCATTAAATCATATTTTTAATTATTGTTTCTATGATTTTTCAGCCATTTTGCCTAAAATCCTCTTTAAATGTCTTTAATTGCTCATTGTTGCAGTTGGTCTGACACTTTCAAACATGTCGAAATGTCTTGTCGTCTTATTCTGCTTGGCCCCGGTAATTGCTGCTTGCAGCTATATTTATTATTCTTCTTCTTCTTCCGCTCTTGGAGTCTATGGCAGCCCATAGAACCGATTGCGGGAAAGTTGTTTTGGTTTGACATTCTGATAGAGGACAGTCCCAACATTAAATACACCAATTTTGGTGTTTCTAAGTCATTCCCTGTAGCGCCACCACCTGTCCAAAGTTTCACTTTTACTTTGCTAATAACTTTTGAACCATAAGGCCAATCAACAAAATTCTTTTTCCCTCTGATTCCTGAGCTCATGGCGATTCGATTGCACCCTATGACGTCATTTTCCGTCATAAAAATATGGCCGCCATCTTGAATGTTCAAAAAAAGCTACTTTTTCGAACTCGTCCTAGACGGTTTGTCCGATTTGCACGAAAATTGAACCAGATCATCTTCAGGTAGTGCTGACAAAAAGTTATGGAATTCAAATTGATTCGTCAAACCGTTTTCGATAAACGCACGAATACATTTTACATAGCGCTAGCAAAATCAGTCGTAAGGCCGTATCTCCGCAACGGTTTACCGTATTCAGACCAAACTTGGTACTTGTATTCACAAGCATGACCTGAGGCTACATGCTGTGTTTCGGCGCAGCGCCACCTACTGGTCCGGAGATATGAAAAATGGCTATTTTTGCTTATAACTTCTGAACAGTTTGTCCAAAAATCATAAAATTGGTATCGTTAGATTCAGGGCAACATGCCGAGTTGACTGATATCCAATTTTACCATATCGGTCATTTTGGCTGTCGGCCATTTTGAATTTTGTGCTAAAATTCTGTATTTTATGAACGCATGAACGGATTGTTACGAAACGTGGTATGGGTCATCAGCACAATGCCCTGAATGAGCCTGAGAAGTTTCGAAACAGCGCCACCTAGTGGTGAATTTTTTTTTTCAAACGCTTATAACTTTGGGTGTGGTCGACTTATTTTCACGAGACTAGTCTAATTAGTCTCCTGAAACCTTGCCGAGTCCTACGATACCAAACATGCTAGGTTTCGCCTTACGGTTTGTGTAGCGTTGTGATTTAGCGCTTAAAAAACATTTGGCTATATCTTCGAAACCGATTGTCCGATCGAGACGAAACCTCCGTCAGAAGTTTGGAAACATAGGTCGATCGCTATACGCCAATGCCCAAATGTGAAAATATTGATGTTTAGGGGTAGTAAAATTCAAACAAAGTCATGTGTCAGTCATTTTTTACATGTTTTTTCATATAAATGTCTATAACTCTAAAGCGAATTGAGATATTTTCACCAAAACTGACACACATATGCATGGGCTCACTCTGAGGACACGTAAAAAAAATTGTGGGACTTAGCCTCTTGGTGGCGCTATAACAGAACAAAACATTAAATTCCCATTGACTTCAATACAGTTTTGTGAAATAAAATGCTATTTTCATTCACAATCTACTTTTTCGAACTCCTCCCACACCGTTTGTCCGATTTTCACCAAAATCGAATCATATCATCTCCAGACTGTGCCCACTAAAAGCTATGGATTTCGTGTCGATTGACGAAACTGTTTTCGTATAGCGCAGCAGCAAAGTTGAGGCATGATGCTAAAAGCATTATTCAGGCTTTATCTCTGCAATGCCTTGTCATATTGACACCAAACTTTGTATGTGTCATTGTCACTTCACTCTGACCACATCACATCAGTTTTGTAACTGCGCCACCTATTGGTCAAAAGTGATAATCCATTAAATCATATTTTTATTTACTGTTTCTATGATTTTTCAGGCATTTTGCCTAAAATCCTCTTTAATGTCTTTAATTGCTCATTGCCGCAGTTGGTCTGACACTTTCAGACATGTTGGCATGTCTTGTCGTCTTATTCTGCTTGGCCCCGGTAATTGCTGCTTGCAGCTATATTTAGGGGCCAAGCACCGAAGGTGCGGAGGCACCTATTGTATCTGTTCCGTTTCTTATTAGGGGCCAAGCACCGAAGGTGCGGAGGCACCTATTGTATCTGTTCCGTTTCTTATTATTATTATTATTAGGGGCCAAGCACCGAAGGTGCGGAGGCACCTATTGTTTTCGTTCCCGTTCTTATTATTATTATTATTATTATTATTATTATTCTTCCTTCTTCCGACTGGGAGTCTATGGCAGCCCATAGAACCGATTGCGGGAAAGTTGTTTTGGTTTGACATTCTGATAGAGGACCGTCTCAACATTAAATACACCAATTTTGGTGTTTCTAAGTCATTCCCTCTAGCGCCACCACCTGTCCAAAATTTCACTTTTATTTTGCTAATAACTTTTGAACCGTAAGGCCAATCAGCGAAATTCTTTTTTCCACTGATTCCTGAGCTCATGGCGATTCGATTGCACCCTATGACGTCATTTGCCGTCATAAAAATATGGCCGCCATCTTGAATTTTCAAAAAAAGCTACTTTTTCGAACTCGTCCTAGACGGTTTGTCCGATTTGCACGAAAATTGAACCAGATCATCTTCAGGTAGTGCTGACAAAAAGTTATGGAATTCAAATGGATTCGTCAAACCGTTTTCGATAAACGCACGAATACATTTTACGTAGCGCTAGCAAAAACAGTCGTAAGGCCGTATCTCCGCAACGGTTTATCGTATTCAGACCAAACTTGGTACTTGTACTCACAAGCATGACCTGAGGCTACATGCTGTGTTTCGGCGCAGCGCCACCTACTGGTCCGGAGATATGAAAAATGGCTATTTTTGCTTATAACTTCTGAACAGTTTGTCCAAAAATCATACAATTGGTCTCGTTAGATTCAGGGCAACATGCCGAGTCGACTGATATCCAATTTGACCATATCGGTCATTTTGGCTGTCGGCCATTTTGAATTTTGTGCTAAAATTCTGTATTTTATGAACGCATGAACGGATTGTTACGAAACGTGGTATGGGTCATCAGCACAATGCCCTGAATGAGCCTGAGAAGTTTCGAAACAGCGCCACCTAGTGGTGAATTTTTTTTTTCAAATGCTTATAACTTTGGGTGTGGTCGACTTATTTTCACGAAACTCATCTTTTTAGACTCCTGAATCATTGCCGAGTCCTACGATACCAAACATGCTAGGTTTTGCCTTACGGTTTGTGTAGCGTTGTGATTTAGCGCTTAAAAAACATTAGGCTATATCTTCGAAACCGCTTGTCCGATCGAGACGAAACCACCGTCAGAAGTTTGGAAACATAGGTCGATAGCTACACGCCAATGCCCAAATGCGAAAATATTGATGTTTAGGGGTACTAATTTCCAATCAAAGTCATGTGTCAGTCATTTTTTTCGTGTTTTTTCATATAAATGTCTATAACTCCGAAGCAAATTGAGATTTTTGCACCAAAATCGACACATATATGTATGGGCTCACTCTGAGGACACATAAAAAAAATGGTGGGACTGAGCCTCTTGGTGGCGCTATAATAGAACAAAACATGAAATTCCCATTGACTTCAATGCAGTTTTGTGAAATAAAATGCTATACTAAACAAATGCATTGGTGTAATATTACGAAACTCAGAATGTGCCATCAGCACCATCCCCTGAAGGTACCCAAAATATTTAGAGACAGCGCCACCTAGTGGTCAAAAGTTATAACAACATTTCCAAAACTGCTAATAACTTTTGAATACATCGGCCTATGTAAATGCCACTGGTCTTAATAGATTCCTTGGGTCAAGCCGAGAACATAGATACCAAATTTTCCTTATTTGGTAAACTTCTTGTCCGCCATCTTGATTTTCATTCAAAACCTACTTTTTCGAACTCCTCCTAGACCGTTTGTCCGATTTTCACCAAAATCGAATCGTATCATCTCCAGACCGTGCCGACTAAAAGTTATGGATTTCGTGTCGATAGACGAAACCGTTTTCGTATAGCGCAGCAGCAAAGTTGAGGCATGATGCTAAAAGCATTAATTAAGGCTTTATCTCTGCAATGCCTTGACATATTGACACCAAACTTTGTATGTGTCATTGTAACTTCACTCTGACCACATCACATCAGTTTTGTAACTGCGCCACCTATTGGTCGAAAGTGATAATCCATCAAATCATATTTTTATTTATTGTTTCTATGATTTTTCAGGCATTTTGCCTAAAATCCTCTTTAAATGTCTTTAATTGCTCATTGTTGCAGTTGGTCTGACACTTTCAGACATGTCGGCATGTCTTGTCGTCTTATTCAGCTTGGCCCCGGTAATGGCTGCTTGCAGCTATATTTATTATTATTATTATTATTCTTCCGCCATGGGAGTCTATGGCAGCCCATAGAACCGATTGCGGGAAAGTTGTTTTGGTTTGACATTCTGATAGAGGACCGTCTCAACATTAAATACACCAATTTTGGTGTTTCTAAGTCATTCCCTCTAGCGCCACCACCTGTCCAAAGTTTCACTTTTATTTTGCTAATAACTTTTGAACCGTAAGGCCAATCAGCGAAATTCTTTTTTCCTCTGATTCCTGAGCTCATGGCGATTCGATTGCACCCTATGACGTCATTTGCCGTCATAAAAATATGGCCGCCATCTTGAATTTTCAAAAAAAGCTACTTTTTCGAACTCGTCCTAGACGGTTTGTCCGATTTGCACGAAAATTGAACCAGATCATCTTCAGGTAGTGCTGACAAAAAGTTATGGAATTCAAATGGATTCGTCAAACGGTTTTCAATAAACGCACAAATACATTTTACGTAGCGCTAGCAAAAACAGTCGTAAGGCCGTATCTCCGCAACGGTTTATCGTATTCAGACCAAACTTGGTACTTGTACTCACAAGCATGACCTGAGGCTACATGCTGTGTTTCGGCGCAGCGCCACCTACTGGTCCGGAGATATGAAAAATGGCTATTTTTGCTTATAACTTCTGAACAGTTTGTCCAAAAATCATACAATTGGTCTCGTTAGATTCAGGGCAACATGCCGAGTCGACTGATATCCAATTTGACCATATCGGTCATTTTGGCTGTCGGCCATTTTGAATTTTGTGCTAAAATTCTGTATTTTATGAACGCATGAACGGATTGTTACGAAATGTGGTATGGGTCATCAGCACAATGCCCTGAATGAGCCTGAGAAGTTTCGAAACAGCGCCACCTAGTGGTGAATTTTTTTTTTCAAATGCTTATAACTTTGGGTGTGGTCGACTTATTTTCACGAAACTCATCTTTTTAGACTCCTGAATCGTTGCCGAGTCCTACGATACCAAACATGCTAGGTTTCGCCTTACGGTTTGTGTAGCGTTGTGATTTAGCGCTTAAAAAACATTTGGCTATATCTTTGAAACCGCTAGTCCGATCGAGACGAAACCACCGTCAGAAGTTTGGAAACATAGGTCGATAGCTATACGCCAATGCCCAAATGCGAAAATATTGATGTTTAGGGGTACTAATTTCCAATCAAAGTCATGTGTCAGTCATTTTTTTCGTGTTTTTTCATATAAATGTCTATAACTCCGAAGCGAATTGAGATATTTTCACCAAAATTGACACACATATGTATGGGCTCACTCTGAGGACACGTAAAAAAAATTGTGGGACTGAGCCTCTTGGTGGCGCTATAATTGAACAAAATATGAAATTCCCATTGACTTCAATACAGTTTTGTGAAATAAAATGCTATACTAAACAAATGCATTGGTGTAATATTACGAAACTCAGATTGTGTCATCAGCACCATCCCCTGAAGGCAACCAAAATATTTCAAGACAGCGCCACCTAGTGGTCAAAAGTTATAACAAAATTTCCAAAAAGGCTAATAACTTTTGAATAAATCTGGCTATTGAAATGCCACTGGTCTTATTAGATTCCCTGGGTCAAGCCGAGAACATAGATACCAAGTTTTCCTTATTTGGCCAAACTTCCTGTCCGCCATCTTGATTTTCATTCAAAACCTACTTTTTCGAACTCCTCCTAGACCGTTTGTCCGATTTTCACCAAAATCGAATCGTATCATCTCCAGACTGTGCCGACAAAAAGTTATGGATTTCGTGTCGATTGATGAAACCGTTTTCGTATAGCACAGCAGCAAAGTTGAGGCATGATGCCAAAATGACTATTCAGGCTTTATATCTGCAATGCCTCGACATATTGACACAAAACTTTGTATGTGTCACTGTCTACTTACTCTGACCACACCACATCAATTTCGCAACAGCGCCACCTTTTGGTCAAAAGTGACAATCCATTAAATCATATTCTGAATTACTTTTTACATGATTTTTCAGCCATTTCGCCTAAAATCCTCTCTAAATGTCTTTAATTGCTCATTGTTGCAGTTGGTCTGACACCTTCAGCCATGTTGGCATATCCTGTCATCTGCTTGCGCTTGGCCCCGATAATTGCTGCTTGCAGCTATATTTATTATTATTATTCTTCTTCTTCTTCCGCCATGGGAGTCTATGGCAGCCCATAGAACCGATTGCGGGAAAGTTGTTTTGGTTTGACATTCTGATAGAGGACAGTCCCAACATTAAATACACCAATTTTTGTGTTTCTAAGTCATTCCCTCTAGCGCCACCACCTGTCCAAAGTTTCACTTTTATTTTGCTAATAACTTTTGAACCGTAAGGCCAATCAACAAAATTCTTTTTTCCTCTTATTTCTGAGCTCATGCCGATTCGATTGCACCCTATGACGTCATTTTCCGTCATATAAATATGGCCGCCATTTTTAATTTTCTGAAAAAGCTACTTTTTCGAACTCGTCCTAGACGGTTTGTCCGATTTGCACGAAAATTGAACCAGATCATCTTCAGGCAGTGCTGACCAAAAGTTATGGAATTCAAATTGATTCGTCAAACCGTTTTCAATAAACGCACGAACAAATTTTACGTAGCGCCTGCAAAAACAGTCGTAAGGCTGTATCTCTGCAACGGTTTATCGTATTCAGACCAAACTTGGTACATGTCATCACAAGCATGACCTGAGGCTACATGCTGCGTTTCGGCGCAGCGCCACCTACTGGTCCGGAGATATGAAAAATGGCTATTTTTGCTTATAACTTCTGAACAGTTTGTCCAAAAATCATAAAATTGGTCTCGTTAGATTCAGGGCGACATGCCGAGTCGACTGATATCCAATTTTACCATATCGGCCATTTTGACTGTCGGCCATTTTGAATTATGTGCTAAAATGCTGTATTTTATGAACGCATGAACGGATTGTTACGAAACTTGGCATGGGTCATCAGCACGATGTCCTGAAGGAGTGTGAGAAGTTTCGAAACAGCGCCACCTAGTGGGGAATTTTTTTTTTCAAATGCTTATAACTTTGGGTGCGGTCGACTTATTTTCACGAGACTCATCTAATTAGACTCCTGAAACCTTGCCGAGTCCTACGATACCAAACATGCTAGGTTTCGCCTTACGGTTTGTGTAGCGTTGTGATTTAGCGCTTAAAAAACATTAGGCTATATCTTCGAAACCGCTTGTCCGATCGAGACGAAACCACCGTCAGAAGTTTGGAAACATAGGTCGATAGCTATACGCCAATGCCCAAATGCGAAAATATTGATGTTTAGGGGTAGTAAAATTCAAACAAAGTCATGTGTCAGTCATTTTTTACGTGTTTTTTCATATAAATGTTTATAACTCTAAAGCAAATTGAGATATTTTCACCAAAACTGACACACATATGTATGGGCTCACTCTGAGGACACGTAAAAAAAATTGTGGGACTGAGCCTCTTGGTGGCGCTATAATAGAACAAAACATGAAATTCCCATTGACTTCAATACAGTTTTGTGAGATAAAATGCTATTTTCATTCAAAACCTACTTTTTCGAACTCCTCCCACACCGTTTGTCCGATTTTCACCAAAATCGAATCGTATCATCCCCAGACTGTGCCGACTAAAAGTTATGGATTTCGTGTCAATTGACGAAACCGTTTTCGTATAGCGCAGCAGCAAATTTGAGGCATGATGCTAATAGCACTATTCAGGCTTTATCTCTGCAATGCCTTGACATATTGACACCAAACTTTGTATGTGTCATTGTCTCCTCACTCTGACCACATCACATCAGTTTTGTAACTGCGCCACCTATTTGTCGAAAGTGATAATCCATTAAATCATATTTTTAATTACTGTTTCTATGATTTTTCAGCCATTTCGTCTAAAATCCTCTTTAAATGTCTTTAATTGCTCATTGTTGCAGTTGGTCTGACACTTTCAGACATGTCGGCATGTCTTGTCGTCTTATTCTGCTTGGCCCCGGTAATTGCTGCTTGCAGCTATATTTATTATTATTATTATTATTATTATTATTATTATTATTCTTCCGCCATGGGAGTCTATGGCAGCCCATAGAACCGATTGCGGGAAAGTTGTTTTGGTTTGACATTCTGATAGAGGACCGTCTCAACATTAAATACACCAATTTTGGTGTTTCTAAGTCATTCCCTCTAGCGCCACCACCTGTCCAAAGTTTCACTTTTATTTTGCTAATAACTTTTGAACCATAAGGCCAATCAGCGAAATTCTTTTTTCCTCTGATTCCTGAGCTCATGGCGATTCGATTGCATCCTATGACGTCATTTGCCGTCATAAAAATATGGCCGCCATCTTGAATTTTCAAAAAAAGCTACTTTTTCGAACTCGTCCTAGACGGTTTGTCCGATTTGCACGAAAATTGAACCAGATCATCTTCAGGTAGTGCTGACAAAAAGTTATGGAATTCAAATGGATTCGTCAAACCGTTTTCGATAAACGCACAAATACATTTTACGTAGCGCTAGCAAAAACAGTCGTAAGGCCGTATCTCCGCATCGGTTTATCGTATTCAGACCAAACTTGGTACTTGTACTCACAATCATGACCTGAGGCTACATGCTGTGTTTCGGCGCAGCGCCACCTACTGGTCCGGAGATATGAAAAATGGCTATTTTTGCTTATAACTTCTGAACAGTTTGTCCAAAAATCATACAATTGGTCTCGTTAGATTCAGGGCAACATGCTGAGTCGACTGATATCCAATTTGACCATATCGGTCATTTTGGCTGTCGGCCATTTTGAATTTTGTGCTAAAATTCTGTATTTTATGAACGCATGAACGGATTGTTACGAAACGTGGTATGGGTCATCAGCACAATGCCCTGAATGAGCCTGAGAAGTTTCGAAACAGCGCCACCTAGTGGTGAATTTTTTTTTTCAAATGCTTATAACTTTGGGTGTGGTCGACTTATTTTCACGAAACTCATCTTTTTAGACTCCTGAATCGTTGCCGAGTCCTACGATACCAAACATGCTAGGTTTCGCCTTACGGTTTGTGTAGCGTTGTGATTTAGCGCTTAAAAAACATTTGGCTATATCTTTGAAACCGCTAGTCCAATCGAGACGAAACCACCGTCAGAAGTTTGGAAACATAGGTCGATAGCTATACGCCAATGCCCAAATGCGAAAATATTGATGTTTAGGGGTACTAATTTCCAATCAAAGTCATGTGTCAGTCATTTTTTTCGTGTTTTTTCATATAAATGTCTATAACTCCGAAGCGAATTGAGATATTTTCAACAAAATTGACACACATATGTATGGGCTCACTCTGAGGACACGTAAAAAAAATTGTGGGACTGAGCCTCTTGGTGGCGCTATAATTGAACAAAATATGAAATTCCCATTGACTTCAATACAGTTTTGTGAAATACAATGCTATACTAAACAAATGCATTGGTGTAATATTACGAAACTCAGATTGTGTCATCAGCACCATCCCCTGAAGGCAACCAAAATATTTCAAGACAGCGCCACCTAGTGGTCAAAAGTTATAACAAAATTTCCAAAAAGGCTAATAACTTTTGAATAAATCTGGCTATTGAAATTCCACGGTTCTTAATAGATTCCTTGGGTCAAGCCGAGAACATAGATACCAAGTTTTCCTTATTTGGCCAAACTTCCTGTCCGCCATCTTGATTTTCATTCAAAACCTACTTTTTCGAACTCCTCCTAGACCGTTTGTCCGATTTTCACCAAAATCGAATCGTATCATCTCCAGACTGTGCCGACAAAAAGTTATGGATTTCGTGTCGATTGATGAAACCGTTTTCGTATAGCACAGCAGCAAAGTTGAGGCATGATGCCAAAATGACTATTCAGGCTTTATATCTGCAATGCCTCGACATATTGACACAAAACTTTGTATGTGTCACTGTCTCCTTACTCTGACCACACCACATCAATTTCGTAACAGCGCCACCTTTTGGTCAAAAGTAACAATCCATTAAATCATATTTTGAATGACAATTTATGTGATTTTTCAGCCATTTCGCCTAAAATCCTCTTTAAATGTCTTTAATTGCTCATTGTTGCAGTTGGTCTGACACTTTCAGACATGTTGGCATGTCTTGTCGTCTTATTCTGCTTGGCCCCGGTAATTGCTGCTTGCAGCTATATTTATTAGGGGCCAAGCACCGAAGGTGCGGAGGCACCTATTGTATCTGTTCCGTTTCTTATTATTATTATTATTATTAGGGGCCAAGCACCGAAGGTGCGGAGGCACCTATTGTTTTCGTTCCCGTTCTTATTATTATTATTATTATTATTATTATTATTCTTCCTTCTTCCGACTGGGAGTCTATGGCAGCCCATAGAACCGATTGCGGGAAAGTTGTTTTGGTTTGACATTCTGATAGAGGACCGTCTCAACATTAAATACACCAATTTTGGTGTTTCTAAGTCATTCCCTCTAGCGCCACCACCTGTCCAAAATTTCACTTTTATTTTGCTAATAACTTTTGAACCGTAAGGCCAATCAGCGAAATTCTTTTTTCCACTGATTCCTGAGCTCATGGCGATTCGATTGCACCCTATGACGTCATTTGCCGTCATAAAAATATGGCCGCCATCTTGAATTTTCAAAAAAAGCTACTTTTTCGAACTCGTCCTAGACGGTTTGTCCGATTTGCACGAAAATTGAACCAGATCATCTTCAGGTAGTGCTGACAAAAAGTTATGGAATTCAAATGGATTCGTCAAACCGTTTTCGATAAACGCACGAATACATTTTACGTAGCGCTAGCAAAAACAGTCGTAAGGCCGTATCTCCGCAACGGTTTATCGTATTCAGACCAAACTTGGTACTTGTCATCACAGGTATGACCTGAGGCTACATGCTGTGTTTCGGCGCAGCGCCACCTACTGGTCCGGAGATATGGAAAATGGCTATTTTTGCTTATAGGTTTTGAACAGTTTGTCCAAAAATCATAAAATTGGTCTCGTTAGATTCAGGGCAACATGCCGATTCGACTGATATCCAATTTGACCATATCGGCCATTTTGACTGTCAGCCATTTTGAATTTTGTGCTAAAATGCTGTATTTTATGAACGCATGAACGAATTGTTACGAAACTTGGTATTGGTCATCATCACGATGTCCTGAAGGAACCTGAGAACTTTCGAAACAGCGCCACCTAGTGGTGAATTTTTTTTCCCAAATGCTTATAACTTTGGGTGTGGTCGACTTATTTTCACGAGACTCATCTCATTACAGTCCTGAATCGTTGCCGAGTCCCACGATACCAAACATGCTAGGTTTCGCCTTACGGTTTGTGTAGCGTTGTGATTTAGCGCTTAAAAAACATTTGGCTATATCTTCGAAACCGATAGTCCGATCAAGACGAAACCACCGTCAGAAGTTTGGAAACATAGGTCGATAGCTATACGCCAATGCCCAAATGCAAAAATATTGATGTTTAGGGGTAGTAAATTCCAATCAAAGTCATGTGTCAGTCATTTTTTACGTGTTTTTTCATATAAATGTCTATAACTCCGAAGCGAATTGAGATATCTTCACCAAAATTGACACACATATGTATGGGCTCACTCTGAGGACACATAAAAAAAATGGTGTGACTGAGCCTCTTGGTGGCGCTATAACAGAACAAAACATGAAATTCCCATTGACTTCAATACAGTTTTGTGAAATAAAATGCTATACTAAACAAATGCATTGGTGTAATATTACGAAACTCAGAATGTGCCATCAGCTCCATCCCTTGAAGGTACCCAAAAGATTTCGAGACAGCGCCACCTAGTGGTCAAAAGTTATAACAAAATTTCCAAAAAGGCTAATAACTTTTGAATAAATCTGGCTATTGAAATGCCACTGGTCTTAATAGATTCCCTGGGTCAAGCCGAGAACATAGATACCAAGTTTTCCTTATTTGGCCAAACTTCCTGTCCGCCATCTTGATTTTCATTCAAAACCTACTTTTTCGAACTCCTCCTAGACCGTTTGTCCGATTTTCACCAAAATCGAATCGTATCATCTCCAGACTGTGCCGACTAAACGTTATGGATTTCGTGTCGATAGACGAAACTGTTTTCGTATAGCGCAGCAGCAAAGTTGAGGCATGATGCCAAAAGCACTATTCAGGCTTTATCTCTGAAATCCCTTGAAATATTGACACCAAACTTTGTATATGTCATTGTCACTTCACTCTGACCACATCACATCAGTTTTGTAACTGCTCCACCTATTGGTCGAAAGTGATAATCCATTAAATCATATTTTAAATGACTTTTTATATGATTTTTCAGCCATTTCGCCTAAAATCCTCTTTAAATGTATTTAATTGCTCATTGTTCCAGTTGGTCTGACACCTTCAGCCATGTTGGCATATCCTGTCATCTGCTTGCGCTTGGCCCCGATAATTGCTGCTTGCAGCTATATTTATTAGGGGCCAAGCACCGAAGGTGCGGAGGCACCTATTGTTTTCGTTCCCGTTCTTATTATTATTATTATTATTATTATTATTATTCTTCCTTCTTCCGACTGGGAGTCTATGGCAGCCCATAGAACCGATTGCGGGAAAGTTGTTTTGGTTTGACATTCTGATAGAGGACCGTCTCAACATTAAATACACCAATTTTGGTGTTTCTAAGTCATTCCCTCTAGCGCCACCACCTGTCCAAAATTTCACTTTTATTTTGCTAATAACTTTTGAACCGTAAGGCCAATCAGCGAAATTCTTTTTTCCACTGATTCCTGAGCTCATGGCGATTCGATTGCACCCTATGACGTCATTTGCCGTCATAAAAATATGGCCGCCATCTTGAATTTTCAAAAAAAGCTACTTTTTCGAACTCGTCCTAGACGGTTTGTCCGATTTGCACGAAAATTGAACCAGATCATCTTCAGGTAGTGCTGACAAAAAGTTATGGAATTCAAATGGATTCGTCAAACCGTTTTCGATAAACGCACGAATACATTTTACGTAGCGCTAGCAAAAACAGTCGTAAGGCCGTATCTCCGCAACGGTTTATCGTATTCAGACCAAACTTGGTACTTGTACTCACAAGCATGACCTGAGGCTACATGCTGTGTTTCGGCGCAGCGCCACCTACTGGTCCGGAGATATGAAAAATGGCTATTTTTGCTTATAACTTCTGAACAGTTTGTCCAAAAATCATACAATTGGTCTCGTTAGATTCAGGGCAACATGCCGAGTCGACTGATATCCAATTTGACCATATCGGTCATTTTGGCTGTCGGCCATTTTGAATTTTGTGCTAAAATTCTGTATTTTATGAACGCATGAACGGATTGTTACGAAACGTGGTATGGGTCATCAGCACAATGCCCTGAATGAGCCTGAGAAGTTTCGAAACAGCGCCACCTAGTGGTGAATTTTTTTTTTCAAATGCTTATAACTTTGGGTGTGGTCGACTTATTTTCACGAAACTCATCTTTTTAGACTCCTGAATCATTGCCGAGTCCTACGATACCAAACATGCTAGGTTTTGCCTTACAATTTGTGTAGCGTTGTGATTTAGCGCTTAAAAAACATTTGGCTATATCTTTGAAACCGCTAGTCCGATCGAGACGAAACCACCGTCAGAAGTTTGGAAACATAGGTCGATAGCTATACACCAATGCCCAAATGCGAAAATATTGATGTTTAGGGGTACTAATTTCCAATCAAAGTCATGTGTCAGTCATTTTTTTCGTGTTTTTTCATATAAATGTCTATAACTCCGAAGCAAATTGAGATTTTTGCACCAAAATCGACACATATATGTATGGGCTCACTCTGAGGACACATAAAAAAAATGGTGGGACTGAGCCTCTTGGTGGCGCTATAATAGAACAAAACATGAAATTCCCATTGACTTCAATGCAGTTTTGTGAAATAAAATGCTATACTAAACAAATGCATTGGTGTAATATTACGAAACTCAGAATGTGCCATCAGCACCATCCCCTGAAGGTACCCAAAATATTTAGAGACAGCGCCACCTAGTGGTCAAAAGTTATAACAACATTTCCAAAACTGCTAATAACTTTTGAATACATCGGCCTATGTAAATGCCACTGGTCTTAATAGATTCCTTGGGTCAAGCCGAGAACATAGATACCAAATTTTCCTTATTTGGTCAAACTTCTTGTCCGCCATCTTGATTTTCATTCAAAACCTACTTTTTCGAACTCCTCCTAGACCGTTTGTCCGATTTTCACCAAAATCGAATCGTATCATCTCCAGACCGTGCCGACTAAAAGTTATGGATTTCGTGTCGATAGACGAAACCGTTCGTATAGCGCAGCAGCAAAGTTGAGGCATGATGCTAATAGCATTAATTAAGGCTTTATCTCTGCAATGCCTTGACATATTGACACCAAACTTTGTATGTGTCATTGTAACTTCACTCTGACCACATCACATCAGTTTTGTAACTGCGCCACCTATTGGTCGAAAGTGATAATCCATCAAATCATATTTTTATTTATTGTTTCTATGATTTTTCAGGCATTTTGCCTAAAATCCTCTTTAAATGTCTTTAATTGCTCATTGTTGCAGTTGGTCTGACACTTTCAGACATGTCGGCATGTCTTGTCGTCTTATTCAGCTTGGCCCCGGTAATGGCTGCTTGCAGCTATATTTATTATTATTATTATTATTATTATTCTTCCGCTCTGGGAGTCTATGGCAGCCCATAGAACCGATTGCGGGAAAGTTGTTTTGGTTTGACATTCTGATAGAGGACAGTCCCAACATTAAATACACCAATTTTGGTGATTCTAAGTCATTCCCTCTAGCGCCACCACCTGTCCAAAGTTTCACTTTTACTTTGCTAATAACTTTTGAACCGTAAGGCCAATCAACAAAATTATTTTTTCCTCTGATTCCTGAGCTCATGGCGATTCGATTGCACCCTATGACGTCATTTTCCGTCATAAAAATATGGTCGCCATCTTGAATTTTCAAAAAAAGCTACTTTTTCGAACTCGTCCTAGACGGTTTGTCCGATTTGCACGAAAATTGAACCAGATCATCTTCAGGTAGTGCTGACAAAAAGTTATGGAATTCAAATTGATTCGTCAAACCGTTTTCGATAAACGCACGAATACATTTTACGTAGCGCTAGCAAAAACAGTCGTAAGGCCGTATCTCCGCAACGGTTTATCGTATTCAGACCAAACTTGGTACTTGTACTCACAAGCATGACCTGAGGCTACATGCTGTGTTTCAGCGCAGCGCCACCTACTGGTCCGGAGATATGAAAAATGGCTATTTTTTCTTATAACTTCTGAACAGTTTGTCCAAAAATCATAAAATTGGTCTCGTTAGATTCAGGGCAACATGCCGAGTCGACTGATATCCAATTTGACCATATCGGTCATTTTGGCTGTCGGCCATTTTGAATTTTGTGCTAAAATGCTCTATTTTAACAACGCATGAACGGATTGTTACGAAACTTGGTATGGGTCATCAACACGATGTCCTGAAGGAGTGTGAGAAGTTTCGTAACAGTGCCACCTAGTGGTGAATTTTTTTTTTCAAAAGCTTATAACTTTGGGTGTGATCGACTTATTTTCACGAAACTCATCTCATTGGACTCCTGAATCGTTGCCGAGTCCAACGATACCAAACATGTTAGGTTTCGCCTAACGGTTTGTGTAGCGTTGTGATTTAGCGCTTAAAAAACATTTGGCTATATCTTCGAAACCGCTTGTCCGATCGAGACGAAACCACCGTCAGAAGTTTGGAAACATAGGTCGATAGCTATACGCCAATGCCCAAATGCGAAAATATTGATGTTTAGGGGTAGTAATATTCAATCAAAGTCATGTGTCAGTCATTTTTTTCGTGTTTTTTCATATAAATGTCTATAACTCCGAAGCAAATTGAGATTTTTGCACCAAAATCGACTCATATATGTATGGGCTCACTCTGAGGACACATAAAAAAAATGGTGGGACTGAGCCTCTTGGTGGCGCTATAATAGAACAAAACATGAAATTCCCATTGACTTCAATGCAGTTTTGTGAAATAAAATGCTATACTAAACAAATGCATTGGTGTAATATTACGAAACTCAGAATGTGCCATCAGCACCATCCCCTGAAGGTACCCAAAATATTTAGAGACAGCGCCACCTAGTGGTCAAAAGTTATAACAACATTTCCAAAACTGCTAATAACTTTTGAATACATCGGCCTATGTAAATGCCACTGGTCTTAATAGATTCCTTGGGTCAAGCCGAGAACATAGATACCAAATTTTCCTTATTTGGTCAAACTTCTTGTCCGCCATCTTGATTTTCATTCAAAACCTACTTTTTCGAACTCCTCCTAGACCGTTTGTCCGATTTTCACCAAAATCGAATCGTATCATCTCCAGACCGTGCCGACTAAAAGTTATGGATTTCGTGTCGATAGACGAAACCGTTTTCGTATAGCGCAGCAGCAAAGTTGAGGCATGATGCTAATAGCATTAATTAAGGCTTTATCTCTGCAATGCCTTGACATATTGACACCAAACTTTGTATGTGTCATTGTAACTTCACTCTGACCACATCACATCAGTTTTGTAACTGCGCCACCTATTGGTCGAAAGTGATAATCCATCAAATCATATTTTTAATTATTGTTTCTATGATTTTTCAGGCATTTTGCCTAAAATCCTCTTTAAATGTCTTTAATTGCTCATTGTTGCAGTTGGTCTGACACTTTCAGACATGTCGGCATGTCTTGTCGTCTTATTCTGCTTGGCCCCGGTAATGGCTGCTTGCAGCTATATTTATTATTATTATTATTCTTCCGCCATGGGAGTCTATGGCAGCCCATAGAACCGATTGCGGGAAAGTTGTTTTGGTTTGACATTCTGATAGAGGACCGTCTCAACATTAAATACACCAATTTTGGTGTTTCTAAGTCATTCCCTCTAGCGCCACCACCTGTCCAAAGTTTCACTTTTATTTTGCTAATAACTTTTGAACCGTAAGGCCAATCAGCGAAATTCTTTTTTCCTCTGATTCCTGAGCTCATGGCGATTCGATTGCACCCTATGACGTCATTTGCCGTCATAAAAATATGGCCGCCATCTTGAATTTTCAAAAAAAGCTACTTTTTCGAACTCGTCCTAGACGGTTTGTCCGATTTGCACGAAAATTGAACCAGATCATCTTCAGGTAGTGCTGACAAAAAGTTATGGAATTCAAATGGATTCGTCAAACCGTTTTCAATAAACGCACAAATACATTTTACGTAGCGCTAGCAAAAACAGTCGTAAGGCCGTATCTCCGCAACGGTTTATCGTATTCAGACCAAACTTGGTACTTGTACTCACAAGCATGACCTGAGGCTACATGCTGTGTTTCGGCGCAGCGCCACCTACTGGTCCGGAGATATGAAAAATGGCTATTTTTGCTTATAACTTCTGAACAGTTTGTCCAAAAATCATACAATTGGTCTCGTTAGATTCAGGGCAACATGCCGAGTCGACTGATATCCAATTTTGCCATATCGGTCATTTTGGCTGTCGGCCATTTTGAATTTTGTGCTAAAATTCTGTATTTTATGAACGCATGAACGGATTGTTACGAAACGTGGTATGGGTCATCAGCACGATGCCCTGAATGAGCCTGAGAAGTTTCGAAACAGCGCCACCTAGTGGTGAATTTTTTTTTCCAAATGCTTATAACTTTGGGTGTGGTCGACTTATTTTCACGAAACTCATCTTTTTAGACTCCTGAATCGTTGCCGAGTCCTACGATACCAAACATGCTAGGTTTCGCCTTACGGTTTGTGTAGCGTTGTGATTTAGCGCTTAAAAAACATTTGGCTATATCTTTGAAACCGCTAGTCCGATCGAGACGAAACCACCGTCAGAAGTTTGGAAACATAGGTCGATAGCTATACGCCAATGCCCAAATGCGAAAATATTGATGTTTAGGGGTACTAATTTCCAATCAAAGTCATGTGTCAGTCATTTTTTTCGTGTTTTTTCATATAAATGTCTATAACTCCGAAGCGAATTGAGATATTTTCACCAAAATTGACACACATATGTATGGGCTCACTCTGAGGACACGTAAAAAAAATTGTGGGACTGAGCCTCTTGGTGGCGCTATAATTGAACAAAATATGAAATTCCCATTGACTTCAATACAGTTTTGTGAAATAAAATGCTATACTAAACAAATGCATTGGTGTAATATTACGAAACTCAGATTGTGTCATCAGCACCATCCCCTGAAGGCAACCAAAATATTTCAAGACAGCGCCACCTAGTGGTCAAAAGTTATAACAAAATTTCCAAAAAGGCTAATAACTTTTGAATACATCTGGCTATTGAAATGCCACTGGTCTTAATAGATTCCTTGGGTCAAGCCGAGAACATAGATACCAAGTTTTCCTTATTTGGCCAAACTTCCTGTCCGCCATCTTGATTTTCATTCAAAACCTACTTTTTCGAACTCCTCCTAGACCGTTTGTCCGATTTTCACCAAAATCGAATCGTATCATCTCCAGACTGTGCCGACAAAAAGTTATGGATTTCGTGTCGATTGATGAAACCGTTTTCGTATAGCACAGCAGCAAAGTTGAGGCATGATGCCAAAATGACTATTCAGGCTTTATATCTGCAATGCCTCGACATATTGACACAAAACTTTGTATGTGTCACTGTCTCCTTACTCTGACCACACCACATCAATTTCGTAACAGCGCCACCTTTTGGTCAAAAGTGACAATCCATTAAATCATATTTTGAATCACTTTTTACATGATTTTTCAGCCATTTCGCCTAAAATCCTCTTTAAATGTCTTTAATTGCTCATTGTTGCAGTTGGTCTGACACTTTCAGACATGTTGGCATGTCTTGTCGTCTTATTCTGCTTGGCCCCGGTAATTGCTGCTTGCAGCTATATTTATTATTCTTCTTCTTCTTCCGCTCTTGGAGTCTATGGCAGCCCATAGAACCGATTGCGGGAAAGTTGTTTTGGTTTGACATTCTGATAGAGCACAGTCCCAACATTAAATACACCAATTTTGGTGTTTCTAAGTCATTCCCTCTAGCGCCACCACCTGTCCAAATTTTCACTTTTATTTTGCTAATAACTTTTGAACCGTAAGGCCAATCAACAAAATTATTTTTTCCTCTGATTCCTGAGCTCATGCCGATTCGATTGCATCCTATGACTTCATTTTCCGTAATAAAAATATGGCCGCCATTTTGAATCATTTGAGAAACCTACTTTTTCGAACTCGTCCTAGACGGTTTGTCCGATTTGCACGAAAATTGAACCAGATCATCTTCAGGCAGTGCTGACAAAAAGTTATGGAATTCAAATTGATTCGTCAAACCGTTTTCGATAAACGCACAAACAAATTTTACGTAGTGCTTGCAAAAACAGTCGTAAGGCTGTATCTCCGCAACGGTTTATCGTATTCAGACCAAACTTGGTACATGTCATCCCAAGCATGACCTGAGGCAACATGCTGCGTTTCGTCGCAGCGCCACCTACTGGTCCGGAGATATGAAAAATGGCTATTTTTGCTTATAACTTCTGAACAATTTGTCCAAAAATCATAAAATTGGTCTCGTTAGATTCAGAGCAACATGCCGAGTCGACTGATATCCAATTTTACCATTTCGGCCATTTTGACTGTCGGCCATTTTGAATTTTGTGCTAAAATGCTGTATTTTAAGAACGCATGAACGGATTGTTACGAAACTTGGTATGGGTCATCAACACAATGTCCTGAAGGAGCGTGAGAAGTTTCGAAACAGCGCCACCTAGTGGTGAATTTTTTTTTTCAAATGCTTATAACTTTGGGTGTGATCGACTTATTTTCACGAAACTCATCTCATTGGACTCCTGAATCGTTGCCGAGTCCAACGATACCAAACATGTTAGGTTTCGCCTAACGGTTTGTGTAGCGTTGTGATTTAGCGCTTAAAAAACATTAGGCTATATCTTCGAAACCGTTTGTCCGATCGAGACGAAACCACCGTCAGAAGTTTGGAATCATAGCTTGTTTACGAAATGCCAATGCCCAAATGCGAAAATATTGATGTTTAGGGGTAGTAATATTCAATCAAAGTCATGTGTCAGTCATTTTTTACGTGTTTTTTCATATAAATGTCTATAACTCCGAAGCAAATTGAGATTTTTGCACCAAAATCGACACATATATGTATGGGCTCACTCTGAGGACACATAAAAAAAATGGTGGGACTGAGCCTCTTGGTGGCGCTATAATAGAACAAAACATGAAATTCCCATTGACTTCAATGCAGTTTTGTAAAATAAAATGCTATACTTAACAAATGCATTGGTGTAATATTACGAAACTCAGATTGTGTCATCAGCACCATCCCCTGAAGGCAACCAAAATATTTCAAGACAGCGCCACCTAGTGGTCAAAAGTTATAACAAAATTTCCAAAAAGGCTAATAACTTTTGAATAAATCTGTCTATTGAAATGCCACTGGTCTTAATAGATTCCTTGGGTCAAGCCGAGAACATAGATACCAAGTTTTCCTTATTTGGCCAAACTTCCTGTCCGCCATCTTGATTTTCATTCAAAACCTACTTTTTCGAACTCCTCCTAGACCGTTTGTCCGTTTTTCACCAAAATCGAATCGTATCATCTCCAGACTATGCCGACAAAAAGTTATGGATTTCGTGTCGATTGAGGAAACCGTTTTCGTATAGCACAGCAGCAAAGTTGAGGCATGATGCCAAAATGACTATTCAGGCTTTATATCTGCAATGCCTCGACATATTGACACAAAACTTTGTATGTGTCACTGTCTCCTTACTCTGACCACACCACATCAATTTCGTAACAGCGCCACCTTTTGGTCAAAAGTGACAATCCATTAAATCATATTTTGAATCACTTTTTACATGATTTTTCAGCCATTTCGCCTAAAATCCTCTTTAAATGTCTTTAATTGCTCATTGTTGCAGTTGGTCTGACACTTTCAGACATGTTGGCATGTCTTGTCGTCTTATTCTGCTTGGCCCCGGTAATTGCTGCTTGCAGCTATATTTATTATTATTATTCTTCCTTCTTCCGAATGGGAGTCTATGGCAGCCCATAGAACCGATCGCGGGAAAGTTGTAATGATTTGACATTCTAATAGAGGACAGTCCCAACATTAAATACACCAATTTTGGTGTGTCTAAGTCTTTCCCTCTAGCGCCACCAACTGTCCAAAGTTGCACTCATGTTTATGCTAATAACTTTTGAACCACTAGGGCTAGAAACAAAATTCTTTTTTCCTCTGATTCCTGAGCTCATGACGATTCGATTGCACCCTATGACGTCATTTCCGTCATAACAATATGGCCGCCATTTTGAATTTATCTAAAAAGCTACTTTTTCGAACTCGTCCTAGACGGTTTGTCCGATTTGCACGAAAATTGAACCAGATCATCTACAGACCATGCTGACAAAAAGTTATGGAATTCAAGTTGATTCGTTAAACCGTTCGCTTAACAGTTTTCGATAAACCCACAAATAAATTTTATGTGGCGCTTGCGAAAACAGATGTAAGGCCGTATCTCCGCAACGCTTTATCGGATTCAGACCAAAATTGGTACATGTCATCACAAGCATGACCTGAGGCTACATGCTGTGTTTCGGCGCAGCGCCACCTACTGGTCCGGAGATATGAAAAATGGCTATTTTTGCTTATAACTTCTGAACAGTTTGTCCAAAAATCATAAAATTGGTCTCGTTAGATTCAGGGTAACATGCCGAGTCGACTGATATCCAATATTACCATATCGGCCATTTTGGCTGTCGGCCATTTTGAATTTTGTGCTAAAATGCTGTATTTTAAGAACGCATGAACGGATTGTTACGGAACTTGGTATGGGTCATCAGCCCGATGTCCTGAAGGAGCGTGAGAAGTTTCGAAACAGCGCCACCTAGTGGTGAATTTTTTTTTTCAAATGCTTATAACTTTGGGTGTGGTCGACTTATTTTCACGAAACTCATCTTTTTAGACTCCTGAATCGTTGCCGAGTCCTATGATACCAAACATGCTAGGTTTCGCCTTACGGTTTGTGTAGCGTTGTGATTTAGCGCTTAAAAAACATTTGGCTATATCTTCGAAACCGCTTGTCCGATCGAGACGAAACCACCGTCAGAAGTTTGGAAACATAGGTCGATAGCCATATGCCAATGCCCAAATGCGAAAATATTGATGTTTAGGGGTAGTAAATTCCAAACAAAGTCATGTGTCAGTCATTTTTTACGTGTTTTTTCATATAAATGCCTACCACCACATTGATTGCTCTGCTGTCTGATCGATTGCTCCTGTCTGCCTCGCTGCCTGCTGTGAGTGTGTTTGTTTGATTCGGTGCGATAAGCTCCGTCTTAGCCATATATTTCTTTGTTTTGAACCATCATTTTACTACCATTTCTAGTTGTTTATACTACTACATTTTACCCAACATCTCAGATTAACCTGACATCGCTAGCTTTTGTTATTAGTACTACTAGCACAAAACGCTAGTAATTCGCTAGCCTGTTAACGCGCCACCCGTGCGCTCAGCTATTTTATTTATTTATTTTTCTCTCGCGCGTCCGCGCCTTTGAGTTCATAAAAAGCTCAGGTGAGTAAGAATCACTCAACAAACACGGTGAGTAATGTCTTGTCCTGTTATTGTCACTTGCACTTCATGTCACATGTTTAGTATAGGCTTCTCTGTCGACAATATAGGATTTATATGTGATAAATGTAAGGAGACAGTTAGGTTGACAGAGAAGATTTCAGAATTAAAAACACGCATCCAAACTTTAATTGAGGATAGTAAGAGTGTTAGTGCTTTAGATGTTTTGGATGCGTATAGAATAGTGCACACTTTACATGAGTCGGTTCTGGCTGAAGTAGAGCCCGTGCAGCCGGGCAAATGGGTGACAGTGAGGGATCGCTCTAGTCGCGGATCTAAAAACCACTCTTCCGTTCCGATTACCATAACAAATCGATTTGCCCCGCTCAGTGAAACACCCACTGAGAATGATTGTGCCCTAGTTATTGGCGATTCTATTACACGGAACGTGAAAATAGAGACACCAACCACCATAGTCACATGTTTGCCGGGAGCCAGAGCGCCTGACATCAAAGCAAATTTAAAAGTGCTGGCTAATGCTAATCGTAAATTCTCTAAGATCATTATTCATGTCGGCACTAATGATGTTCGACTCCGCCAGTCGGAGATCACCAAAATTAATATTAAAGAGGTGTGTGAACTTGCAAGTACGATGTCAAGGACTGTAATTTGCTCTGGCCCCCTTCCTGTTCGCAGGAGTGATGAGATAGTTAGTAGATTGTGTTCGCTTAACGGTTGGCTGTCGAAGTGGTGTCCGCTTAATAATATAGAATTCATAGACAATTGGAAAAGTTTTTGGGGCAAACCTGACCTGTTGAAAAGAGATGGTATTCATCCCTCCTGGGATGGTGCTGCTCTTCTCTCTATTAATATGGCTAATAGTCTTAGAGCTCAAACATGACAATCTGGGGCTCAGGTCAGGAAGCAGACAGACTGGCTTAACCGACTGTCTGCTAGCGGCCTCGCGTCACCAAGGTCAGATAAATCCCATCACATAGAGCCTCTTTCACCTAGCTATCATCATATAGAGACTGTGTCTGTTCCCCGAATTTGGAAATCCAAAAAACGTTTAAACCCAACTAAGGTTAAAAATTTAATTGATGTTCAACAAATAAAAAACAGCTATAATACAGATGAGCAAATGCTAAAGCTTGGGTTGCTGAATATTCGATCACTTACTTCAAAAGCACTCGTTGTTAACGATATGATTTCAGATAATAACCTAGATGTGCTGTGTTTGACAGAAACCTGGCTAAAACCAAACGATTACATTACTTTAAATGAATCAACCCCGCAAGATTACTGTTATAAACATGAGCCTCGTCTGAAACGCAAAGGGGGTGGTGTTGCTGTAATTTATAGTAATAGTTTCAAAACCACTAAGAAATCAAGTTTTAAATATAATTCTTTTGAAGCATTGGTGCTTAATGTAAAAATATATAATATAAATGATAAATCACGTTTGAGATTTGTGCTGGCTACTGTATACAGGCCACCAGGGCACCATACAGACTTTATCAAAGAATTTGCGGACTTTCTATCAGAATTAATATTGACTGCAGATAAAGTACTAATTGTTGGTGATTTTAATATACACATCGATAATGAAAAAGATGCATCGGGATTGGCATTTAAAGACATTGTAAATTCAATTGGAGTTAGACAACACGTGTCAGGACCTACTCATCGTCGTAATCATACTCTAGATCTAATATTATCACACGGAATAGATGTGGATGCCGTTGAAATTCTGCAGCAGAGCGATGACATCTCAGATCATTATCTAGTCTCGTGTAATTTGCATTTAGCCAAGGCTGCAAAGCCGACTCCGTGTTTCAAATATGTGAGACCGATCACTTCTGCTACTAAAGATTGCTTTATTAATAATCTTCCTAATCAGTTTCATCATCTCAGCATCTCAGATAGCTTAGAAGAACTAGATATTACAACAGAAACGTTTAACTCTCTCTTTTCCAGCACTTTAGACACAGTTGCTCCGTTGCGCTTAAAGAAGATTAAAGAAAATAGTCCAACGCCGTGGTACAACGAGCACACTCGGGCCCTTAAGAGAGCAGCCAGAAAAATGGAGCGCAACTGGAAGAAAACAAAACTAGAGGTATTTCGCATTTCATGGAAAGAGAGCTCTATTACTTACAGAGAGGCTTTAAAAGCTGCTCGATCTGCTTATTTTTCAACCCTATTAGAAGAAAATAAACTTAATCCTAGGTATTTATTTGAAACGGTGGCTAAACTAACGAAAAATAAAGCTTCAAGCACCGAAGTTTCCAAGCAACACAGCAGTAATGACTTTATGAACTTCTTCACTTATAAGATTGATAATATCAGGGACAAAATTATAACTATGCAACCGTCTACTACAGTATCGCATCAGGCAGTGTATTGTAGTCTCCCTGAGGAAAAATTTGATTCATTCGTTGCTATAGGAGAGGAAGAATTTACTAAACTCATTAAATCATCTAAATCGACAACATGTATGTTAGACCCTATACCGACTAGGCTACTGAAAGAAATACTTCCAGAGGTCATAGATCCTCTTCTTAATATCATTAATTCATCTTTGTCTCTAGGATACGTACCAAAAAACTTTAAGCTGGCTATGATTAAACCGCTTGTTAAAAAAACGCAACTTGATCCTTCAGAATTAGTCAATTACAGGCCGATCTCGAATCTACCTTTTCTGTCAAAGATATTAAAAAAGGCAGTATCCTCACAACTGTGTTCCTTTCTTGAAAGAAATGATATCTGCGAGGATTTCCAGTCCGGATTTAGACCGTACCATAGTACCGAAACAGCTCTCGTTAGAGTCACAAATGATTTGCTCTTATCATCCGATCGTGGTTGTATCTCTCTATTAGTGTTACTCGATCTTAGCGCTGCATTTGACACCATCGACCACAACGTTCTTTTAAATAGATTAGAACATTATGTTGGCATTACGGGAAATGCACTAGCATGGTTTAAATCATACTTATCTGACCGTTATCAGTTTGTAGCATTAAATGATGAGATGTCTCATCGATCACAAGTTCAGTATGGCGTACCACAAGGCTCAGTACTAGGACCGCTGCTATTCACTCTGTACATGCTACCCTTAGGAGATATCATTAGGAAACATGGCATTAGCTTTCACTGTTATGCCGATGATACTCAGCTCTATATTTCTTCAAAACCTAACGAAACTTATCAATTCACAAAATTAACGGAATGCATAGCGGATATAAAATATTGGATGACTTGTAATTTCCTACTTATAAATTCTGAAAAAACAGAGTTTCTAATTATTGGACAAAAAACTTCCTCACGTAATAACCTAGAATACTGTCTAACACTTGATGGCTGCTCTGTTAAGTCTTCGTCGTCGGTTAGGAACCTGGGTGTGCTCTTTGATACCAATCTTTCATTTGAAAGTCACGTGTCTAGTATCTGTAAAACTGCATTTTTCCATCTTAAAAATATATCTAAATTACGTCATATGCTCTCATTGACAAATGCGGAACAATTAGTTAATGCGTTCATGACATCAAGGCTAGATTATTGTAATGCTCTACTAGGTGGTTGCCCTGCACGCTTAATAAACAAACTACAGCTGGTTCAAAACGCAGCAGCTCGAGTTCTTACCAGAACCAGGAAGTTTGACCATATTAGCCCGGTTCTGTCAAAACTGCATTGGCTCCCTATTAAACATCGCATAAATTTTAAAATATTGCTGATTACTTACAAAGCACTGAATGGTTTAGCTCCGCAGTACTTGAGCGAGCTCTTAATGCATTATAGTCCGTCACGTCTATTACGATCTCAAATTTCCGGCCAGTTGATTATACCTAGAATATCAAAGTCGACTGCTGGCGGTAGATCCTTTTCCTATTTAGCACCAAAACTCTGGAACAGTCTTCCTACCATTGTCCGGGAAGCAGACACACTCTGTCAGTTCAAAGCCAGATTAAAGACACATCTCTTTGACCTAGCATACACATAATACATTATAGACTTCTATAATTTAATGTTATGCTGCATAGATTAGGTCAGCCGGAACCGGGAACACTTCCCAAAAATCCTGATGTACTCGTTACATCATGAGAAGAATGGCATCTACGCTAATTTTAGTGTCTGTGTTTATCCCAAGGTTTTTCCTGCAGCCTGCCGGATCCAGGCCGTATCCAGATCTGACGAAGGACCTTCCCCTGGACCGATGACAACGCAGTGCTGAAGTGCCAACTAGTCTCTCCCTATGGAGGATCCCACTACCACTCTACAGATAAGGCGTTGTCGGGAAAATTCGTCTCGCGGTCCTACCCCAAAGCAACAAATAAAATAAAATTCCTTATCAAAATTTATAAGGAAAGACAAGTATTTTGTTTAGGCTTGGCTTGTAGGGAATTCCAAACCTGCGTATATTCTAACGCACATAACTATAGAACCCATTCTAAATGCGCATGTGAACGCCATCAGTGTTTCTCACAGGTTCGCGTTTAAAGTCTGTGTAGAGAGAATGGTGTCGTCTTAGCGGCCCCTAATTTGGTGACAAATGATCGTTGCGACGGAACCAAATCAATTAAAACTAACTTTAGATGGAAATAACTTAACTCTGCTGTAAAGCCGAAACAATCTCTGTTACCTTAAATTATACGTTTGTCTCTGTAAAGCTGCTTTGAGACAATCTACATTGTTAAAAGCGCTATATAAATGAAGATGACTTGACCTGACATAACTCTGAAGCGATCTGAGATATTTTCACCAAAACTGACACACATATGTATGGGCTCACTCTGAGGACACGTAAAAAAAAATGTGGGACTGAGCCTCTTGGTGGCGCTATAATAGAACAAAACATGAAATTCCCATTGACTTCAATACAGTTTTGTGAAATAAAATGCTATTTTCATTCAAAACCTACTTTTTCGAACTCCTCCTACACCGTTTGTCCGATTTTCACCAAAATCGAATCATATCATCTCCAGACTGTGCCGACTGAAAGTTATGGATTTCGTGTCGATTGACGAAACCGTTTTCGTATAGCGCAGCAGCAAATTTGAGGCATGATGCTAAAAGCATTATTCAGGCTTTATCTCTGCAATGCCTTGACATATTGACACCAAACTTGGTATGTGTCATTGTCACTTCACTCTGACCACATCACATCAGTTTTGTAACTGCGCCACCTATTGGTCGAAATTGATAATCCATTAAATCATATTTTTAATTATTGTTTCTATGATTTTTCAGCCATTTTGCCTAAAATCGTCTTTAAATGTCTTTAATTGCTCATTGTTGCAGTTGGTCTGACACTTTCAGACTTGTTGGCATATCTTGTCGTCTGATTCTGCTTGGCCCCGGTAATAGCTGCTTGCAGCTATATTTAGGGGCCAAGCACCGAAGGTGCGGAGGCACCTATTGTTTCTGTTCGCGTTCTTATTATTAGGGGCCAAGCACCGAAGGTGCGGAGGCACCTATTGTATCTGTTCCGTTTCTTATTATTATTATTATTATTATTAGGGGCCAAGCACCGAAGGTGCGGAGGCACCTATTGTATCTGTTCCCGTTCTTATTATTATTATTCTTCCTTCTTCCAACTGGGAGTCTATGGCAGCCCATAGAACCGAATGCGGGAAAGTTGTTTTGGTTTGACATTCTGATAGAGGACAGTCCCAACATTAAATACACCAATTTTGGTGTGTCTAAGTCATTCCCTCTAGCGCCACCACCTGTCCAAAGTTTCACTTTTATTTTGCTAATAACTTTTGAACCGTAAGGCCAATCAACAAAATTCTTTTTCTCTCTGATTCCTGAGCTCATGCCAATTCGATTGCACCCTATGACGTCATTTCCGTCATAACAATATGGCCGCCATTTTGAATTTATCTAAAAAGCTACTTTTTCGAACTCGTCCTAGACGGTTTGTCCGATTTGCACGAAAATTAAACCAGATCATCTACAGACCATGCTGACAAAAAGTTATGGAATTCAAGTTGATTCGCTTAACAGTTTTCGATAAACCCACGAATAAATTTTACGTAGCGCTTGCGAAAACAGATGTAAAGCCGTATCTCCGCAACGCTTTATCAGATTCAGACCAAAGTTGGTACATGTCATCACAAGCATGACCTGAGGCTACATGCTGTGTTTCGGCGCAGCGCCACCTACTGGTCCGGAGATATGAAAAATGGCTATTTTTGCTTATAACTTCTGAACAGTTTGTCCAAAAATCATAAAATTGGTCTCGTTAGATTCAGGGTAACATGCCGAGTCCACTGATATCCAATATTACCATATCGGCCATTTTGGCTGTCGGCCATTTTGAATTTTGTGCTAAAATGCTGTATTTTAAGAACACATGAACGGATTGTTACGGAACTTGGTATGGGTCATCAGCCCGATGTCCTGAAGGAGCGTGAGAAGTTTCGAAACAGCGCCACCTAGTGGTGAATTTTTTTTTTCAAATGCTTATAACTTTGGGTGTGGTCAACTTATTTTCACGAAACTCATCTTTTTAGACTCCTGAATCATTGCCGAGTCCTATGATACCAAACATGCTAGGTTTCGCCTTACGGTTTGTGTAGCGTTGTGATTTAGCGCTTAAAAAACATTTGGCTATATCTTCGAAACCGCTAGTCCGATCGAGACGAAACCACCGTCAGAAGTTTGGAAACATAGGTCGATAGCTATACGCCAATGCCCAAATGCGAAAATATTGATGTTTAGGGGTAGTAAATTCCAAACAAAGTCATGTGTCAGTCATTTTTTACGTGTTTTTTCATATAAATGCCTATAACTCTGAAGCGAATTGAGATATTTTCACCAAAACTGACACACATATGTATGGGCTCACTCTGAGGACACGTAAAAAAAATTGTGGGACTGAGCCTCTTGGTGGCGCTATAATAGAACAAAACATGAAATTCCCATTGACTTCAATAGAGTTTTGTGAAATAAAATGCTATTTTCATTCAAAACCTACTTTTTCGAACTCCTCCTACACCGATTGTCCGATTTTCACCAAAATCGAATCATATCATCTCCAGACTGTGCCGACTGAAAGTTATGGATTTCGTGTCGATTGACGAAACCGTTTTCGTATAGCGCAGCAGCAAAGTTGAGGCATGATGCTAAAAGCATTATTCAGGCTTTATCTCTGCAATGCCTTGACATATTGACACCAAACTTTGTATGTGTCATTGTCACTTCACTCTGACCACATCACATCAGTTTTGTAACTGCGCCACCTATTGGTCGAAAGTGATAATCCATTAAATCATATTTTTAATTACTGTTTATATGATTTTTCAGGCATTTCGCCTAAAATCTTCTTTAAATGTCTTTAATTGCTAATTGTTGCAGTTGATCTGACACTTTCAGCAATGTTGGCATGTCTTGTCGTCTTATTCTGCTTGGCCCCGGTAATTGCTGCTTGCAGCTATATTTAGGGGCCAAGCACCGAAGGTGCGGAGGCACCTATTGTATCTGTTCCGTTTCTTATTATTATTATTATTATTAGGGGCCAAGCACCGAAGGTGCGGAGGCACCTATTGTATCTGTTCCGTTTCTTATTATTATTATTATTATTATTATTATTATTATTATTATTATTATTCCGCCATGGGAGTCTATGGCAGCCCATAGAACCGATTGCGGGAAAGTTGTTTTGGTTTGACATTCTGATAGAGGACCGTCTCAACATTAAATACACCAATTTTGGTGTTTCTAAGTCATTCCCTCTAGCGCCACCACCTGTCCAAAGTTTCACTTTTATTTTGCTAATAACTTTTGAACCGTAAGGCCAATCAGCGAAATTCTTTTTTCCTCTGATTCCTGAGCTCATGGCGATTCGATTGCACCCTATGACGTCATTTGCCGTCATAAAAATATGGCCGCCATCTTGAATTTTCAAAAAAAGCTACTTTTTCGAACTCGTCCTAGACGGTTTGTCCGATTTGCACGAAAATTGAACCAGATCATCTTCAGGTAGTGCTGACAAAAAGTTATGGAATTCAAATGGATTCGTCAAACCGTTTTCGATAAACGCACAAATACATTTTACGTAGCGCTAGCAAAAACAGTCGTAAGGCCGTATCTCCGCAACGGTTTATCGTATTCAGACCAAACTTGGTACTTGTACTCACAAGCATGACCTGAGGCTACATGCTGTGTTTCGGCGCAGCGCCACCTACTGGTCCGGAGATATGAAAAATGCCTATTTTTGCTTATAACTTCTGAACAGTTTGTCCAAAAATCATACAATTGGTCTCGTTAGATTCAGGGCAACATGCCGAGTCGACTGATATCCAATTTGACCATATCGGTCATTTTGGCTGTCGGCCATTTTGAATTTTGTGCTAAAATTCTGTATTTTATGAACGCATGAACGGATTGTTACGAAACGTGGTATGGGTCATCAGCACAATGCCCTGAATGAGCCTGAGAAGTTTCGAAACAGCGCCACCTAGTGGTGAATTTTTTTTTTCAAATGCTTATAACTTTGGGTGTGGTCGACTTATTTTCACGAAACTCATCTTTTTAGACTCCTGAATCGTTGCCGAGTCCTACGATACCAAACATGCTAGGTTTCGCCTTACGGTTTGTGTAGCGTTGTGATTTAGCGCTTAAAAAACATTTGGCTATATCTTTGAAACCGCTAGTCCAATCGAGACGAAACCACCGTCAGAAGTTTGGAAACATAGGTCGATAGCTATACGCCAATGCCCAAATGCGAAAATATTGATGTTTAGGGGTACTAATTTCCAATCAAAGTCATGTGTCAGTCATTTTTTTCGTGTTTTTTCATATAAATGTCTATAACTCCGAAGCGAATTGAGATATTTTCACCAAAATTGACACACATATGTATGGGCTCACTCTGAGGACACGTAAAAAAAATTGTGGGACTGAGCCTCTTGGTGGCGCTATAATTGAACAAAATATGAAATTCCCATTGACTTCAATACAGTTTTGTGAAATAAAATGCTATACTAAACAAATGCATTGGTGTAATATTACGAAACTCAGATTGTGTCATCAGCACCATCCCCTGAAGGCAACCAAAATATTTCAAGACAGCGCCACCTAGTGGTCAAAAGTTATAACAAAATTTCCAAAAAGGCTAATAACTTTTGAATAAATCTGGCTATTGAAATGCCACAGGTCTTAATAGATTCCTTGGGTCAAGCCGAGAACATAGATACCAAGTTTTCCTTATTTGGCCAAACTTCCTGTCCGCCACCTTGATTTTCATTCAAAACCTACTTTTTCGAACTCCTCCTAGACCGTTTGTCCGATTTTCACCAAAATCGAATCGTATCATCTCCAGACTGTGCCGACAAAAAGTTATGGATTTCGTGTCGATTGATGAAACCGTTTTCGTATAGCACAGCAGCAAAGTTGAGGCATGATGCCAAAATGACTATTCAGGCTTTATATCTGCAATGCCTCGACATATTGACACAAAACTTTGTATGTGTCACTGTCTCCTTACTCTGACCACACCACATCAATTTCGTAACAGCGCCACCTTTTGGTCAAAAGTGACAATCCATTAAATCATATTTTGAATCACTTTTTACATGATTTTTCAGCCATTTCGCCTAAAATCCTCTTTAAATGTCTTTAATTGCTCATTGTTGCAGTTGGTCTGACACTTTCAGACATGTTGGCATGTCTTGTCGTCTTATTCTGCTTGGCCCCGGTAATTGCTGCTTGCAGCTATATTTATTATTATTATTCTTCCGCCATGGGAGTCTATGGCAGCCCATAGAACCGATTGCGGGAAAGTTGTTTTGGTTTGACATTCTGATAGAGGACCGTCTCAACATTAAATACACCAATTTTGGTGTTTCTAAGTCATTCCCTCTAGCGCCACCACCTGTCCAAAGTTTCACTTTTACTTTGCTAATAACTTTTGAACCGTAAGGCCAATCAGCGAAATTCTTTTTTCCTCTGATTCCTGAGCTCATGGCGATTCGATTGCATCCTATGACGTCATTTGCCGTCATAAAAATATGGCCGCCATCTTGAATTTTCAAAAAAAGCTACTTTTTCGAACTCGTCCTAGACGGTTTGTCCGATTTGCACGAAAATTGAACCAGATCATCTTCAGGTAGTGCTGACAAAAAGTTATGGAATTCAAATGGATTCGTCAAACCGTTTTCGATAAACGCACAAATACATTTTACGTAGCGCTAGCAAAAACAGTCGTAAGGCTGTATCTCCGCAACGGTTTATCGTATTCAGACCAAACTTGGTACTTGTACTCACAAGCATGACCTGAGGCTACATGCTGTGTTTCGGCGCAGCGCCACCTACTGGTCCGGAGATATGAAAAATGGCTATTTTTGCTTATAACTTCTGAACAGTTTGTCCAAAAATCATACAATTGGTCTCGTTAGATTCAGGGCAACATGCTGAGTCGACTGATATCCAATTTGACCATATCGGTCATTTTGGCTGTCGGCCATTTTGAATTTTGTGCTAAAATTCTGTATTTTATGAACGCATGAACGGATTGTTACGAAACGTGGTATGGGTCATCAGCACAATGCCCTGAATGAGCCTGAGAAGTTTCGAAACAGCGCCACCTAGTGGTGAATTTTTTTTTTCAAATGCTTATAACTTTGGGTGTGGTCGACTTATTTTCACGAAACTCATCTTTTTAGACTCCTGAATCGTTGCCGAGTCCTACGATACCAAACATGCTAGGTTTCGCCTTACGGTTTGTGTAGCGTTGTGATTTAGCGCTTAAAAAACATTTGGCTATATCTTTGAAACCGCTAGTCCAATCGAGACGAAACCACCGTCAGAAGTTTGGAAACATAGGTCGATAGCTATACGCCAATGCCCAAATGCGAAAATATTGATGTTTAGGGGTACTAATTTCCAATCAAAGTCATGTGTCAGTCATTTTTTTCGTGTTTTTTCATATAAATGTCTATAACTCCGAAGCGAATTGAGATATTTTCACCAAAATTGACACACATATGTATGGGCTCACTCTGAGGACACGTAAAAAAAATTGTGGGACTGAGCCTCTTGGTGGCGCTATAATTGAACAAAATATGAAATTCCCATTGACTTCAATACAGTTTTGTGAAATAAAATGCTATACTAAACAAATGCATTGGTGTAATATTACGAAACTCAGATTGTGTCATCAGCACCATCCCCTGAAGGCAACCAAAATATTTCAAGACAGCGCCACCTAGTGGTCAAAAGTTATAACAAAATTTCCAAAAAGGCTAATAACTTTTGAATAAATCTGGCTATTGAAATGCCACGGGTCTTAATAGATTCCTTGGGTCAAGCCGAGAACATAGATACCAAGTTTTCCTTATTTGGCCAAACTTCCTGTCCGCCATCTTGATTTTCATTCAAAACCTACTTTTTCAAACTCCTCCTAGACCGTTTGTCCGATTTTCACCAAAATCGAATCGTATCATCTCCAGACTGTGCCGACAAAAAGTTATGGATTTCGTGTCGATTGATGAAACCGTTTTCGTATAGCACAGCAGAAAAGTTGAGGCATGATGCCAAAATGACTATTCAGGCTTTATATCTGCAATGCCTCGACATATTGACACAAAACTTTGTATGTGTCACTGTCTCCTTACTCTGACCACACCACATCAATTTCGTAACAGCGCCACCTTTTGGTCAAAAGTGACAATCCATTAAATCATATTTTGAATCACTTTTTACATGATTTTTCAGCCATTTCGCCTAAAATCCTCTTTAAATGTCTTTAATTGCTCATTGTTGCAGTTGGTCTGACACTTTCAGACATGTTGGCATGTCTTGTCGTCTTATTCTGCTTGGCCCCGGTAATGGCTGCTTGCAGCTATATTTAGGGGCCAAGCACCGAAGGTGCGGAGGCACCTATTGTATCTGTTCCGTTTCTTATTATTATTATTATTATTATTATTATTATTAGGGGCCAAGCACCGAAGGTGCGGAGGCACCTATTGTATCTGTTCTGTTTCTTATTATTATTATTATTATTATTATTAGGGGCCAAGCACCGAAGGTGCGGAGGCACCTATTGTATCTGTTCCGTTTCTTATTATTATTATTATTATTATTATTATTATTATTCTTCCGCCATGGGAGTCTATGGCAGCCCATAGAACCGATTGCGGGAAAGTTGTTTTGGTTTGACATTCTGATAGAGGACCGTCTCAACATTAAATACACCAATTTTGGTGTTTCTAAGTCATTCCCTCTAGCGCCACCACCTGTCCAAAGTTTCACTTTTACTTTGCTAATAACTTTTGAACCGTAAGGCCAATCAGCGAAATTCTTTTTTTCTCTGATTCCTGAGCTCATGGCGATTCGATTGCACCCTATGACGTCATTTTCCGTCATAAAAATATGGCCGCCATCTTGAATTTTCAAAAAAAGCTACTTTTTCGAACTCGTCCTAGACGGTTTGTCCGATTTGCACGAAAATTGAACCAGATCATCTTCAGGTAGTGCTGACAAAAAGTTATGGAATTCAAATGGATTCGTCAAACCGTTTTCGATAAACGCACAAATACATTTTACGTAGCGCTAGCAAAAACAGTCGTAAGGCCGTATCTCCGCAACGGTTTATCGTATTCAGACCAAACTTGGTACTTGTACTCACAAGCATGACCTGAGGCTACATGCTGTGTTTCGGCGCAGCGCCACCTACTGGTCCGGAGATATGAAAAATGGCTATTTTTGCTTATAACTTCTGAACAGTTTGTCCAAAAATCATACAATTGGTCTCGTTAGATTCAGGGCAACATGCCGAGTCGACTGATATCCAATTTGACCATATCGGTCATTTTGGCTGTCGGCCATTTTGAATTTTGTGCTAAAATTCTGTATTTTATGAACGCATGAACGGATTGTTACGAAACGTGGTATGGGTCATCAGCACAATGCCCTGAATGAGCCTGAGAAGTTTCGAAACAGCGCCACCTAGTGGTGAATTTTTTTTTTTCAAATGCTTATAACTTTGGGTGTGGTCGACATATTTTCACGAAACTCATCTTTTTAGACTCCTGAATCGTTGCCGAGTCCTACGATACCAAACATGCTAGGTTTTGCCTTACGGTTTGTGTAACGTTGTGATTTAGCGCTTAAAAAACATTTGGCTATATCTTTGAAACCGCTAGTCCGATCGAGACGAAACCACCGTCAGAAGTTTGGAAACATAGGTCGATAGCTATACGCCAATGCCCAAATGCGAAAATATTGATGTTTAGGGGTACTAATTTCCAATCAAAGTCATGTGTCAGTCATTTTTTTCGTGTTTTTTCATATAAATGTCTATAACTCCGAAGCGAATTGAGATATTTTCACCAAAATTGACACACATATGTATGGGCTCACTCTGAGGACACGTAAAAAAAATTGTGGGACTGAGCCTCTTGGTGGCGCTATAATTGAACAAAATATGAAATTCCCATTGACTTCAATACAGTTTTGTGAAATAAAATGCTATACTAAACAAATGCATTGGTGTAATATTACGAAACTCAGATTGTGTCATCAGCACCATCCCCTGAAGGCAACCAAAATATTTCAAGACAGCGCCACCTAGTGGTCAAAAGTTATAACAAAATTTCCAAAAAGGCTAATAACTTTTGAATAAATCTGGCTATTGAAATGCCACGGGTCTTAATAGATTCCTTGGGTCAAGCCGAGAACATAGATACCAAGTTTTCCTTATTTGGCCAAACTTCCTGTCCGTCATCTTGATTTTCATTCAAAACCTACTTTTTCGAACTCCTCCTAGACCGTTTGTCCGATTTTCACCAAAATCGAATCGTATCATCTCCAGACTGTGCCGACAAAAAGTTATGGATTTCGTGTCGATTGATGAAACCGTTTTCGTATAGCACAGCAGCAAAGTTGAGGCATGATGCCAAAATGACTATTCAGGCTTTATATCTGCAATGCCTCGACATATTGACACAAAACTTTGTATGTGTCACTGTCTCCTTACTCTGACCACACCACATCAATTTCGTAACAGCGCCACCTTTTGGTCAAAAGTGACAATCCATTAAATCATATTTTGAATCACTTTTTACATGATTTTTCAGCCATTTCGCCTAAAATCCTCTTTAAATGTCTTTAATTGCTCATTGTTGCAGTTGGTCTGACACTTTCAGACATGTTGGCATGTCTTGTCGTCTTATTCTGCTTGGCCCCGGTAATTGCTGCTTGCAGCTATATTTATTATTATTATTATTATTCTTCCGCCATGGGAGTCTATGGCAGCCCATAGAACCGATTGCGGGAAAGTTGTTTTGGTTTGACATTCTGATAGAGGACCGTCTCAACATTAAATACACCAATTTTGGTGTTTCTAAGTCATTCCCTCTAGCGCCACCACCTGTCCAAAGTTTCACTTTTATTTTGCTAATAACTTTTGAACCAAAAGGCCAATCAGCGAAATTCTTTTTTCCTCTGATTCCTGAGCTCATGGCGATTCGATTGCACCCTATGACGTCATTTGCCGTCATAAAAATATGGCCGCCATCTTGAATTTTCAAAAAAAGCTACTTTTTCGAACTCGTCCTAGACGGTTTGTCCGATTTGCACGAAAATTGAACCAGATCATCTTCAGGTAGTGCTGACAAAAAGTTATGGAATTCAAATGGATTCGTCAAACCGTTTTCAATAAACGCACAAATACATTTTACGTAGCGCTAGCAAAAACAGTCGTAAGGCCGTATCTCCGCAACGGTTTATCGTATTCAGACCAAACTTGGTACTTGTACTCACAAGCATGACCTGAGGCTACATGCTGTGTTTCGGCGCAGCGCCACCTACTGGTCCGGAGATATGAAAAATGGCTATTTTTGCTTATAACTTCTGAACAGTTTGTCCAAAAATCATACAATTGGTCTTGTTAGATTCAGGGCAACATGCCGAGTCGACTGATATCCAATTTGACCATATCGGTCATTTTGGCTGTCGGCCATTTTGAATTTTGTGCTAAAATTCTGTATTTTATGAACGCATGAACGGATTGTTACGAAACGTGGTATGGGTCATCAGCACAATGCCCTGAATGAGCCTGAGAAGTTTCGAAACAGCGCCACCTAGTGGTGAATTTTTTTTTTCAAATGCTTATAACTTTGGGTGTGGTCGACTTATTTTCACGAAACTCATCTTTTTAGACTCCTGAATCGTTGCCGAGTCCTACGATACCAAACATGCTAGGTTTCGCCTTACGGTTTGTGTAGCGTTGTGATTTAGCGCTTAAAAAACATTTGGCTATATCTTTGAAACCGCTAGTCCGATCGAGACGAAACCACCGTCAGAAGTTTGGAAACATAGGTCGATAGCTATACGCCAATGCCCAAATGCGAAAATATTGATGTTTAGGGGTACTAATTTCCAATCAAAGTCATGTGTCAGTCATTTTTTTCGTGTTTTTTCATATAAATGTCTATAACTCCGAAGCGAATTGAGATATTTTCACCAAAATTGACACACATATGTATGGGCTCACTCTGAGGACACGTAAAAAAAATTGTGGGACTGAGCCTCTTGGTGGCGCTATAATTGAACAAAATATGAAATTCCCATTGACTTCAATACAGTTTTGTGAAATAAAATGCTATACTAAACAAATGCATTGGTGTAATATTACGAAACTCAGATTGTGTCATCAGCACCATCCCCTGAAGGCAACCAAAATATTTCAAGACAGCGCCACCTAGTGGTCAAAAGTTATAACAAAATTTCCAAAAAGGCTAATAACTTTTGAATAAATCTGGCTATTGAAATGCCACGGGTCTTAATAGATTCCTTGGGTCAAGCCGAGAACATAGATACCAAGTTTTCCTTATTTGGCCAAACTTCCTGTCCGCCATCTTGATTTTCATTCAAAACCTACTTTTTCGAACTCCTCCTAGACCGTTTGTCCGATTTTCACTAAAATCGAATCGTATCATCTCCAGACTGTGCCGACAAAAAGTTATGGATTTCGTGTCGATTGATGAAACCGTTTTCGTATAGCACAGCAGCAAAGTTGAGGCATGATGCCAAAATGACTATTCAGGCTTTATATCTGCAATGCCTCGACATATTGACACAAAACTTTGTATGTGTCACTGTCTACTTACTCTGACCACACCACATCAATTTCGTAACAGCGCCACCTTTTGGTCAAAAGTGACAATCCATTAAATCATATTTTGAATCACTTTTTACATGATTTTTCAGCCATTTCGCCTAAAATCCTCTTTAAATGTCTTTAATTGCTCATTGTTGCAGTTGGTCTGACACTTTCAGACATGTTGGCATGTCTTGTCGTCTTATTCTGCTTGGCCCCGGTAATTGCTGCTTGCAGCTATATTTAGGGGTTCAAGCACGAAGTGCTGAAACCCTATTGTATTTGTGCTGATTTTTATTATTATTATTATTATTATTATTCTGCCGTAAAACGCATCGTGCAGCCCAAACCGTAAGGGCTAGAGCTTTGAAACTTTGCCAGATGGTAGTACAAAAATCGAGGAGAGGTTATCAAATTATGACCTCGATTGGCCCATAGGTGGCGCTATAACAACCAAAAGCGCGAAAGTGGTCATAACTCCTGGACCGTATGTCGTAGACACAAGTGTCTTATATCATTGGAAAGCTGGTCGTCTGACGAACAAAACGTATATCTCCGATTTCATTTCCGTCATGATAGATTTTCCGCCATTTTGAATTTTGTCGAAAACCTACTTTTGCGAACTAGTCCCTGGTTTTTTGCTCGATCGGAACCAAACCAGTGCAGAATTGTTCTCTGGAGACTGAAGATCAATAATTATCGAAAAAAAGTTGAAATTTCGATTCAGGGTCGCTAGGGGGCGCAAAATTAACGTTGTGGGCGGAGCCTATTTTACTAAAATGGCTATAACTCCAGAAGTAAATGAGGTATTTTCAACAAACTTGGTACACATATGTAAGAGGTCAATCTGAGGACACGGTAAAAAAATCGCGGCGATTGGCCACATGGTGGCGCTATAACATGAAAAAAACATAAAACAGGCTATAACCACCTGACCGTTAGTCCGATTGACTTGAAAATTGGTATGCAGTGTCTTGGTCCAAGGTGCCATGTATGTCTATGAGGACATTGGTGTATCTCAAAAAACATGGCCGCCATTGGCCAATGAAGTTGAGCACCTATTAGACAAGGTTAACGGAGGCCGATCGGAACGAAACTCGGTGGGCATGTTCGACTCATGGCCCTAGAGGTCTGTAAGAATTTTGAAAGAAATCGGCCACTAGTTGGCGCTAACGAGTTTTATGGCTCTGTAATCACGTGGTGTTAGATATATTGTCACAAAATGCATATCATTTGATAGATCTGCTCATGCTGAACAACTTTGCCTCTAGAACCATTGCTGTCAATCAAACCGTTCATTAAATATTCATGAATATGTTAAAAACCTACTTTTGCGAACTAGTCCCTGGTTTTTTGCCCGATCGGAACCAGACCAGTCTAGGACAATTCTATGGACTCTCTAGATCAATAATTATCAAAAAAAAGTTGAACTTTTGTATTTGTATGGCTGTAATAGGGTCATTTATAAAATGGGTGTGGCAAAATACACTCAAAAGCCTATAAATCCTAAATGAAAACTCAGAACTTCACAAAAATTGGTGAGCATATGTGTCATAACATCACAAACAAGCTTGCAAAATTGTATGGAGATTGGACAATAGTTGGCGCTATAACTGTTAAAAAGCTTTAAAACCATATATTTCCTATGGTAAACTGCCTGTATTGGCTGTAAATGGTCTTTTCCATGTCTGATCATATAATTTTCATATCATAATGTTCAAAACTAGTGCAATACAATTCTCTGGACTCACTAGATCAATAATTGTCAGAAAAAGTTGAACTACTTCATTTGGATAGCTATAATAGGTTCACTTCAAAATCTGGCCTTTACCAAGTGTCCCCGAAAGCCTATATCTCTTTAATCAATGCTCAGACCTTCTTAAAAACAAGTCAGAACGTGTGAAATATCACCCTGAACAAGCATGAAAATTTTCAGACAGATCGGACAAAATTTGCCTCTATAACAGTTAAAAAGGTGAAAATGATATGATTTAATGGCATGTTAAGCCAATAAGTGGTATTTTACTGCCCCCTGCTGTTTAAAATAGTCATTTTCTCATATTGGTATTGGTATCAGCCATGGTAAATCATGATAAATGATGGTGTGTGTGTGTGTGTGTGTGTGTGTGTGTGTGTGTGTGTGTGTGTGTGGTACAAATATAACAAAGGTTTTATTTTCCAACATGAAAACAAACATAACAGAGTGCTAGTGCACAAACAATAACCGACAATGATAATGGATGAGAGGGGAACTTAAATACACAGATCAAGACAAGGACAACAGGTGACGGTTATGATGATGAGGAGCAGGTGATGATGAGGAGGGTGATGAGGAGCAGGTGCAGGTGATGACGACAGATGGTGAATGTGATGAAGACAGAAGGTGAATGTGATGAAGGTGAATGTGACACCAATATCACTGAAACATTTGTGTGTGTGTGTGTGTGTGTGTGTGTGTGTGTGTGTGTGTGTGTGTGTGTAGCATTATTGTGTGTAGCATATGTAGCAAGTATGCATTATTGAGTTAACATGGAAACACTGGTTTGCTTTAGTGCAGAAAACTGGTCAAAATCATGAGGTTTAAAGTGAAAGTGAGCCAATAAGTGGTCTTCTACTGCCCTCTGCTGGCCATTCTACTTATTAATTAAATTTTTCCACATGTGCTTGCATTTATACTTGAATACACACTAAAAATCACTTATATAGCAATAACTATTATAACACAATCATATTTTGTCAGTGTTAATCACTTTATTTGCACTGACACTTCAAATAATTGCTAGTAATGTGGTAAATCATGGTTAACTATGCTGTGTGTGTGTGTGTGTGTGTGTGTGTGTGTGTGTGTGTGTGTGTGTGTGTGTGTGTGTGTGTGTGTAAGCATGCATTGAGTTAACATGGATAAACTGGTTTGCTTTAGTGCAGAAAACTGGTTTAAAGTGAAAGTGAGCCAATAAGTGGTCTTCTACTGCCCTCTGCAGGCCATTCTACTTATTAATGAAATATTTCAACATGTGCTTGCATTCATACTTGAATACACACTAAAAAAATCACTTATATAGCAATAACCATTATAACACAATCATATTTTGTCAGTGTTAATCACTTTATTTGCACTGACACTTCAAATAATTGCTAGTAATGTGATAAATCAGGCTAGAAACATGGTAAATCAAAGTAAATAATACTAGATTGTCGTTTATCTCCTCGTAAATAATACTAGAACGTGGTATATCATGGTAAATCATGGTTAACTATGCTGTGTGTGTGTGTGTGTGTGTGTGTGTGTGTGTAAGCATGCATTGAGTTAACATGGAAAAACTGGTTTGCTTTAGTGCAGAAAACTGGTTTAAAGTGAAAGTGAGCCAATAAGTGGTCTTCTAGTGCCCTCTGCTGGCCATTCTACTTAATAATGAAATATTTTACATGTGCTTTTGCATTCATACTTGGACACACACACAAAAATCACGTATATAACTAACTATTATAACACAATAATATTTTGTCAGTGTTCATCACCTCATTTGCACTGACACTTCACATAATTGCTAGTAATGTGGTTAATCATGCTAGAAACATTGTAAATCATAGTAAATAATACTGAAATGAGGTGTATCAAGGTAAATCATGCTAGAATCCTAATAAATCATTCTGGAACATGGTATATGATAGTAAATCATGCTAGAATCATATTAAATAATTCTAGAATGTGGCAAATCGTTGTGGGAGGAGCCTATTTTACTCAAATGGCTATAACTCAAGAAGTAAATGAGATATCTTCACCAAACTCAGTACACATGTGTATGGGTTCAATTTGAGGTCACAGTAAACAATTTTATGGAGATCGGACCATAGGTGGCGCTATAACTGTTAAAAAGCTTTAAAACCATATATATCCCATGGCAAATTGCCTGTATTGGCTGTAAATGGTCTTTTCCATCTATTATGTCAGTGGTTACATGCTTGCTAAATAAATCTTAATAACTTTTGATGCTTTTGTGCTTAAATGCCTTAAAGGCCTTAACTGCTTGAACCCCGATAAATGCTGCTTGCAGCTTTAATTATTATTATTATTATTATTCTTCTGCCGTAAAACGCATCGTGCAGCCCAAACCGTAAGGGCTAGAGCATTGAAACTTTGCCAGATGGTAGTACAAAAATCGAGGAGAGGTTCAGAGATTATGACCCCGATTGGCCCATAGGTGGCGCTATAGCAACCAAAAGCGCGAAACTGCTCATAACTCCTAGACCGTATGTCGCAGACTCAAGTGTCTTATATCATTGGAAAGCTGGACGCCTGACGAACAAAACGTATATCTCCGATTTCATTTCCGTCATGATAGATTTTCCGCCATTTTGAATTTTGTCGAAAATCTACTTTTGCGAACTAGTCCCTGGTTTTTTGCCCGATCGGAGCCAAACCAGTGCAGAAATGTTCTCTGGAGTCTGAAGATCAATAATTATCGAAAAAATGTTGAAATTTCGATTCATGGACGCTAGGGGGCGCAAAATAATCGTTGTGGGAGGAGCCTATTTTACTAAAATGGCTATAACTTAAAAAGTAAATAAGATAGCTTCACCAAACTCGGTACACATGTGTATGGGTTCATTCTGGGGTCACAGTAAAAAAATCGCGACGATTGAACACTAGGTGGCGCTATAACATGAAAAAAACATGAAAAGGGCTATAACCACCTGACCGTTAGTCCGATTGACTTGAAAATTGGTATGCAGTGTCTTGGTCCAAGGTGCCATGTATGTCTATGAGGACATTGGCGTATCTCAAAAAACATGGCCGCCATTGGCCAATGAAGTTGAGCACCTATTAGACAAGGTTAACGGAGGCCGATCGGAACGAAACTCGATGGGCATGTTCGACTCATGGCCCTAGAGGTCTGTAAGAATTTTGAAAGAAATCGGCCACTAGTTGGCGCTAACGAGTTTTTTGGCTCTGTAATCACGTGGTGTTACACTTATCGTCACAAAAAGCATATCATTTGATATATCTGCTCATGCTGAACAACTTTGCCTCAAGAACCATTTCTGTCAATCAAACCGTTCATTAAATATTCATGAATATGTCTAAAACCTACTTTTGCGAACTAGTCCTAGGTTTTTTGCCCGATCGGAACCAGACCAGTCTAGGACAATTCTCTGGACTCTCTAGATCAATAATTATCAAAAAAAAGTTGAACTTTTGCATTTGGATGGCTGTAATAGGATCATTTATAAAATGGGCATGGAAAAATACATTAAAAAGCCTATAAATCCTAAATAAAAACCCAGAACTTCACAAAAATTGGTGAACTTATGTGACATAACATCATTAACAAGCATGCAAAATTTCATGGAGATCGGACGATAGGTGGCGCTATAACTGTTAAAAATCTTTAAAACCATATATTTCCTATGGTAAACTGCCTGTATTGACTGTAAATGGTCTTTTCCATCTCTGAATATATAATTTTCATATCATAATGTTAAAAACTAGTGCAATACAATTCTCTGGACTCACTAGAACAATAATTGTCAGAAAAAGTTGAACTACTTCATTTGGATAGCTATAATAGGTTCACTTCAAAATGTGGCCTTTACCAAGTGTCCCCGAAAGCCTATATCTCTTTAATGAATGTTCAAACCTTCTTAAAAACAAGTCAGAACATGTGAAATATCACTCTGAACATGCATGAAAATTTTCAGACAGATCTGACAAAATTTGCCTCTATAACAGTTAAAAAGGTGAAAATGATATGAATATAATGACATATTAAGCCAAGAAGTGGTATTTTACTGCCCCCTGCTGTTTAAAATAGTCATGTTGTCATATTGTTCTATAATTTATATTTAGACTTTATAAAATCACTATTTTAACATTTACAATTACATTTAGTCAAAAATCCATCTGTTAAATTATTAGTATTGACAGTTTGATCACATCATATATTTCAAATGTCTGTATCTACAATATAATGTGTGTGTGTAGTCTTAGGTTTCTGAATAAATTCTGAATGATCTGATTAATAGCTTACAAAGACTTTGTGAAATGTTTATAGACCATTCAAATATATTTTCATAATGACATATCCCAATAGCATTGAAAAAACAACATTTGTCTTGTGTGTGCGTGTGTGTGTGTGTGTGTGTGTGTGTGTGTGTGTTAACATGCATTATGGATTTAAAATGGAAAAACTGGTTTGCTTTAGTGCAGAAAAATGGTGAAAATCAAGAAGTTTAAAGTGAAAGTGAGCCAATATGTGGTCTTCTACTGCCCTCTGCTGGCCATTCTACTTATTAATGTCTACCCACATATGCTTTTGCATTCATTAGACACTAAAAATCACTTATATAACAATAAAACACTAAAAAATCACTTATATAACAATTACTATTGTAGCACAATCATATTTTGTCAGAGTTTATCACTTCATTTTTACTGATACTTCACATAATTGCTAGCAATGTGGTAAATCATGGTTAAATCACACTAAAAACATGGTAAATCAATAAATGATACTAGAATGTGGTGTATCAAGGTAAATCATACTACAATCCTGGTACATCATTCTAGAACATAGTATATCATGGTACATCATGCTAGAACATGGTAAATCATGGTAAACTATGCTAGAACAGGGTAAATCATGGTAAGCCATGATAAATCATAATAAACTATGGTAAATCATGTTAGAATGTGGTATATCATGGTAAATCATGCTAGAACATGGTAAATCATGGTAAACTATGCTAGAACAGGGTAAATCATGGTAAACTATGATAAATCATGATAAACTATGGTAATCCATGCTAGAATCACAGTAAACAATGGTAAATCATACTAGAATGTAGTATATCATGGTAAATTATGCTAGAATATGGCAAATCATGCTAGAATCATAGTAAATAATACTAGAATGTGCTAAATTGTTGTGGGAGGAGCCTATTTTACTAAAATGGCTATAACTCAAGAAGTAAATGAGATATCTTCACCAAACTCAGTACACATGTGTATGGGTTCAATTTGAGGTCACAGTAAACAATTCTATGGAGATCGGACCATAGGTGGCGCTATAACTGTTAAAAAGCTTTAAAACCATATATATCCCATGGTAAACTGCCTGTATTGGCTGTAAATGGTCTTTTCCATCTATTATGTCCGTGGTTACATGCTTGCTAAATAAATCTTAACTTTTGATGCTTTTGTGCTTAAATGCTTAAAAGGCTTTAACTGCTTGAACCCCGATAAATGCTGCTTGCAGCTTTAATTATTATTATTATTCTTCCGCCATGGGAGTCTATGGCAGCCCATAGAACCGATTGCGGGAAAGTTGTTTTGGTTTGACATTCTGATAGAGGACCGTCTCAACATTAAATACACCAATTTTGGTGTTTCTAAGTCATTCCCTCTAGCGCCACCACCTGTCCAAAGTTTCACTTTTATTTTGCTAATAACTTTTGAACCGTAAGGCCAATTAGCGAAATTCTTTTTTCCTCTGATTCCTGAGCTCATGGCGATTCGATTGCACCCTATGACGTCATTTGCCGTCATAAAAATATGGCCGCCATCTTGAATTTTCAAAAAAAGCTACTTTTTCGAACTCGTCCTAGACGGTTTGTCCGATTTGCACGAAAATTGAACCAGATCATCTTCAGGTAGTGCTGACCAAAAGTTATGGAATTCAAATGGATTCGTCAAACCGTTTTCAATAAACGCACAAATACATTTTACGTAGCGCTAGCAAAAACAGTCGTAAGGCCGTATCTCCGCAACGGTTTATCGTATTCAGACCAAACTTGGTACTTGTACTCACAAGCATGACCTGAGGCTACATGCTGCGTTTCGGCGCAGCGCCACCTACTGGTCCGGAGATATGAAAAATGGCTATTTTTGCTTATAACTTCTGAACAGTTTGTCCAAAAATCATACAATTGGTCTCGTTAGATTCAGGGCAACATGCCGAGTCGACTGATATCCAATTTGACCATATCGGTCATTTTGGCTGTCGGCCATTTTGAATTTTGTGCTAAAATTCTGTATTTTATGAACGCATGAACGGATTGTTACGAAATGTGGTATGGGTCATCAGCACGATGCCCTGAATGAGCCTGAGAAGTTTCGAAACAGCGCCACCTAGTGGTGAATTTTTTTTTTCAAATGCTTATAACTTTGGGTGTGGTCGACTTATTTTCACGAAACTCATCTTTTTAGACTCCTGAATCGTTGCCGAGTCCTACGATACCAAACATGCTAGGTTTCGCCTTACGGTTTGTGTAGCGTTGTGATTTAGCGCTTAAAAAACATTTGGCTATATCTTTGAAACCGCTAGTCCGATCGAGACGAAACCACCGTCAGAAGTTTGGAAACATAGGTCGATAGCTATACGCCAATGCCCAAATGCGAAAATATTGATGTTTAGGGGTAGTAATATTCAATCAAAGTCATGTGTCAGTCATTTTTTTCGTGTTTTTTCATATAAATGTCTATAACTCCGAAGCAAATTGAGATTTTTGCACCAAAATCGACACATATATGTATGGGCTCACTCTGAGGACACATTAAAAAAATGGTGGGACTGAGCCTCTTGGTGGCGCTATAATAGAACAAAACATGAAATTCCCATTGACTTCAATGCAGTTTTGTGAAATAAAATGCTATACTAAACAAATGCATTGGTGTAATATTACGAAACTCAGAATGTGCCATCAGCACCATCCCCTGAAGGTACCCAAAATATTTAGAGACAGCGCCACCTAGTGGTCAAAAGTTATAACAACATTTCCAAAACTGCTAATAACTTTTGAATACATCGGCCTATGTAAATGTCACTGGTCTTAATAGATTCCTTGGGTCAAGCCGAGAACATAGATACCAAATTTTCCTTATTTGGTCAAACTTCTTGTCCGCCATCTTGATTTTCATTCAAAACCTACTTTTTCGAACTCCTCCTAGACCGTTTGTCCGATTTTCACCAAAATCGAATCGTATCATCTCCAGACCGTGCCGACTAAAAGTTATGGATTTCGTGTCGATAGACGAAACCGTTTTCGTATAGCGCAGCAGCAAAGTTGAGGCATGATGCTAATAGCATTAATTAAGGCTTTATCTCTGCAATGCCTTGACATATTGACACCAAACTTTGTATGTGTCATTGTAACTTCACTCTGACCACATCACATCAGTTTTGTAACTGCGCCACCTATTGGTCGAAAGTGATAATCCATCAAATCATATTTTTAATTATTGTTTCTATGATTTTTCAGGCATTTTGCCTAAAATCCTCTTTAAATGTCTTTAATTGCTCATTGTTGCAGTTGGTCTGACACTTTCAGACATGTCGGCATGTCTTGTCGTCTTATTCTGCTTGGCCCCGGTAATGGCTGCTTGCAGCTATATTTAGGGGCCAAGCACCGAAGGTGCGGAGGCACCTATTGTATCCGTTCGCGTTCTTATTATTATTATTCTTCTTCTTCTTCTTCTTCTTCCGCTCTTGGAGTCTATGGCAGCCCATAGAACCGATTGCGGGAAAGTTGTTTTGGTTTGACATTCTGATAGAGGACAGTCCCAACATTAAATACACCAATTTTTGTGTTTCTAAGTCATTCCCTCTAGCGCCACCACCTGTCCAAAGTTTCACTTTTATCTTGCTAATAACTTTTGAACCGTAAGGCCAATCAACAAAATTCTTTTTTCATCTGATTCCTGAGCTCATGCCGATTCGATTGCATCCTATTACTTAATTTTCCGTAATAAAAATATGGCCGCCATTTTGAATCATTCGAAAAACCTACTTTTTCGAACTCGTCCTAGACGGTTTGTCCGATTTGCACGAAAATTGAACCAGATCATCTTCAGGGAGTGCTGACAAAAAGTTATGGAATTCAAATTGATTCGTCAAACCGTTTTCGATAAACGCTCGAACAAATTTTACGTAGCACCTGCAAAAACAGTCGTAAGGCTGTATCTCCGCAACGGTTTATCGTATTCAGACCAAACTTGGTACATGTCATCACAAGCATGACCTGAGGCTACATGCTGCGTTTCGGCGCAGCGCCACCTACTGGTCCGGAGATATGAAAAATGGCTATTTTTGCTTATAACTTCTGAACTGTTTGTCCAAAAATCATAAAATTGGTCTCGTTAGATTCAGGGCAACATGCTGAGTCGACTGATATCCAATTTTACCATATCGGCCATTTTGACTGTCGGCCATTTTGAATTATGTGCTAAAATGCTGTATTTTAGGAACGCATTAACGGATTGTTACAAAACTTGGCATGGGTCATCAGCACGATGTCCTGAAGGAGCGTGAGAAGTTTCGAAACAGCGCCACCTAGTGGTGAAATTTTTTTTTCAAACGCTTATAACTTTGGGTTTGGTCGACTTATTTTCACAAGACTCATCTAATTAGACTCCTGAAACCTTGCCGAGTCCTACGATACCAAACATGCTAGGTTTCGCCTTACGGTTTGTGTAGCGTTGTGATTTAGCGCTTAAAAAACATTAGGCTATATCTTCGAAACCGCTTGTCCGATCGAGACGAAACCACCGTCAGAAGTTTGGAAACATAGGTCGATAGCTATACGCCAATGCCCAAATGCGAAAATATTGATGTTTAGGGGTAGTAAAATTCAAACAAAGTCATGTGTCAGTCATTTTTTACGTGTTTTTTCATATAAATGTTTATAACTCTAAAGCAAATTGAGATATTTTCACCAAAACTGACACACATATGTATGGGCTCACTCTGAGGACACGTAAAAAAAATTGTGGGACTGAGCCTCTTGGTGGCGCTATAATAGAACAAAACATGAAATTCCCATTGACTTCAATACAGTTTTGTGAGATAAAATGCTATTTTCATTCAAAATCTACTTTTTCGAACTCCTCCCACACCGTTTGTCCGATTTTCACCAAAATCGAATCGTATCATCCCCAGACTGTGCCGACTAAAAGTTATGGATTTCGTGTCAATTCACGAAACCGTTTTCGTATAGCGCAGCAGCAAATTTGAGGCATGATGCTAATAGCACTATTCAGGCTTTATCTCTGCAATGCCTTGACATATTGACACCAAACTTTGTATGTGTCATTGTCTCCTCACTCTGACCACATCACATCAGTTTTGTAACTGTGCCACCTATTTGTCGAAAGTGATAATCCATTAAATCATATTTTTAATTACTGTTTCTATGATTTTTCAGCCATTTTGTCTAAAATCCTCTTTAAATGTCTTTAATTGCTCATTGTTGCAGTTGGTCTGACACTTTCAGACATGTCGAAATGTCTTGTCGTCTTATTCTGCTTGGCCCCGGTAATTGCTGCTTGCAGCTATATTTAGGGGCCAAGCACCGAAGGTGCGGAGGCACCTATTGTATCTGTTCCCGTTCTTATTATTATTCTTCTTTTTCTTCCGACTTGGCGTCTATGGCAGCCCATAGAGCCGATTGCGGGAAAGTTGTTTTGATTTGACATTCTGATAGAGGACAGTGCCAACATTAAATACACCAATTTTGGTGTTTCTAAGTCATTCCCTCTAGCGCCACCACCTGTCCAAAATTTCACTTTCATTTTGCTAATAACTTTTGAACCGTAAGGCCAATCAGTAAAATCCTTTTTTACTCTTATTCCTGAGCTCATGACGATTCGATTGCACCCTATGAAGTAATTTTCCGTCATAAAAATATGGCTGCCATTTTGAAGTTTTCGAAAAACCTACTTTTTCGAACTCGTCCTAGACGGTTTGTCCGATTTGCATGAAAATTGAACCAGATCATCTTCAGGCCGTGCTGACCAAAAGTTATGGAATTCAAGTTGATTCGCTTAACCATTTTCAATAAACGCACAAACAAATTTTACGTAGCGCTAGGAAAAACAGTTGTAAGGCTGTATCTCCGCAACGGTTTATCGTATTCAGACCAAACTTGGTACATGTACTCACAAGCATGACCTGAGGCAACCTGCTGTGTTTCGGCACAGCGCCACCTACTGGTCCGGAGATATGAAAAATGGCTATTTTTGCTTATAACTTCTGAATGGTTTGTCCAAAAATCATAAAATTGGTCTCGTTAGATTCAGGGCGACATGCCGAGTTGACTGATATCCAATTTTACCATATCGGCCATTTTGACTGTCGGCCATTTTGAATTTTGTGCTAAAATGCTGTATTTTAAGAACGCATGAACGGATTGTTATGAAACTTGGTATGGGTCATCAGCACAATGTCCTGAAGGAGCGTGAGAAGTTTCGAAATAGCGCCACCTAGTGGTGAATTTTTTTTTTCAAACGCTTATAACTTTGGGTGTGGTCGACTTATTTTCACGAGACTCATCTAGTTAGTCTCCTGAAACCTTGCCGAGTCCTACGATACCAAACATGCTAGGTTTCGCCTTACGGTTTGTGTAGCGTTGTGATTTAGCGCTTAAAAAACATTTGGCTATATCTTTGAAACCGCTAGTCCGATCGAGACGAAACCACCGTCAGAAGTTTGGAAACATAGGTCGATAGCTATACGCCAATGCCCAAATGCGAAAATATTGATGTTTAGGGGTACTAATTTCCAATCAAAGTCATGTGTCAGTCATTTTTTTCGTGTTTTTTCATATAAATGTCTATAACTCCGAAGCGAATTGAGATATTTTCACCAAAATTGACACACATATGTATGGGCTCACTCTGAGGACACGTAAAAAAAATTGTGGGACTGAGCCTCTTGGTGGCGCTATAATTGAACAAAATATGAAATTCCCATTGACTTCAATACAGTTTTGTGAAATAAAATGCTATACTAAACAAATGCATTGGTGTAATATTACGAAACTCAGATTGTGTCATCAGCACCATCCCCTGAAGGCAACCAAAATATTTCAAGACAGCGCCACCTAGTGGTTAAAAGTTATAACAAAATTTCCAAAAAGGCTAATAACTTTTGAATAAATCTGGCTATTGAAATGCCACGGGTCTTAATAGATTCCTTGGGTCAAGCCGAGAACATAGATACCAAGTTTTCCTTATTTGGCCAAACTTCCTGTCCGCCATCTTGATTTTCATTCAAAACCTACTTTTTCGAACTCCTCCTAGACCGTTTGTCCGATTTTCACCAAAATCGAATCGTATCATCTCCAGACTGTGCCGACAAAAAGTTATGGATTTCGTGTCGATTGATGAAACCGTTTTCGTATAGCACAGCAGCAAAGTTGAGGCATGATGCCAAAATGACTATTCAGGCTTTATATCTGCAATGCCTCGACATATTGACACAAAACTTTGTATGTGTCACTGTCTCCTTACTCTGACCACACCACATCAATTTCGTAACAGCGCCACCTTTTGGTCAAAAGTGACAATCCATTAAATCATATTTTGAATCACTTTTTACATGATTTTTCAGCCATTTCGCCTAAAATCCTCTAACTGTCACGGGCCCACCGGTGGGCCCAAATTCATTACATATTTAAAACAGTAAAATCATATACTAAACCTAAACTAATCTTGACATACTATATATCATTTGAAAGCTTACAATCTCTAGTTTTCATATTTGGTGACTGATTTTCAAAATAAATTACAGAGGAGCCGTAATTTATCAATTTGCAACAAGACAATTTTCATATTCCTAAGGCGTGTTCAGACCTTTATTTTGAAATAGCAATGAACATTTTTATGTGATTCTTAGAGGTTGAATTCATATCAAAATCTGCCAAACTTCCCATATTACTTCTGAATAGAATGTCTACTTCATAAATTGTATGAAAATTGTGGAAATAATGGTTCAGATGATCACTCAAACCACATATGGAAATAGAGGCGTCCTTATATGGGCAGTAATGGAGTCTAGTTGTCACCTAGTGAAAATGTTTGGTACTGCGCCCAAACAAAATCTTACTGAAAGCTCATTTTTTGAGATATCAACCTAAATTTTGAAACACAACTTGTTCAGATTTTTGACTTTGATTTTTTTGCAGTTTTAGAGTCACCCAGGTTTTAAAAATATATATTTTATATAAAATATGAATAATTAATTTTTTTACATTTTACATTTCCATAAACTCAAACTCCTATAACTTTTTTTCTGTTTCACTTTCTTAATTTATTTCACTTCTACAAAAATCTGCCAAATGTCTTCTTTAAAACAAGACCAATTGTATATCTATACTCCAAAGCATTCTTTAATTACAACCATTTAAGTTCGAAATGTGCATTTTCATGTCTTCTCAAAAAAAGGGGGGTGACAGTTAACAGGTTAAATGTCTTTAATTGCTCATTGTTGCAGTTGGTCTGACACTTTCAGACATGTCGGCATGTCTTGTCGTCTTATTCTGCTTGGCCCCGGTAATTGCTGCTTGCAGCTATATTTATTATTATTATTCTTCCGCCATGGGAGTCTATGGCAGCCCATAGAACCGATTGCGGGAAAGTTGTTTTGGTTTGACATTCTGATAGAGGACCGTCTCAACATTAAATACACCAATTTTGGTGTTTCTAAGTCATTCCCTCTAGCGCCACCACCTGTCCAAAGTTTCACTTTTATTTTGCTAATAACTTTTGAACCGTAAGGCCAATCAGCGAAATTCTTTTTTCCTCTGATTCCTGAGCTCATGGCGATTCGATTGCACCCTATGACGTCATTTGCCGTCATAAAAATATGGCCGCCATCTTGAATTTTCAAAAAAAGCTACTTTTTCGAACTCGTCCTAGACGGTTTGTCCGATTTGCACGAAAATTGAACCAGATCATCTTCAGGTAGTGCTGACAAAAAGTTATGGAATTCAAATGGATTCGTCAAACCGTTTTCAATAAACGCACAAATACATTTTACGTAGCGCTAGCAAAAACAGTCGTAAGGCCGTATCTCCGCAACGGTTTATCGTATTCAGACCAAACTTGGTACTTGTACTCACAAGCATGACCTGAGGCTACATGCTGTGTTTCGGCGCAGCGCCACCTACTGGTCCGGAGATATGAAAAATGGCTATTTTTGCTTATAACTTCTGAACAGTTTGTCCAAAAATCATACAATTGGTCTCGTTAGATTCAGGGCAACATGCCGAGTCGACTGATATCCAATTTGACCATATCGGTCATTTTGGCTGTCGGCCATTTTGAATTTTGTGCTAAAATTCTGTATTTTATGAACGCATGAACGGATTGTTACGAAACATGGTATGGGTCATCAGCACAATGCCCTGAATGAGCCTGAGAAGTTTCGAAACAGCGCCACCTAGTGGTGAATTTTTTTTTTCAAATGCTTATAACTTTGGGTGTGGTCGACTTATTTTCACGAAACTCATCTTTTTAGACTCCTGAATCGTTGCCGAGTCCTACGATACCAAACATGCTAGGTTTCGCCTTACGGTTTGTGTAGCGTTGTGATTTAGCACTTAAAAAACATTTGGCTATATCTTTGAAACCGCTAGTCCGATCGAGACGAAACCACCGTCAGAAGTTTGGAAACATAGGTCGATAGCTATACGCCAATGCCCAAATGCGAAAATATTGATGTTTAGGGGTACTAATTTCCAATCAAAGTCATGTGTCAGTCATTTTTTTCGTGTTTTTTCATATAAATGTCTATAACTCCGAAGCAAATTGAGATTTTTGCACCAAAATCGACACATATATGTATGGGCTCACTCTGAGGACACATAAAAAAAATGGTGGGACTGAGCCTCTTGGTGGCGCTATAATAGAACAAAACATGAAATTCCCATTGACTTCAATGCAGTTTTGTGAAATAAAATGCTATACTAAACAAATGCATTGGTGTAATATTACGAAACTCAGAATGTGCCATCAGCACCATCCCCTGAAGGTACCCAAAATATTTAGAGACAGCGCCACCTAGTGGTCAAAAGTTATAACAACATTTCCAAAACTGCTAATAACTTTTGAATACATCGGCCTATGTAAATGCCACTGGTCTTAATAGATTCCTTGGGTCAAGCCGAGAACATAGATACCAAATTTTCCTTATTTGGTCAAACTTCTTGTCCGCCATCTTGATTTTCATTCAAAACCTACTTTTTCGAACTCCTCCTAGACCGTTTGTCCGATTTTCACCAAAATCGAATCGTATCATCTCCAGACCGTGCCGACTAAAAGTTATGGATTTCGTGTCGATAGACGAAACCGTTTTCGTATAGCGCAGCAGCAAAGTTGAGGCATGATGCTAATAGCATTAATTAAGGCTTTATCTCTGCAATGCCTTGACATATTGACACCAAACTTTGTATGTGTCATTGTAACTTCACTCTGACCACATCACATCAGTTTTGTAACTGCGCCACCTATTGGTCGAAAGTGATAATCCATCAAATCATATTTTTATTTATTGTTTCTATGATTTTTCAGGCATTTTGCCTAAAATCCTCTTTAAATGTCTTTAATTGCTCATTGTTGCAGTTGGTCTGACACTTTCAGACATGTCGGCATGTCTTGTCGTCTTATTCAGCTTGGCCCCGGTAATGGCTGCTTGCAGCTATATTTCTTCTTCTTCTTCTTCTTCTTCCGCTCTTGGAGTCTATGGCAGCCCATAGAACCGATTGCGGGAAAGTTGTTTTGGTTTGACATTCTGATAGAGGACAGTCCCAACATTAAATACACCAATTTTTGTGTTTCTAAGTCATTCCCTCTAGCGCCACCACCTGTCCAAAGTTTCACTTTTATTTTGCTAATAACTTTTGAACCGTAAGGCCAATCAACAAAATTCTTTTTTCCTCTTATTTCTGAGCTCATGCCGATTCGATTGCACCCTATGACGTCATTTTCCGTCATATAAATATGGCCGCCATTTTTCATTTTCTGAAAAAGCTACTTTTTCGAACTCGTCCTAGACGGTTTGTCCGATTTGCACGAAAATTGAACCAGATCATCTTCAGGCAGTGTTGACCAAAAGTTATGGAATTCAAATTGATTCGTCAAACCGTTTTCGATAAACGCACGAATACATTTTACGTAGCGCTAGCAAAAACAGTCGTAAGGCTGTATCTCCGCAAAGGTTTATCGTATTCAGACCAAACTTGGTACATGTACTCACAAGCATGACCTGAGGCTACATGCTGCGTTTCGGCGCAGCGCCACCTACTGGTCCGGAGATATGAAAAATGGCTATTTTTGCTTATAACTTCTGAACAGTTTGTCCAAAAATCATAAAATTGGTATCGTTAGATTCAGGGCAATATGCCGATTCGACTGATATCCAGTTTTACCATATCGGCCCTTTTGACTGTCGGCCATTTTGAATTTTGTGCTAAAATACTGTATTTTAAGAACGCATGAACGAATTGTTACGAAACTTGGTATGGGTCATCAGCACGTTGTCCTGAAGGAGCGTGAGAAGTTTCGAAACAGCGCCACCTAGTGGTGAATTTTTTTTTTCAAATGCTTATAACTTTGGGTGTGGTCAACTTATTTTCACGAGACTCATCTAATTAGACTCCTGAAACCTTGCCGAGTCCTACGATACCAAACATGCTAGGTTTTGCCTTACGGTTTGTGTAGCGTTGTGATTTAGCGCTTAAAAAACATTTGGCTATATCTTCGAAACCGCTAGTCCGATCGAGACGAAACCACCGTCAGAAGTTTGAAAACATAGGTCGATAGCTAAACACCAATGCCCAAATGCGAAAATATTGATGTTTAGGGGTAGTAAATTCCAAACAAAGTCATGTGTCAGTCATTTTTTACGTGTTTTTTCATATAAATGCCTATAACTCTGAAGCAAATTGAGATTTTTTCACCAAAACTGACACACATATGTATGGGCTCACTCTGAGGACACGTAAAAAAAATTGTGAGACTGAGCCTCTTGGTGGCGCTATAATAGAACAAAACATAAAATTCCCATTGACTTCAATACAGTTTTGTGAAATAAAATGCTATTTTCATTAAAAACCTACTTTTTCGAACTCCTCCTACACCGTTTGTCCGATTTTCACCAAAATCGAATCATATCATCTCCAGACCGTGCCGACTGAAAGTTATGGATTTCGTGTCGATTGACAAAACCGTTTTCGTATAGCGCAGCAGCAAATTTGAGGCATGATGCTAAAAGCATTATTCAGGCTTTATGTCTGCAATGCCTTGACATATTGACACCAAACTTTGCATGTGTCATTGTCACTTCACTCTGACCACATCACATCAGTTTTGTAACTGCGCCACCTATTGGTCGAAAGTGATAATCCATCAAATCATATTTTTATTTATTGTTTCTATGATTTTTCAGGCATTTTGCCTAAAATCCTCTTTAAATGTCTTTAATTGCTCATTGTTGCAGTTGGTCTGACACTTTCAGACATGTCGGCATGTCTTGTCGTCTTATTCAGCTTGGCCCCGGTAATGGCTGCTTGCAGCTATATTTAGGGGCCAAGCACCGAAGGTGCGGAGGCACCTATTGTATCCGTTCGCGTTCTTATTAGGGGCCAAGCACCGAAGGTGCGGAGGCACCTATTGTTTCTGTTCGCGTTCTTATTATTAGGGGCCAAGCACCGAAGGTGCGGAGGCACCTATTGTATCTGTTCCGTTTCTTATTATTATTATTATTATTAGGGGCCAAGCACCGAAGGTGCGGAGGCACCTATTGTATCTGTTCCGTTTCTTATTATTATTATTATTATTAGGGGCCAAGCACCGAAGGTGCGGAGGCACCTATTGTATCTGTTCCGTTTCTTATTATTAGGGGCCAAGCACCGAAGGTGCGGAGGCACCTATTGTATCTGTTCCGTTTCTTATTAGGGGCCAAGCACCGAAGGTGCGGAGGCACCTATTGTTTTCGTTCCCGTTCTTATTATTATTATTATTATTATTATTCTTCCTTCTTCCGACTGGGAGTCTATGGCAGCCCATAGAACCGATTGCGGGAAAGTTGTTTTGGTTTGACATTCTGATAGAGGACCGTCTCAACATTAAATACACCAATTTTTGTGTTTCTAAGTCATTCCCTCTAGCGCCACCACCTGTCCAAAATTTCACTTTTATTTTGCTAATAACTTTTGAACCGTAAGGCCAATCAGCGAAATTCTTTTTTCCACTGATTCCTGAGCTCATGGCGATTCGATTGCACCCTATGACGTCATTTGCCGTCATAAAAATATGGCCGCCATCTTGAATTTTCAAAAAAAGCTACTTTTTCGAACTCGTCCTAGACGGTTTGTCCGATTTGCACGAAAATTGAACCAGATCATCTTCAGGTAGTGCTGACAAAAAGTTATGGAATTCAAATGGATTCGTCAAACCGTTTTCGATAAACGCACGAATACATTTTACGTAGCGCTAGCAAAAACAGTCGTAAGGCCGTATCTCCGCAACGGTTTATCGTATTCAGACCAAACTTGGTACTTGTACTCACAAGCATGACCTGAGGCTACATGCTGTGTTTCGGCGCAGCGCCACCTACTGGTCCGGAGATATGAAAAATGGCTATTTTTGCTTATAACTTCTGAACAGTTTGTCCAAAAATCATACAATTGGTCTCGTTAGATTCAGGGCAACATGCCGAGTCGACTGATATCCAATTTGACCATATCGGTCATTTTGGCTGTCGGCCATTTTGAATTTTGTGCTAAAATTCTGTATTTTATGAACGCATGAACGGATTGTTACGAAACGTGGTATGGGTCATCAGCACAATGCCCTGAATGAGCCTGAGAAGTTTCGAAACAGCGCCACCTAGTGGTGAATTTTTTTTTTCAAATGCTTATAACTTTGGGTGTGGTCGACTTATTTTCACGAAACTCATCTTTTTAGACTCCTGAATCATTGCCGAGTCCTACGATACCAAACATGCTAGGTTTTGCCTTACGGTTTGTGTAGCGTTGTGATTTAGCGCTTAAAAAACATTTGGCTATATCTTTGAAACCGCTAGTCCGATCGAGACGAAACCACCGTCAGAAGTTTGGAAACATAGGTCGATAGCTATACGCCAATGCCCAAATGCGAAAATATTGATGTTTAGGGGTACTAATTTCCAATCAAAGTCATGTGTCAGTCATTTTTTTCGTGTTTTTTCATATAAATGTCTATAACTCCGAAGCAAATTGAGATTTTTGCACCAAAATCGACACATATATGTATGGGCTCACTCTGAGGACACATAAAAAAAATGGTGGAACTGAGCCTCTTGGTGGCGCTATAATAGAACAAAACATGAAATTCCCATTGACTTCAATGCAGTTTTGTGAAATAAAATGCTATACTAAACAAATGCATTGGTGTAATATTACGAAACTCAGAATGTGCCATCAGCACCATCCCCTGAAGGTACCCAAAATATTTAGAGACAGCGCCACCTAGTGGTCAAAAGTTATAACAACATTTCCAAAACTGCTAATAACTTTTGAATACATCGGCCTATGTAAATGCCACTGGTCTTAATAGATTCCTTGGGTCAAGCCGAGAACATAGATACCAAATTTTCCTTATTTGGTCAAACTTCTTGTCCGCCATCTTGATTTTCATTCAAAACCTACTTTTTCGAACTCCTCCTAGACCGTTTGTCCGATTTTCACCAAAATCGAATCGTATCATCTCCAGACCGTGCCGACTAAAAGTTATGGATTTCGTGTCGATAGACGAAACCGTTTTCGTATAGCGCAGCAGCAAAGTTGAGGCATGATGCTAATAGCATTAATTAAGGCTTTATCTCTGCAATGCCTTGACATATTGACACCAAACTTTGTATGTGTCATTGTAACTTCACTCTGACCACATCACATCAGTTTTGTAACTGCGCCACCTATTGGTCGAAAGTGATAATCCATCAAATCATATTTTTATTTATTGTTTCTATGATTTTTCAGGCATTTTGCCTAAAATCCTCTTTAAATGTCTTTAATTGCTCATTGTTGCAGTTGGTCTGACACTTTCAGACATGTCGGCATGTCTTGTCGTCTTATTCAGCTTGGCCCCGGTAATGGCTGCTTGCAGCTATATTTATTATTATTATTATTATTATTATTATTATTCTTCCGCCATGGGAGTCTATGGCAGCCCATAGAACCGATTGCGGGAAAGTTGTTTTGGTTTGACATTCTGATAGAGGACCGTCTCAACATTAAATACACCAATTTTGGTGTTTCTAAGTCATTCCCTCTAGCGCCACCACCTGTCCAAAGTTTCACTTTTACTTTGCTAATAACTTTTGAACCGTAAGGCCAATCAGCGAAATTCTTTTTTTCTCTGATTCCGGAGCTCATGGCGATTCGATTGCACCCTATGACGTCATTTTCCGTCATAAAAATATGGCCGCCATCTTGAATTTTCAAAAAAAGCTACTTTTTCGAACTCGTCCTAGACGGTTTGTCCGATTTGCACGAAAATTTAACCAGATCATCTTCAGGTAGTGCTGACAAAAAGTTATGGAATTCAAATGGATTCGTCAAACCGTTTTCGATAAACGCACAAATACATTTTACGTAGCGCTAGCAAAAACAGTCGTAAGGCCGTATCTCCGCAACGGTTTATCGTATTCAGACCAAACTTGGTACTTGTACTCACAAGCATGACCTGAGGCTACATGCTGTGTTTCGGCGCAGCGCCACCTACTGGTCCGGAGATATGAAAAATGGCTATTTTTGCTTATAACTTCTGAACAGTTTGTCCAAAAATCATACAATTGGTCTCGTTAGATTCAGGGCAACATGCCGAGTCGACTGATATCCAATTTGACCATATCGGTCATTTTGGCTGTCGGCCATTTTGAATTTTGTGCTAAAATTCTGTATTTTATGAACGCATGAACGGATTGTTACGAAACGTGGTATGGGTCATCAGCACAATGCCCTGAATGAGCCTGAGAAGTTTCGAAACAGCGCCACCTAGTGGTGAATTTTTTTTTTCAAATGCTTATAACTTTGGGTGTGGTCGACTTATTTTCACGAAACTCATCTTTTTAGACTCCTGAATCGTTGCCGAGTCCTACGATACCAAACATGCTAGGTTTTGCCTTACGGTTTGTGTAACGTTGTGATTTAGCGCTTAAAAAACATTTGGCTATATCTTTGAAACCGCTAGTCCGATCGAGACGAAACCACCGTCAGAAGTTTGGAAACATAGGTCGATAGCTATACGCCAATGCCCAAATGCGAAAATATTGATGTTTAGGGGTACTAATTTCCAATCAAAGTCATGTGTCAGTCATTTTTTTCGTGTTTTTTCATATAAATGTCTATAACTCCGAAGCGAATTGAGATATTTTCACCAAAATTGACACACATATGTATGGGCTCACTCTGAGGACACGTAAAAAAAATTGTGGGACTGAGCCTCTTGGTGGCGCTATAATTGAACAAAATATGAAATTCCCATTGACTTCAATACAGTTTTGTGAAATAAAATGCTATACTAAACAAATGCATTGGTGTAATATTACGAAACTCAGATTGTGTCATCAGCACCATCCCCTGAAGGCAACCAAAATATTTCAAGACAGCGCCACCTAGTGGTCAAAAGTTATAACAAAATTTCCAAAAAGGCTAATAACTTTTGAATAAATCTGGCTATTGAAATGCCACGGGTCTTAATAGATTCCTTGGGTCAAGCCGAGAACATAGATACCAAGTTTTCCTTATTTGGCCAAACTTCCTGTCCGCCATCTTGATTTTCATTCAAAACCTACTTTTTCGAACTCCTCCTAGACCGTTTGTCCGATTTTCACCAAAATCGAATCGTATCATCTCCAGACTGTGCCGACAAAAAGTTATGGATTTCGTGTCGATTGATGAAACCGTTTTCGTATAGCACAGCAGCAAAGTTGAGGCATGATGCCAAAATGACTATTCAGGCTTTATATCTGCAATGCCTCGACATATTGACACAAAACTTTGTATGTGTCACTGTCTCCTTACTCTGACCACACCACATCAATTTCGTAACAGCGCCACCTTTTGGTCAAAAGTGACAATCCATTAAATCATATTTTGAATCACTTTTTACATGATTTTTCAGCCATTTCGCCTAAAATCCTCTTTAAATGTCTTTAATTGCTCATTGTTGCAGTTGGTCTGACACTTTCAGACATGTTGGCATGTCTTGTCGTCTTATTCTGCTTGGCCCCGGTAATTGCTGCTTGCAGCTATATTTATTATTATTATTATTATTATTATTCTTCCGCCATGGGAGTCTATGGCAGCCCATAGAACCGATTGCGGGAAAGTTGTTTTGGTTTGACATTCTGATAGAGGACCGTCTCAACATTAAATACACCAATTTTGGTGTTTCTAAGTCATTCCCTCTAGCGCCACCACCTGTCCAAAGTTTCACTTTTATTTTGCTAATAACTTTTGAACCGTAAGGCCAATCAGCGAAATTCTTTTCTCCTCTGATTCCTGAGCTCATGGCGATTCGATAGCACCCTATGACGTCATTTGCCGTCATAAAAATATGGCCGCCATCTTGAATTTTCAAAAAAAGCTACTTTTTCGAACTCGTCCTAGACGGTTTGTCCGATTTGCACGAAAATTGAACCAGATCATCTTCAGGTAGTGCTGACAAAAAGTTATGGAATTCAAATGGATTCGTCAAACCGTTTTCAATAAACGCACAAATATATTTTACGTAGCGCTAGCAAAAACAGTCGTAAGGCCGTATCTCCGCAACGGTTTATCGTATTCAGACCAAACTTGGTACATGTACTCACAAGCATGACCTGAGGCTACATGCTGTGTTTCGGCGCAGCGCCACCTACTGGTCCGGAGATATGAAAAATGGCTATTTTTGCTTATTACTTCTGAACAGTTTGTCCAAAAATCATACAATTGGTCTCGTTAGATTCAGGGCAACATGCCGAGTCGACTGATATCCAATTTGACCATATCGGTCATTTTGGCTGTCGGCCATTTTGAATTTTGTGCTAAAATTCTGTATTTTATGAACGCATGAACGGATTGTTACGAAACGTGGTATGGGTCATCAGCACAATGCCCTGAATGAGCCTGAGAAGTTTCGAAACAGCGCCACCTAGTGGTGAATTTTTTTTTTCAAATGCTTATAACTTTGGGTGTGGTCGACTTATTTTCACGAAACTCATCTTTTTAGACTCCTGAATCGTTGCCGAGTCCTACGATACCAAACATGCTAGGTTTTGCCTTACGGTTTGTGTAGCGTTGTGATTTAGCGCTTAAAAAACATTTGGCTATATCTTTGAAACCGCTAGTCCGATCGAGACGAAACCACCGTCAGAAGTTTGGAAACATAGGTCGATAGCTATACGCCAATGCCCAAATGCGAAAATATTGATGTTTAGGGGTACTAATTTCCAATCAAAGTCATGTGTCAGTCATTTTTTTCGTGTTTTTTCATATAAATGTCTATAACTCCGAAGCGAATTGAGATATTTTCACCAAAATTGACACACATATGTATGGGCTCACTCTGAGGACACGTAAAAAAAATTGTGGGACTGAGCCTCTTGGTGGCGCTATAATTGAACAAAATATGAAATTCCCATTGACTTCAATACAGTTTTGTGAAATAAAATGCTATACTAAACAAATGCATTGGTGTAATATTACGAAACTCAGATTGTGTCATCAGCACCATCCCCTGAAGGCAACCAAAATATTTCAAGACAGCGCCACCTAGTGGTCAAAAGTTATAACAAAATTTCCAAAAAGGCTAATAACTTTTGAATAAATCTGGCTATTGAAATGCCACGGGTCTTAATAGATTCCTTGGGTCAAGCCGAGAACATAGATACCAAGTTTTCCTTATTTGGCCAAACTTCCTGTCCGCCATCTTGATTTTCATTCAAAACCTACTTTTTCTAACTCCTCCTAGACCGTTTGTCCGATTTTCACCAAAATCGAATCGTATCATCTCCAGATTGTGCCGACAAAAAGTTATGGATTTCGTGTTGATTGATGAAACCGTTTTCGTATAGCACAGCAGCAAAGTTGAGGCATGATGCCAAAATGACTATTCAGGCTTTATATCTGCAATGCCTTGACATATTGACACCAAACTTTGTATGTGTCACTGTCTCCTTACTCTGACCACACCACATCAATTTCGTAACAGCGCCACCTTTTGGTCAAAAGTGACAATCCATTAAATCATATTTTGAATCACTTTTTACATGATTTTTCAGCCATTTCGCCTAAAATCCTCTTTAAATGTCTTTAATTGCTCATTGTTGCAGTTGGTCTGACACTTTCAGACATGTTGGCATGTCTTGTCGTCTTATTCTGCTTGGCCCCGGTAATTGCTGCTTGCAGCTATATTTATTAGGGGCCAAGCACCGAAGGTGCGGAGGCACCTATTGTTTTCGTTCGCGTTCTTATTATTATTATTATTATTATTATTATTCTTCATTGTTCCGACTGGGAGTCTATGGCAGCCCATAGAACCGATTGTGGGAAAGTTGTAATGGTTTGACATTCTGATAGAGGACAGTCCCAACATTAAATATACCAATTTTGGTGTGTCTAAGTCATTCCCTCTAGCGCCACCAACTGTCCAAAGTTTCACTCATGTTTCTGCTAATAACTTTTGAACCACAATGGCTAGAAACAAAATTCTTTTTTCCTCTGATTCGTGAGCTCATGGCGATTCGATTGCACCCTATGGCATCATTTTCCGTCATTATAATTTTTCCGCCATTTTGAATTTTCCGAAAAAGCTACTTTTTCGAACTCCTCCTAGGCCGTCGCTCCAATTTCCACGAAAATTGAATCAGATCATCTTCAGACCATGCCGACAAAAAGTTATGGAATTCGTGTTGATTCGTCGAACCGTTCTCGAATACCGCGCAAACAAATTTTATGTAGCGCTTGCGGAAATAGACACAAGCCAGTATCTCCTCAACACTTTATCATATTCAGACCAAACTTGGTACATGTCATCACAAGCATGACCTGAGGCTACATGCTGCGTTTCGGCGCAGCGCCACCTACTGGTCCGGAGATATGAAAAATGGCTATTTTTGCTTATAACTTCTGAACAGTTTGTCCAAAAATCATAAAAGTGGTCTCGTTAGATTCAGGGCGTCATGCTGAGTCGACTGATATCCAATTTTCCCCGATCAGCCATTTTGGCTGTCGGCCATTTTGAATTATGTGCTAAAATGCTGTATTTTAGGAATGCATGAACGTATCGTTACGAAACTCGGTATGGGTCATCAGCATGATGTCCTGAAGGAGCCTGAGAAGTTTCGAAACAGTGCCATCTAGTGGTGAATTTTTTTCCCCAAATACTTCCAAATGCTTCTAACTTTGGGTGTGGTCAACTTATTTTCACAGGACTCATCTCTTTAGACTCCTGAATCGTTGCCGAGTCCAACGATACCAAACATGTTAGGTTTTGCCTTATGGTTTGTGTAGCGTTGTGATTTAGCGCTTAAAAAACATTTGGCTATATCTTTGAAACCGCTTGTCCGATCGAGACGAAACCACCTTCAGAAGTTTGGAAACATAGGTCGATAGCTATACGCCAATGCCCAAATACGAAAATATTGATAGTAAGGGGTAGTAAAATCCAATCAAAGTCATGTGTCAGTCATTTTTTACGTGTTTTTTCATATAAATGTCTATAACTCCAAAGCGAATTGAGATATTTTCACCAAAATTGACACAAATATGCATGGGCTCACTCTGAGGACACATTAAAAAAATGGTGGGACTGAGCCTCTTGGTGGCGATATAAAAGAACAAAACATGAAATTCCCATTGACTTCAATACAGTTTTGTGAATTAAAATGCTATACTAAACAAATGCATTGGTGTAATATTACGAAACTCAGAATGTGCCATCAGCACCATCCCCTGAAGGTACCCAAAATATTTCGAGAGAGCGCCACCTAGTGATCAAATGTTATGACAAAATTTCCAAAAAGGCTAATAAATTTTGAATAAATCTGGCTTTTGAAATGCCACTGGTCTTAATAGATTCCTTCGGTCAAGCCGAGAACATAGATACCAAGTTTTCCTTATTTGGCCAAACTTCCTGTCCGCCATCTTGATTTTCAGTCAAAACCTACTTTTTCGAACTCCTCCTAGACCGTTTGTCCAATTTTCACCAAAATCGAATCGTATCATCTCCAGACTATGCTGAATAAAAGTTATGGATTTCGTGTCAATAGACGAAACCGTTTTCGTATAGCGTAGCAGCAAAGTTGAGGCATGATGCTAAAAGCACTATTCAGGCTTTATCTCTGCAATGCCTTGACATATTGACACCAAACTTTGTATGCGTCATTGTCACTTCACTCTGACCACATCACATCACTTTTGTAACTGCGCCACCTATTGGTCGAAAGTGATAATCCATTAAATCATATTTTAAATGACTTTTTATATGATTTTTCAGCCATTTCATCTAAAATCCTCTTAAAATGTATTTAACTGCTCATTGTTCCAGTTGGTCTGACACTTTCAGCCATGTTGGCATATCCTGTCGTCTGCTTGCGCTTGGCCCCGATAATTGCTGCTTGCAGCTATATTTATTATTATTATTATTATTATTCTTCCGCCATGGGAGTCTATGGCAGCCCATAGAACTGATTGCGGGAAAGTTGTTTTGGTTTGACATTCTGATAGAGGACCGTCTCAACATTAAATACACCAATTTTGGTGTTTCTAAGTCATTCCCTCTAGCGCCACCACCTGTCCAAAGTTTCACTTTTATTTTGCTAATAACTTTTGAACCGTAAGTCCAATCAGCGAAATTCTTTTCTCCTCTGATTCCTGAGCTCATGGCGATTCGATAGCACCCTATGACGTCATTTGCCGTCATAAAAATATGGCCGCCATCTTGAATTTTCAAAAAAAGCTACTTTTTCGAACTCGTCCTAGACGGTTTGTCCGATTTGCACGAAAATTGAACCAGATCATCTTCAGGTAGTGCTGACAAAAAGTTATGGAATTCAAATGGATTCGTCAAACCGTTTTCAATAAACGCACAAATATATTTTACGTAGCGCTAGCAAAAACAGTCGTAAGGCCGTATCTCCGCAACGGTTTATCGTATTCAGACCAAACTTGGTACATGTACTCACAAGCATGACCTGAGGCTACATGCTGTGTTTCGGCGCAGCGCCACCTACTGGTCCGGAGATATGAAAAATGGCTATTTTTGCTTATTACTTCTGAACAGTTTGTCCAAAAATCATACAATTGGTCTCGTTAGATTCAGGGCAACATGCCGAGTCGACTGATATCCAATTTGACCATATCGGTCATTTTGGCTGTCGGCCATTTTGAATTTTGTGCTAAAATTCTGTATTTTATGAACGCATGAACGGATTGTTACGAAACGTGGTATGGGTCATCAGCACAATGCCCTGAATGAGCCTGAGAAGTTTCGAAACAGCGCCACCTAGTGGTGAATTTTTTTTTTCAAATGCTTATAACTTTGGGTGTGGTCGACTTATTTTCACGAAACTCATCTTTTTAGACTCCTGAATCGTTGCCGAGTCCTACGATACCAAACATGCTAGGTTTTGCCTTACGGTTTGTGTAGCGTTGTGATTTAGCGCTTAAAAAACATTTGGCTATATCTTCGAAACCGCTAGTCCGATCGAGACGAAACCACCGTCAGAAGTTTGGAAACATAGGTCGATAGCTATACGCCAATGCCCAAATGCGAAAATATTGATGTTTAGGGGTACTAATTTCCAATCAAAGTCATGTGTCAGTCATTTTTTTCGTGTTTTTTCATATAAATGTCTATAACTCCGAAGCGAATTGAGATATTTTCACCAAAATTGACACACATATGTATGGGCTCACTCTGAGGACACGTAAAAAAAATGGTGGGACTGAGCCTCTTGGTGGCGCTATAATTGAACAAAATATGAAATTCCCATTGACTTCAATACAGTTTTGTGAAATAAAATGCTATACTAAACAAATGCATTGGTGTAATATTACGAAACTCAGATTGTGTCATCAGCACCATCCCCTGAAGGCAACCAAAATATTTCAAGACAGCGCCACCTAGTGGTCAAAAGTTATAACAAAATTTCCAAAAAGGCTAATAACTTTTGAATAAATCTGGCTATTGAAATGCCACGGGTCTTAATAGATTCCTTGGGTCAAGCCGAGAACATAGATACCAAGTTTTCCTTATTTGGCCAAACTTCCTGTCCGCCATCTTGATTTTCATTCAAAACCTACTTTTTCGAACTCCTCCTAGACCGTTTGTCCGATTTTCACCAAAATCGAATCGTATCATCTCCAGATTGTGCCGACAAAAAGTTATGGATTTCGTGTTGATTGATGAAACCGTTTTCGTATAGCACAGCAGCAAAGTTGAGGCATGATGCCAAAATGACTATTCAGGCTTTATATCTGCAATGCCTCGACATATTGACACAAAACTTTGTATGTGTCACTGTCTCCTTACTCTGACCACACCACATCAATTTCGTAACAGCGCCACCTTTTGGTCAAAAGTGACAATCCATTAAATCATATTTTGAATCACTTTTTACATGATTTTTCAGCCATTTCGCCTAAAATCCTCTTTAAATGTCTTTAATTGCTCATTGTTGCAGTTGGTCTGACACTTTCAGACATGTTGGCATGTCTTGTCGTCTTATTCTGCTTGGCCCCGGTAATTGCTGCTTGCAGCTATATTTATTAGGGGCCAAGCACCGAAGGTGCGGAGGCACCTATTGTATCTGTTCCGTTTCTTATTATTATTATTATTATTATTATTATTATTATTATTATTATTCTTCCGCCATGGGAGTCTATGGCAGCCCATAGAACCGATTGCGGGAAAGTTGTTTTGGTTTGACATTCTGATAGAGGACCGTCTCAACATTAAATACACCAATTTTGGTGTTTCTAAGTCATTCCCTCTAGCGCCACCACCTGTCCAAAGTTTCACTTTTATTTTGCTAATAACTTTTGAACCGTAAGGCCAATCAGCGAAATTCTTTTCTCCTCTGATTCCTGAGCTCATGGCGATTCGATAGCACCCTATGACGTCATTTGCCGTCATAAAAATATGGCCGCCATCTTGAATTTTCAAAAAAAGCTACTTTTTCGAACTCGTCCTAGACGGTTTGTCCGATTTGCACGAAAATTGAACCAGATCATCTTCAGGTAGTGCTGACAAAAAGTTATGGAATTCAAATGGATTCGTCAAACCGTTTTCAATAAACGCACAAATATATTTTACGTAGCGCTAGCAAAAACAGTCGTAAGGCCGTATCTCCGCAACGGTTTATCGTATTCAGACCAAACTTGGTACATGTACTCACAAGCATGACCTGAGGCTACATGCTGTGTTTCGGCGCAGCGCCACCTACTGGTCCGGAGATATGAAAAATGGCTATTTTTGCTTATTACTTCTGAACAGTTTGTCCAAAAATCATACAATTGGTCTCGTTAGATTCAGGGCAACATGCCGAGTCGACTGATATCCAATTTGACCATATCGGTCATTTTGGCTGTCGGCCATTTTGAATTTTGTGCTAAAATTCTGTATTTTATGAACGCATGAACGGATTGTTACGAAACGTGGTATGGGTCATCAGCACAATGCCCTGAATGAGCCTGAGAAGTTTCGAAACAGCGCCACCTAGTGGTGAATTTTTTTTTTCAAATGCTTATAACTTTGGGTGTGGTCGACTTATTTTCACGAAACTCATCTTTTTAGACTCCTGAATCGTTGCCGAGTCCTACGATACAAAACATGCTAGGTTTTGCCTTACGGTTTGTGTAGCGTTGTGATTTAGCGCTTAAAAAACATTTGGCTATATCTTCGAAACCGCTAGTCCGATCGAGACGAAACCACCGTCAGAAGTTTGGAAACATAGGTTGATAGCTATACGCCAATGCCCAAATGCGAAAATATTGATGTTTAGGGGTACTAATTTCCAATCAAAGTCATGTGTCAGTCATTTTTTTCGTGTTTTTTCATATAAATGTCTATAACTCCGAAGCGAATTGAGATATTTTCACCAAAATTGACACACATATGTATGGGCTCACTCTGAGGACACGTAAAAAAAATGGTGGGACTGAGCCTCTTGGTGGCGCTATAATTGAACAAAATATGAAATTCCCATTGACTTCAATACAGTTTTGTGAAATAAAATGCTATACTAAACAAATGCATTGGTGTAATATTACGAAACTCAGATTGTGTCATCAGCACCATCCCCTGAAGGCAACCAAAATATTTCAAGACAGCGCCACCTAGTGGTCAAAAGTTATAACAAAATTTCCAAAAAGGCTAATAACTTTTGAATAAATCTGGCTATTGAAATGCCACGGGTCTTAATAGATTCCTTGGGTCAAGCCGAGAACATAGATACCAAGTTTTCCTTATTTGGCCAAACTTCCTGTCCGCCATCTTGATTTTCATTCAAAACCTACTTTTTCGAACTCCTCCTAGACCGTTTGTCCGATTTTCACCAAAATCGAATCGTATCATCTCCAGATTGTGCCGACAAAAAGTTATGGATTTCGTGTTGATTGATGAAACCGTTTTCGTATAGCACAGCAGCAAAGTTGAGGCATGATGCCAAAATGACTATTCAGGCTTTATATCTGCAATGCCTCGACATATTGACACAAAACTTTGTATGTGTCACTGTCTCCTTACTCTGACCACACCACATCAATTTCGTAACAGCGCCACCTTTTGGTCAAAAGTGACAATCCATTAAATCATATTTTGAATCACTTTTTACATGATTTTTCAGCCATTTCGCCTAAAATCCTCTTTAAATGTCTTTAATTGCTCATTGTTGCAGTTGGTCTGACACTTTCAGACATGTTGGCATGTCTTGTCGTCTTATTCTGCTTGGCCCCGGTAATTGCTGCTTGCAGCTATATTTAGGGGCCAAGCACCGAAGGTGCGGAGGCACCTATTGTATCTGTTCCGTTTCTTATTATTATTATTATTATTATTATTATTATTATTCTTCCGCCATGGGAGTCTATGGCAGCCCATAGAACCGATTGCGGGAAAGTTGTTTTGGTTTGACATTCTGATAGAGGACCGTCTCAACATTAAATACACCAATTTTGGTGTTTCTAAGTCATTCCCTCTAGCGCCACCACCTGTCCAAAGTTTCACTTTTATTTTGCTAATAACTTTTGAACCGTAAGGCCAATCAGCGAAATTCTTTTTTCCTCTGATTCCTGAGCTCATGGCGATTCGATTGCACCCTATGACGTCATTTGACGTCATAAAAATATGGCCGCCATCTTGAATTTTCAAAAAAAGCTACTTTTTCGAACTCGTCCTAGACGGTTTGTCCGATTTGCACGAAAATTGAACCAGATCATCTTCAGGTAGTGCTGACAAAAAGTTATGGAATTCAAATGGATTCGTCAAACCGTTTTCAATAAACGCACAAATACATTTTACGTAGCGCTAGCAAAAACAGTCGTAAGGCCGTATCTCCGCAACGGTTTATCATATTCAGACCAAACTTGGTACTTGTACTCACAAGCATGACCTGAGGCTACATGCTGTGTTTCGGCGCAGCGCCACCTACTGGTCCGGAGTTATGAAAAATGGCTATTTTTGCTTATAACTTCTGAACAGTTTGTCCAAAAATCATACAATTGGTCTCGTTAGATTCAGGGCAACATGCCGAGTCGACTGATATCCAATTTGACCATATCGGTCATTTTGGCTGTCGGCCATTTTGAATTTTGTGCTAAAATTCTGTATTTTATGAACGCATGAACAGATTGTTACGAAACGTGGTATGGGTCATCAGCACAATGCCCTGAATGAGCCTGAGAAGTTTCGAAACAGCGCCACCTAGTGGTGAATTTTTTTTTTCAAATGCTTATAACTTTGGGTGTGGTCGACTTATTTTCACGAAACTCATCTTTTTAGACTCCTGAATCGTTGCCGAGTCCTACGATACCAAACATGCTAGGTTTTGCCTTACGGTTTGTGTAGCGTTGTGATTTAGCGCTTAAAAAACATTTGGCTATATCTTTGAAACCGCTAGTCCGATCGAGACGAAACCACCGTCAGAAGTTTGGAAACATAGGTCGATAGCTATACGCCAATGCCCAAATGCGAAAATATTGATGTTTAGGGGTACTAATTTCCAATCAAAGTCATGTGTCAGTCATTTTTTTCGTGTTTTTTCATATAAATGTCTATAACTCCGAAGCGAATTGAGATATTTTCACCAAAATTGACACACATATGTATGGGCTCACTCTGAGGACACGTAAAAAAAATTGTGGGACTGAGCCTCTTGGTGGCGCTATAATTGAACAAAATATGAAATTCCCATTGACTTCAATACAGTTTTGTGAAATAAAATGCTATACTAAACAAATGCATTGGTGTAATATTACGAAACTCAGATTGTGTCATCAGCACCATCCCCTGAAGGCAACCAAAATATTTTAAGACAGCGCCACCTAGTGGTCAAAAGTTATAACAAAATTTCCAAAAAGGCTAATAACTTTTGAATAAATCTGGCTATTGAAATGCCACGGGTCTTAATAGATTCCTTGGGTCAAGCCGAGAACATAGATACCAAGTTTTCCTTATTTGGCCAAACTTCCTGTCCGCCATCTTGATTTTCATTCAAAACCTACTTTTTCGAACTCCTCCTAGACCGTTTGTCCGATTTTCACCAAAATCGAATCGTATCATCTCCAGACTGTGCCGACAAAAAGTTATGGATTTCGTGTCGATTGATGAAACCGTTTTCGTATAGCACAGCAGCAAAGTTGAGGCATGATGCCAAAATGACTATTCAGGCTTTATATCTGCAATGCCTCGACATATTGACACAAAACTTTGTATGTGTCACTGTCTCCTTACTCTGACCACACCACATCAATTTCGTAACAGCGCCACCTTTTGGTCAAAAGTGACAATCCATTAAATCATATTTTGAATCACTTTTTACATGATTTTTCAGCCATTTCGCCTAAAATCCTCTTTAAATGTCTTTAATTGCTCATTGTTGCAGTTGGTCTGACACTTTCAGACATGTTGGCATGTCTTGTCGTCTTATTCTGCTTGGCCCCGGTAATTGCTGCTTGCAGCTATATTTAGGGGCCAAGCACCGAAGGTGCGGAGGCACCTATTGTATCTGTTCCGTTTCTTATTATTATTAGGGGCCAAGCACCGAAGGTGCGGAGGCACCTATTGTATCTGTTCCGTTTCTTATTATTATTATTATTATTATTATTATTATTATTATTATTATTCTTCCGCCATGGGAGTCTATGGCAGCCCATAGAACCGATTGCGGGAAAGTTGTTTTGGTTTGACATTCTGATAGAGGACCGTCTCAACATTAAATACACCAATTTTGGTGTTTCTAAGTCATTCCCTCTAGCGCCACCACCTGTCCAAAGTTTCACTTTTATTTTGCTAATAACTTTTGAACCGTAAGGCCAATCAGCGAAATTCTTTTTTCCTCTGATTCCTGAGCTCATGGCGATTCGATTGCACCCTATGACGTCATTTGCCGTCATAAAAATATGGCCGCCATCTTGAATTTTCAAAAAAAGCTACTTTTTCGAACTCGTCCTAGACGGTTTGTCCGATTTGCACGAAAATTGAACCAGATCATCTTCAGGTAGTGCTGACAAAAAGTTATGGAATTCAAATGGATTCGTCAAACCGTTTTCAATAAACGCACAAATACATTTTACGTAGCGCTAGCAAAAACAGTCGTAAGGCTGTATCTCCGCAACGGTTTATCGTATTCAGACCAAACTTGGTACATGTCCTCACAAGCATGACCTGAGGCTACATGCTGCGTTTCGGCACAGCGCCACCTACTGGTCCGGAGATATGAAAAATGGCTATTTTTGCTTATAACTTCTGAACAGTTTGTCCAAAAATCATAAAATTGGTATCGTTAGATTCAGGGCAATATGCCGATTCGACTGATATCCAGTTTTACCATATCGGCCCTTTTGACTGTCGGCCATTTTGAATTTTGTGCTAAAATACTGTATTTTAAGAACGCATGAACGAATTGTTACGAAACTTGGTATGGGTCATCAGCACGTTGTCCTGAAGGAGCGTGAGAAGTTTCGAAACAGCGCCACCTAGTGGTGAATTTTTTTTTTCAAATGCTTATAACTTTGGGTGTGGTCAACTTATTTTCACGAGACTCATCTAATTAGACTCCTGAAACCTTGCCGAGTCCTACGATACCAAACATGCTAGGTTTTGCCTTACGGTTTGTGTAGCGTTGTGATTTAGCGCTTAAAAAACATTTGGCTATATCTTCGAAACCGCTAGTCCGATCGAGACGAAACCACCGTCAGAAGTTTGAAAACATAGGTCGATAGCTAAACACCAATGCCCAAATGCGAAAATATTGATGTTTAGGGGTAGTAAATTCCAAACAAAGTCATGTGTCAGTCATTTTTTACGTGTTTTTTCATATAAATGCCTATAACTCTGAAGCAAATTGAGATTTTTTCACCAAAACTGACACACATATGTATGGGCTCACTCTGAGGACACGTAAAAAAAATTGTGAGACTGAGCCTCTTGGTGGCGCTATAATAGAACAAAACATAAAATTCCCATTGACTTCAATACAGTTTTGTGAAATAAAATGCTATTTTCATTAAAAACCTACTTTTTCGAACTCCTCCTACACCGTTTGTCCGATTTTCACCAAAATCGAATCATATCATCTCCAGACCGTGCCGACTGAAAGTTATGGATTTCGTGTCGATTGACAAAACCGTTTTCGTATAGCGCAGCAGCAAATTTGAGGCATGATGCTAAAAGCATTATTCAGGCTTTATGTCTGCAATGCCTTGACATATTGACACCAAACTTTGCATGTGTCATTGTCACTTCACTCTGACCACATCACATCAGTTTTGTAACTGCGCCACCTATTGGTCGAAAGTGATAATCCATCAAATCATATTTTTATTTATTGTTTCTATGATTTTTCAGGCATTTTGCCTAAAATCCTCTTTAAATGTCTTTAATTGCTCATTGTTGCAGTTGGTCTGACACTTTCAGACATGTCGGCATGTCTTGTCGTCTTATTCAGCTTGGCCCCGGTAATGGCTGCTTGCAGCTATATTTAGGGGCCAAGCACCGAAGGTGCGGAGGCACCTATTGTATCTGTTCCGTTTCTTATTATTATTATTATTATTATTATTATTATTATTATTATTATTCTTCCGCCATGGGAGTCTATGGCAGCCCATAGAACCGATTGCGGGAAAGTTGTTTTGGTTTGACATTCTGATAGAGGACCGTCTCAACATTAAATACACCAATTTTGGTGTTTCTAAGTCATTCCCTCTAGCGCCACCACCTGTCCAAAGTTTCACTTTTATTTTGCTAATAACTTTTGAACCGTAAGGCCAATCAGCGAAATTCTTTTTTCCTCTGATTCCTGAGCTCATGGCGATTCGATTGCACCCTATGACGTCATTTTCCGTCATAAAAATATGGCCGCCATCTTGAATTTTCAAAAAAAGCTACTTTTTCGAACTCGTCCTAGACGGTTTGTCCGATTTGCACGAAAATTGAACCAGATCATCTTCAGGTAGTGCTGACAAAAAGTTATGGAATTCAAATGGATTCGTCAAACCGTTTTCAATAAACGCACAAATACATTTTACGTAGCGCTAGCAAAAACAGTCGTAAGGCCGTATCTCCGCAACGGTTTATCATATTCAGACCAAACTTGGTACTTGTACTCACAAGCATGACCTGAGGCTACATGCTGTGTTTCGGCGCAGCGCCACCTACTGGTCCGGAGTTATGAAAAATGGCTATTTTTGCTTATAACTTCTGAACAGTTTGTCCAAAAATCATACAATTGGTCTCGTTAGATTCAGGGCAACATGCCGAGTCGACTGATATCCAATTTGACCATATCGGTCATTTTGGCTGTCGGCCATTTTGAATTTTGTGCTAAAATTCTGTATTTTATGAACGCATGAACAGATTGTTACGAAACGTGGTATGGGTCATCAGCACAATGCCCTGAATGAGCCTGAGAAGTTTCGAAACAGCGCCACCTAGTGGTGAATTTTTTTTTTCAAATGCTTATAACTTTGGGTGTGGTCGACTTATTTTCACGAAACTCATCTTTTTAGACTCCTGAATCGTTGCCGAGTCCTACGATACCAAACATGCTAGGTTTTGCCTTACGGTTTGTGTAGCGTTGTGATTTAGCGCTTAAAAAACATTTGGCTATATCTTTGAAACCGCTAGTCCGATCGAGACGAAACCACCGTCAGAAGTTTGGAAACATAGGTCGATAGCTATACGCCAATGCCCAAATGCGAAAATATTGATGTTTAGGGGTACTAATTTCCAATCAAAGTCATGTGTCAGTCATTTTTTTCGTGTTTTTTCATATAAATGTCTATAACTCCGAAGCGAATTGAGATATTTTCACCAAAATTGACACACATATGTATGGGCTCACTCTGAGGACACGTAAAAAAAATTGTGGGACTGAGCCTCTTGGTGGCGCTATAATTGAACAAAATATGAAATTCCCATTGACTTCAATACAGTTTTGTGAAATAAAATGCTATACTAAACAAATGCATTGGTGTAATATTACGAAACTCAGATTGTGTCATCAGCACCATCCCCTGAAGGCAACCAAAATATTTTAAGACAGCGCCACCTAGTGGTCAAAAGTTATAACAAAATTTCCAAAAAGGCTAATAACTTTTGAATAAATCTGGCTATTGAAATGCCACGGGTCTTAATAGATTCCTTGGGTCAAGCCGAGAACATAGATACCAAGTTTTCCTTATTTGGCCAAACTTCCTGTCCGCCATCTTGATTTTCATTCAAAACCTACTTTTTCGAACTCCTCCTAGACCGTTTGTCCGATTTTCACCAAAATCGAATCGTATCATCTCCAGACTGTGCCGACAAAAAGTTATGGATTTCGTGTCGATTGATGAAACCGTTTTCGTATAGCACAGCAGCAAAGTTGAGGCATGATGCCAAAATGACTATTCAGGCTTTATATCTGCAATGCCTCGACATATTGACACAAAACTTTGTATGTGTCACTGTCTCCTTACTCTGACCACACCACATCAATTTCGTAACAGCGCCACCTTTTGGTCAAAAGTGACAATCCATTAAATCATATTTTGAATCACTTTTTACATGATTTTTCAGCCATTTCGCCTAAAATCCTCTTTAAATGTCTTTAATTGCTCATTGTTGCAGTTGGTCTGACACTTTCAGACATGTTGGCATGTCTTGTCGTCTTATTCTGCTTGGCCCCGGTAATTGCTGCTTGCAGCTATATTTAGGGGCCAAGCACCGAAGGTGCGGAGGCACCTATTGTATCTGTTCCGTTTCTTATTATTATTAGGGGCCAAGCACCGAAGGTGCGGAGGCACCTATTGTATCTGTTCCGTTTCTTATTATTATTATTATTATTATTATTATTATTATTATTATTATTCTTCCGCCATGGGAGTCTATGGCAGCCCATAGAACCGATTGCGGGAAAGTTGTTTTGGTTTGACATTCTGATAGAGGACCGTCTCAACATTAAATACACCAATTTTGGTGTTTCTAAGTCATTCCCTCTAGCGCCACCACCTGTCCAAAGTTTCACTTTTATTTTGCTAATAACTTTTGAACCGTAAGGCCAATCAGCGAAATTCTTTTTTCCTCTGATTCCTGAGCTCATGGCGATTCGATTGCACCCTATGACGTCATTTGCCGTCATAAAAATATGGCCGCCATCTTGAATTTTCAAAAAAAGCTACTTTTTCGAACTCGTCCTAGACGGTTTGTCCGATTTGCACGAAAATTGAACCAGATCATCTTCAGGTAGTGCTGACAAAAAGTTATGGAATTCAAATGGATTCGTCAAACCGTTTTCAATAAACGCACAAATACATTTTACGTAGCGCTAGCAAAAACAGTCGTAAGGCTGTATCTCCGCAACGGTTTATCGTATTCAGACCAAACTTGGTACATGTCCTCACAAGCATGACCTGAGGCTACATGCTGCGTTTCGGCACAGCGCCACCTACTGGTCCGGAGATATGAAAAATGGCTATTTTTGCTTATAACTTCTGAACAGTTTGTCCAAAAATCATAAAATTGGTATCGTTAGATTCAGGGCAATATGCCGATTCGACTGATATCCAGTTTTACCATATCGGCCCTTTTGACTGTCGGCCATTTTGAATTTTGTGCTAAAATACTGTATTTTAAGAACGCATGAACGAATTGTTACGAAACTTGGTATGGGTCATCAGCACGTTGTCCTGAAGGAGCGTGAGAAGTTTCGAAACAGCGCCACCTAGTGGTGAATTTTTTTTTTCAAATGCTTATAACTTTGGGTGTGGTCAACTTATTTTCACGAGACTCATCTAATTAGACTCCTGAAACCTTGCCGAGTCCTACGATACCAAACATGCTAGGTTTTGCCTTACGGTTTGTGTAGCGTTGTGATTTAGCGCTTAAAAAACATTTGGCTATATCTTCGAAACCGCTAGTCCGATCGAGACGAAACCACCGTCAGAAGTTTGAAAACATAGGTCGATAGCTAAACACCAATGCCCAAATGCGAAAATATTGATGTTTAGGGGTAGTAAATTCCAAACAAAGTCATGTGTCAGTCATTTTTTACGTGTTTTTTCATATAAATGCCTATAACTCTGAAGCAAATTGAGATTTTTTCACCAAAACTGACACACATATGTATGGGCTCACTCTGAGGACACGTAAAAAAAATTGTGAGACTGAGCCTCTTGGTGGCGCTATAATAGAACAAAACATAAAATTCCCATTGACTTCAATACAGTTTTGTGAAATAAAATGCTATTTTCATTAAAAACCTACTTTTTCGAACTCCTCCTACACCGTTTGTCCGATTTTCACCAAAATCGAATCATATCATCTCCAGACCGTGCCGACTGAAAGTTATGGATTTCGTGTCGATTGACAAAACCGTTTTCGTATAGCGCAGCAGCAAATTTGAGGCATGATGCTAAAAGCATTATTCAGGCTTTATGTCTGCAATGCCTTGACATATTGACACCAAACTTTGCATGTGTCATTGTCACTTCACTCTGACCACATCACATCAGTTTTGTAACTGCGCCACCTATTGGTCGAAAGTGATAATCCATCAAATCATATTTTTATTTATTGTTTCTATGATTTTTCAGGCATTTTGCCTAAAATCCTCTTTAAATGTCTTTAATTGCTCATTGTTGCAGTTGGTCTGACACTTTCAGACATGTCGGCATGTCTTGTCGTCTTATTCAGCTTGGCCCCGGTAATGGCTGCTTGCAGCTATATTTAGGGGCCAAGCACCGAAGGTGCGGAGGCACCTATTGTATCTGTTCCGTTTCTTATTATTATTATTATTATTATTATTATTATTATTATTATTATTCTTCCGCCATGGGAGTCTATGGCAGCCCATAGAACCGATTGCGGGAAAGTTGTTTTGGTTTGACATTCTGATAGAGGACCGTCTCAACATTAAATACACCAATTTTGGTGTTTCTAAGTCATTCCCTCTAGCGCCACCACCTGTCCAAAGTTTCACTTTTATTTTGCTAATAACTTTTGAACCGTAAGGCCAATCAGCGAAATTCTTTTTTCCTCTGATTCCTGAGCTCATGGCGATTCGATTGCACCCTATGACGTCATTTTCCGTCATAAAAATATGGCCGCCATCTTGAATTTTCAAAAAAAGCTACTTTTTCGAACTCGTCCTAGACGGTTTGTCCGATTTGCACGAAAATTGAACCAGATCATCTTCAGGTAGTGCTGACAAAAAGTTATGGAATTCAAATGGATTCGTCAAACCGTTTTCAATAAACGCACAAATACATTTTACGTAGCGCTAGCAAAAACAGTCGTAAGGCCGTATCTCCGCAACGGTTTATCGTATTCAGACCAAACTTGGTACTTGTACTCACAAGCATGACCTGAGGCTACATGCTGTGTTTCGGCGCAGCGCCACCTACTGGTCCGGAGATATGAAAAATGGCTATTTTTGCTTATAACTTCTGAACAGTTTGTCCAAAAATCATACAATTGGTCTCGTTAGATTCAGGGCAACATGCCGAGTCGACTGATATCCAATTTTGCCATATCGGTCATTTTGGCTGTCGGCCATTTTTAATTTTGTGCTAAAATTCTGTATTTTATGAACGCATGAACGGATTGTTACGAAACGTGGTATGGGTCATCAGCACGATGCCCTGAATGAGCCTGAGAAGTTTCGAAACAGCGCCACCTAGTGGTGAATTTTTTTTTCCAAATGCTTATAACTTTGGGTGTGGTCGACTTATTTTCACGAAACTCATCTTTTTAGACTCCTGAATCGTTGCCGAGTCCTACGATACCAAACATGCTAGGTTTCGCCTTACGGTTTGTGTAGCGTTGTGATTTAGCGCTTAAAAAACATTTGGCTATATCTTTGAAACCGCTAGTCCGATCGAGACGAAACCACCGTCAGAAGTTTGGAAACATAGGTCGATAGCTATACGCCAATGCCCAAATGCGAAAATATTGATGTTTAGGGGTACTAATTTCCAATCAAAGTCATGTGTCAGTCATTTTTTTCGTGTTTTTTCATATAAATGTCTATAACTCCGAAGCGAATTGAGATATTTTCACCAAAATTGACACACATATGTATGGGCTCACTCTGAGGACACGTAAAAAAAATTGTGGGACTGAGCCTCTTGGTGGCGCTATAATTGAACAAAATATGAAATTCCCATTGACTTCAATACAGTTTTGTGAAATAAAATGCTATACTAAACAAATGCATTGGTGTAATATTACGAAACTCAGATTGTGTCATCAGCACCATCCCCTGAAGGCAACCAAAATATTTCAAGACAGCGCCACCTAGTGGTCAAAAGTTATAACAAAATTTCCAAAAAGGCTAATAACTTTTGAATACATCTGGCTATTGAAATGCCACTGGTCTTAATAGATTCCTTGGGTCAAGCCGAGAACATAGATACCAAGTTTTCCTTATTTGGCCAAACTTCCTGTCCGCCATCTTGATTTTCATTCAAAACCTACTTTTTCGAACTCCTCCTAGACCGTTTGTCCGATTTTCACCAAAATCGAATCGTATCATCTCCAGACTGTGCCGACAAAAAGTTATGGATTTCGTGTCGATTGATGAAACCGTTTTCGTATAGCACAGCAGCAAAGTTGAGGCATGATGCCAAAATGACTATTCAGGCTTTATATCTGCAATGCCTCGACATATTGACACAAAACTTTGTATGTGTCACTGTCTCCTTACTCTGACCACACCACATCAATTTCGTAACAGCGCCACCTTTTGGTCAAAAGTGACAATCCATTAAATCATATTTTGAATCACTTTTTACATGATTTTTCAGCCATTTCGCCTAAAATCCTCTTTAAATGTCTTTAATTGCTCATTGTTGCAGTTGGTCTGACACTTTCAGACATGTTGGCATGTCTTGTCGTCTTATTCTGCTTGGCCCCGGTAATTGCTGCTTGCAGCTATATTTATTATTATTATTCTTCCGCCATGGGAGTCTATGGCAGCCCATAGAACCGATTGCGGGAAAGTTGTTTTGGTTTGACATTCTGATAGAGGACCGTCTCAACATTAAATACACCAATTTTGGTGTTTCTAAGTCATTCCCTCTAGCGCCACCACCTGTCCAAAGTTTCACTTTTATTTTGCTAATAACTTTTGAACCGTAAGGCCAATCAGCGAAATTCTTTTTTCCTCTGATTCCTGAGCTCATGGCGATTCGATTGCACCCTATGACGTCATTTGCCGTCATAAAAATATGGCCGCCATCTTGAATTTTCAAAAAAAGCTACTTTTTCGAACTCGTCCTAGACGGTTTGTCCGATTTGCACGAAAATTGAACCAGATCATCTTCAGGTAGTGCTGACAAAAAGTTATGGAATTCAAATGGATTCGTCAAACCGTTTTCAATAAACGCACAAATACATTTTACGTAGCGCTAGCAAAAACAGTCATAAGGCCGTATCTCCGCAACGGTTTATCGTATTCAGACCAAACTTGGTACTTGTACTCACAAGCATGACCTGAGGCTACATGCTGTGTTTCGGCGCAGCGCCACCTACTGGTCCGGAGATATGAAAAATGCCTATTTTTGCTTATAACTTCTGAACAGTTTGTCCAAAAATCATACAATTGGTCTCGTTAGATTCAGGGCAACATGCCGAGTCGACTGATATCCAATTTTGCCATATCGGTCATTTTGGCTGTCGGCCATTTTGAATTTTGTGCTAAAATTCTGTATTTTATGAACGCATGAACGGATTGTTACGAAACGTGGTATGGGTCATCAGCACGATGCCCTGAATGAGCCTGAGAAGTTTCGAAACAGCGCCACCTAGTGGTGATTTTTTTTTTTCAAATGCTTATAGCTTTGGGTGTGGTCAACTTATTTTCAGGAAACTCATCTTTTTAGACTCCTGAATCGTTGCCGAGTCCTACGATACCAAACATGCTAGGTTTCGCCTTACGGTTTGTGTAGCGTTGTGATTTAGCGCTTAAAAAACATTTGGCTATATCTTTGAAACCGCTAGTCCGATCGAGACGAAACCACCGTCAGAAGTTTGGAAACATAGGTCGATAGCTATATGCCAATGCCCAAATGCGAAAATATTGATGTTTAGGGGTACTAATTTCCAATCAAAGTCATGTGTCAGTCATTTTTTTCGTGTTTTTTCATATAAATGTCTATAACTCCGAAGCGAATTGAGATATTTTCACCAAAATTGACACACATATGTATGGGCTCACTCTGAGGACACGTAAAAAAAATTGTGGGACTGAGCCTCTTGGTGGCGCTATAATTGAACAAAATATGAAATTCCCATTGACTTCAATACAGTTTTGTGAAATAAAATGCTATACTAAACAAATGCATTGGTGTAATATTACGAAACTCAGATTGTGTCATCAGCACCATCCCCTGAAGGCAACCAAAATATTTCAAGACAGCGCCACCTAGTGGTCAAAAGTTATTACAACATTTCCAAAAAGGCTAATAACTTTTGAATAAATCTGGCTATTGAAATGGCACGGGTCTTAATAGATTCCTTGGGTCAAGCCGAGAACATAGATACCAAGTTTTCCTTATTTGGCCAAACTTCCTGTCCGCCATCTTGATTTTCATTCAAAACCTACTTTTTCGAACTCCTCCTAGACCGTTTGTCCGATTTTCACCAAAATCGAATCGTATCATCTCCAGACTGTGCCGACAAAAAGTTATGGATTTCGTGTCGATTGATGAAACCGTTTTCGTATAGCACAGCAGCAAAGTTGAGGCATGATGCCAAAATGACTATTCAGGCTTTATATCTGCAATGCCTCGACATATTGACACAAAACTTTGTATGTGTCACTGTCTCCTTACTCTGACCACACCACATCAATTTCGTAACAGCGCCACCTTTTGGTCAAAAGTGACAATCCATTAAATCATATTTTGAATCACTTTTTACATGATTTTTCAGCCATTTCGCCTAAAATCCTCTTTAAATGTCTTTAATTGCTCATTGTTGCAGTTGGTCTGACACTTTCAGACATGTTGGCATGTCTTGTCGTCTTATTCTGCTTGGCCCCGGTAATTGCTGCTTGCAGCTATATTTATTAGGGGCCAAGCACCGAAGGTGCGGAGGCACCTATTGTATCTGTTCCGTTTCTTATTATTATTATTATTATTATTATTATTATTAGGGGCCAAGCACCGAAGGTGCGGAGGCACCTATTGTATCTGTTCCGTTTCTTATTATTATTATTATTATTATTATTATTATTATTCTTCCGCTCTGGGAGTCTATGGCAGCCCATAGAACCGATTGCGGGAAAGTTGTTTTGGTTTGACATTCTGATAGAGGACAGTCCCAACATTAAATACACCAATTTTGGTGATTCTAAGTCATTCCCTCTAGCGCCACCACCTGTCCAAAGTTTCACTTTTACTTTGCTAATAACTTTTGAACCGTAAGGCCAATCAACAAAATTATTTTTTCCTCTGATTCCTGAGCTCATGGCGATTCGATTGCACCCTATGACGTCATTTTCCGTCATAAAAATATGGTCGCCATCTTGAATTTTCAAAAAAACCTACTTTTTCGAACTCGTCCTAGACGGTTTGTCCGATTTGCACGAAAATTGAACCAGATCATCTTCAGGTAGTGCTGACAAAAAGTTATGGAATTCAAATTGATTCGTCAAACCGTTTTCGATAAACGCACGAATACATTTTACGTAGCGCTAGCAAAAACAGTCGTAAGGCCGTATCTCCGCAACGGTTTATCGTATTCAGACCAAACTTGGTACTTGTACTCACAAGCATGACCTGAGGCTACATGCTGTGTTTCAGCGCAGCGCCACCTACTGGTCCGGAGATATGAAAAATGGCTATTTTTTCTTATAACTTCTGAACAGTTTGTCCAAAAATCATAAAATTGGTCTCGTTAGATTCAGGGCAACATGCCGAGTCGACTGATATCCAATTTGACCATATCGGTCATTTTGGCTGTCGGCCATTTTGAATTTTGTGCTAAAATGCTCTATTTTAACAACGCATGAACGGATTGTTACGAAACTTGGTATGGGTCATCAACACGATGTCCTGAAGGAGTGTGAGAAGTTTCGTAACAGTGCCACCTAGTGGTGAATTTTTTTTTTCAAAAGCTTATAACTTTGGGTGTGATCGACTTATTTTCACGAAACTCATCTCATTGGACTCCTGAATCGTTGCCGAGTCCAACGATACCAAACATGTTAGGTTTCGCCTAACGGTTTGTGTAGCGTTGTGATTTAGCGCTTAAAAAACATTTGGCTATATCTTCGAAACCGCTTGTCCGATCGAGACGAAACCACCGTCAGAAGTTTGCAAACATAGGTCGATAGCTATACGCCAATGCCCAAATGCGAAAATATTGATGTTTAGGGGTAGTAATATTCAATCAAAGTCATGTGTCAGTCATTTTTTTCGTGTTTTTTCATATAAATGTCTATAACTCCGAAGCAAATTGAGATTTTTGCACCAAAATCGACTCATATATGTATGGGCTCACTCTGAGGACACATAAAAAAAATGGTGGGACTGAGCCTCTTGGTGGCGCTATAATAGAACAAAACATGAAATTCCCATTGACTTCAATGCAGTTTTGTGAAATAAAATGCTATACTAAACAAATGCATTGGTGTAATATTACGAAACTCAGAATGTGCCATCAGCACCATCCCCTGAAGGTACCCAAAATATTTAGAGACAGCGCCACCTAGTGGTCAAAAGTTATAACAACATTTCCAAAACTGCTAATAACTTTTGAATACATCGGCCTATGTAAATGCCACTGGTCTTAATAGATTCCTTGGGTCAAGCCGAGAACATAGATACCAAATTTTCCTTATTTGGTCAAACTTCTTGTCCGCCATCTTGATTTTCATTCAAAACCTACTTTTTCGAACTCCTCCTAGACCGTTTGTCCGATTTTCACCAAAATCGAATCGTATCATCTCCAGACCGTGCCGACTAAAAGTTATGGATTTCGTGTCGATAGACGAAACCGTTTTCGTATAGCGCAGCAGCAAAGTTGAGGCATGATGCTAATAGCATTAATTAAGGCTTTATCTCTGCAATGGCTTGACATATTGACACCAGACTTTGTATGTGTCATTGTAACTTCACTCTGACCACATCACATCAGTTTTGTAACTGCGCCACCTATTGGTCGAAAGTGATAATCCATCAAATCATATTTTTAATTATTGTTTCTATGATTTTTCAGGCATTTTGCCTAAAATCCTCTTTAAATGTCTTTAATTGCTCATTGTTGCAGTTGGTCTGACACTTTCAGACATGTCGGCATGTCTTGTCGTCTTATTCTGCTTGGCCCCGGTAATGGCTGCTTGCAGCTATATTTAGGGGCCAAGCACCGAAGGTGCGGAGGCACCTATTGTATCCGTTCGCGTTCTTATTATTATTATTCTTCTTCTTCTTCTTCTTCTTCCGCTCTTGGAGTCTATGGCAGCCCATAGAACCGATTGCGGGAAAGTTGTTTTGGTTTGACATTCTGATAGAGGACAGTCCCAACATTAAATACACCAATTTTTGTGTTTCTAAGTCATTCCCTCTAGCGCCACCACCTGTCCAAAGTTTCACTTTTATCTTACTAATAACTTTTGAACCGTAAGGCCAATCAACAAAATTCTTTTTTCATCTGATTCCTGAGCTCATGCCGATTCGATTGCATCCTATTACTTAATTTTCCGTAATAAAAATATGGCCGCCATTTTGAATCATTCGAAAAACCTACTTTTTCGAACTCGTCCTAGACGGTTTGTCCGATTTGCACGAAAATTGAACCAGATCATCTTCAGGGAGTGCTGACAAAAAGTTATGGAATTCAAATTGATTCGTCAAACCGTTTTCGATAAACGCTCGAACAAATTTTACGTAGCGCCTGCAAAAACAGTCGTAAGGCTGTATCTCCGCAACGGTTTATCGTATTCAGACCAAACTTGGTACATGTCATCACAAGCATGACCTGAGGCTACATGCTGCGTTTCGGCGCAGCGCCACCTACTGGTCCGGAGATATGAAAAATGGCTATTTTTGCTTATAACTTCTGAACTGTTTGTCCAAAAATCATAAAATTGGTCTCGTTAGATTCAGGGCAACATGCTGAGTCGACTGATATCCAATTTTACCATATCGGCCATTTTGACTGTCGGCCATTTTGAATTATGTGCTAAAATGCTGTATTTTAGGAACGCATTAACGGATTGTTACAAAACTTGGCATGGGTCATCAGCACGATGTCCTGAAGGAGCGTGAGAAGTTTCGAAACAGCGCCACCTAGTGGTGAAATTTTTTTTTCAAACGCTTATAACTTTGGGTTTGGTCGACTTATTTTCACAAGACTCATCTAATTAGACTCCTGAAACCTTGCCGAGTCCTACGATACCAAACATGCTAGGTTTCGCCTTACGGTTTGTGTAGCGTTGTGATTTAGCGCTTAAAAAACATTAGGCTATATCTTCGAAACCGCTTGTCCGATCGAGACGAAACCACCGTCAGAAGTTTGGAAACATAGGTCGATAGCTATACGCCAATGCCCAAATGCGAAAATATTGATGTTTAGGGGTAGTAAAATTCAAACAAAGTCATGTGTCAGTCATTTTTTACGTGTTTTTTCATATAAATGTTTATAACTCTAAAGCAAATTGAGATATTTTCACCAAAACTGACACACATATGTATGGGCTCACTCTGAGGACACGTAAAAAAAATTGTGGGACTGAGCCTCTTGGTGGCGCTATAATAGAACAAAACATGAAATTCCCATTGACTTCAATACAGTTTTGTGAGATAAAATGCTATTTTCATTCAAAATCTACTTTTTCGAACTCCTCCCACACCGTTTGTCCGATTTTCACCAAAATCGAATCGTATCATCCCCAGACTGTGCCGACTAAAAGTTATGGATTTCGTGTCAATTGACGAAACCGTTTTCGTATAGCGCAGCAGCAAATTTGAGGCATGATGCTAATAGCACTATTCAGGCTTTATCTCTGCAATGCCTTGACATATTGACACCAAACTTTGTATGTGTCATTGTCTCCTCACTCTGACCACATCACATCAGTTTTGTAACTGTGCCACCTATTTGTCGAAAGTGATAATCCATTAAATCATATTTTTAATTACTGTTTCTATGATTTTTCAGCCATTTTGTCTAAAATCCTCTTTAAATGTCTTTAATTGCTCATTGTTGCAGTTGGTCTGACACTTTCAGACATGTCGAAATGTCTTGTCGTCTTATTCTGCTTGGCCCCGGTAATTGCTGCTTGCAGCTATATTTAGGGGCCAAGCACCGAAGGTGCGGAGGCACCTATTGTATCTGTTCCGTTTCTTATTATTATTATTATTATTATTATTATTATTATTATTATTATTCTTCCGCCATGGGAGTCTATGGCAGCCCATAGAACCGATTGCGGGAAAGTTGTTTTGGTTTGACATTCTGATAGAGGACCGTCTCAACATTAAATACACCAATTTTGGTGTTTCTAAGTCATTCCCTCTAGCGCCACCACCTGTCCAAAGTTTCACTTTTATTTTGCTAATAACTTTTGAACCGTAAGGCCAATCAGCGAAATTCTTTTCTCCTCTGATTCCTGAGCTCATGGCGATTCGATAGCACCCTATGACGTCATTTGCCGTCATAAAAATATGGCCGCCATCTTGAATTTTCAAAAAAAGCTACTTTTTCGAACTCGTCCTAGACGGTTTGTCCGATTTGCACGAAAATTGAACCAGATCATCTTCAGGTAGTGCTGACAAAAAGTTATGGAATTCAAATGGATTCGTCAAACCGTTTTCAATAAACGCACAAATATATTTTACGTAGCGCTAGCAAAAACAGTCGTAAGGCCGTATCTCCGCAACGGTTTATCGTATTCAGACCAAACTTGGTACTTGTACTCACAAGCATGACCTGAGGCTACATGCTGTGTTTCGGCGCAGCGCCACCTACTGGTCCGGAGATATGAAAAATGGCTATTTTTGCTTATAACTTCTGAACAGTTTGTCCAAAAATCATACAATTGGTCTTGTTAGATTCAGGGCAACATGCCGAGTCGACTGATATCCAATTTGACCATATCGGTCATTTTGGCTGTCGGCCATTTTGAATTTTGTGCTAAAATTCTGTATTTTATGAACGCATGAACGGATTGTTACGAAACGTGGTATGGGTCATCAGCACAATGCCCTGAATGAGCCTGAGAAGTTTCGAAACAGCGCCACCTAGTGGTGAATTTTTTTTTTCAAATGCTTATAACTTTGGGTGTGGTCGACTTATTTTCACGAAACTCATCTTTTTAGACTCCTGAATCGTTGCCGAGTCCTACGATACCAAACATGCTAGGTTTCGCCTTACGGTTTGTGTAGCGTTGTGATTTAGCGCTTAAAAAACATTTGGCTATATCTTTGAAACCGCTAGTCCGATCGAGACGAAACCACCGTCAGAAGTTTGGAAACATAGGTCGATAGCTATATGCCAATGCCCAAATGCGAAAATATTGATGTTTAGGGGTACTAATTTCCAATCAAAGTCATGTGTCAGTCATTTTTTTCGTGTTTTTTCATATAAATGTCTATAACTCCGAAGCGAATTGAGATATTTTCACCAAAATTGACACACATATGTATGGGCTCACTCTGAGGACACGTAAAAAAAATTGTGGGACTGAGCCTCTTGGTGGCGCTATAATTGAACAAAATATGAAATTCCCATTGACTTCAATACAGTTTTGTGAAATAAAATGCTATACTAAACAAATGCATTGGTGTAATATTACGAAACTCAGATTGTGTCATCAGCACCATCCCCTGAAGGCAACCAAAATATTTCAAGACAGCGCCACCTAGTGGTCAAAAGTTATAACAAAATTTCCAAAAAGGCTAATAACTTTTGAATAAATCTGGCTATTGAAATGCCACGGGTCTTAATAGATTCCTTGGGTCAAGCCGAGAACATAGATACCAAGTTTTCCTTATTTGGCCAAACTTCCTGTCCGCCATCTTGATTTTCATTCAAAACCTACTTTTTCGAACTCCTCCTAGACCGTTTGTCCGATTTTCACTAAAATCGAATCGTATCATCTCCAGACTGTGCCGACAAAAAGTTATGGATTTCGTGTCGATTGATGAAACCGTTTTCGTATAGCACAGCAGCAAAGTTGAGGCATGATGCCAAAATGACTATTCAGGCTTTATATCTGCAATGCCTCGACATATTGACACAAAACTTTGTATGTGTCACTGTCTACTTACTCTGACCACACCACATCAATTTCGTAACAGCGCCACCTTTTGGTCAAAAGTGACAATCCATTAAATCATATTTTGAATCACTTTTTACATGATTTTTCAGCCATTTCGCCTAAAATCCTCTTTAAATGTCTTTAATTGCTCATTGTTGCAGTTGGTCTGACACTTTCAGACATGTTGGCATGTCTTGTCGTCTTATTCTGCTTGGCCCCGGTAATTGCTGCTTGCAGCTATATTTATTATTATTATTCTTCCGCCATGGGAGTCTATGGCAGCCCATAGAACCGATTGCGGGAAAGTTGTTTTGGTTTGACATTCTGATAGAGGACAGTCCCAACATTAAATACACCAATTTTGGTGATTCTAAGTCATTCCCTCTAGCGCCACCACCTGTCCAAAGTTTCACTTTTACTTTGCTAATAACTTTTGAACCGTAAGGCCAATCAACAAAATTATTTTTTCCTCTGATTCCTGAGCTCATGGCGATTCGATTGCACCCTATGACGTCATTTTCCGTCATAAAAATATGGTCGCCATCTTGAATTTTCAAAAAAAGCTACTTTTTCGAACTCGTCCTAGACGGTTTGTCCGATTTGCACGAAAATTGAACCAGATCATCTTCAGGTAGTGCTGACAAAAAGTTATGGAATTCAAATTGATTCGTCAAACCGTTTTCGATAAACGCACGAATACATTTTACGTAGCGCTAGCAAAAACAGTCGTAAGGCCGTATCTCCGCAACGGTTTATCGTATTCAGACCAAACTTGGTACTTGTACTCACAAGCATGACCTGAGGCTACATGCTGTGTTTCAGCGCAGCGCCACCTACTGGTCCGGAGATATGAAAAATGGCTATTTTTTCTTATAACTTCTGAACAGTTTGTCCAAAAATCATAAAATTGGTCTCGTTAGATTCAGGGCAACATGCCGAGTCGACTGATATCCAATTTGACCATATCGGTCATTTTGGCTGTCGGCCATTTTGAATTTTGTGCTAAAATGCTCTATTTTAACAACGCATGAACGGATTGTTACGAAACTTGGTATGGGTCATCAACACGATGTCCTGAAGGAGTGTGAGAAGTTTCGTAACAGTGCCACCTAGTGGTGAATTTTTTTTTTCAAAAGCTTATAACTTTGGGTGTGATCGACTTATTTTCACGAAACTCATCTCATTGGACTCCTGAATCGTTGCCGAGTCCAACGATACCAAACATGTTAGGTTTCGCCTAACGGTTTGTGTAGCGTTGTGATTTAGCGCTTAAAAAACATTTGGCTATATCTTCGAAACCGCTTGTCCGATCGAGACGAAACCACCGTCAGAAGTTTGGAAACATAGGTCGATAGCTATACGCCAATGCCCAAATGCGAAAATATTGATGTTTAGGGGTAGTAATATTCAATCAAAGTCATGTGTCAGTCATTTTTTTCGTGTTTTTTCATATAAATGTCTATAACTCCGAAGCAAATTGAGATTTTTGCACCAAAATCGACTCATATATGTATGGGCTCACTCTGAGGACACATAAAAAAAATGGTGGGACTGAGCCTCTTGGTGGCGCTATAATAGAACAAAACATGAAATTCCCATTGACTTCAATGCAGTTTTGTGAAATAAAATGCTATACTAAACAAATGCATTGGTGTAATATTACGAAACTCAGAATGTGCCATCAGCACCATCCCCTGAAGGTACCCAAAATATTTAGAGACAGCGCCACCTAGTGGTCAAAAGTTATAACAACATTTCCAAAACTGCTAATAACTTTTGAATACATCGGCCTATGTAAATGCCACTGGTCTTAATAGATTCCTTGGGTCAAGCCGAGAACATAGATACCAAATTTTCCTTATTTGGTCAAACTTCTTGTCCGCCATCTTGATTTTCATTCAAAACCTACTTTTTCGAACTCCTCCTAGACCGTTTGTCCGATTTTCACCAAAATCGAATCGTATCATCTCCAGACCGTGCCGACTAAAAGTTATGGATTTCGTGTCGATAGACGAAACCGTTTTCGTATAGCGCAGCAGCAAAGTTGAGGCATGATGCTAATAGCATTAATTAAGGCTTTATCTCTGCAATGCCTTGACATATTGACACCAAACTTTGTATGTGTCATTGTAACTTCACTCTGACCACATCACATCAGTTTTGTAACTGCGCCACCTATTGGTCGAAAGTGATAATCCATCAAATCATATTTTTAATTATTGTTTCTATGATTTTTCAGGCATTTTGCCTAAAATCCTCTTTAAATGTCTTTAATTGCTCATTGTTGCAGTTGGTCTGACACTTTCAGACATGTCGGCATGTCTTGTCGTCTTATTCTGCTTGGCCCCGGTAATGGCTGCTTGCAGCTATATTTATTATTAGGGGCCAAGCACCGAAGGTGCGGAGGCACCTATTGTATCTGTTCCGTTTCTTATTATTATTATTATTAGGGGCCAAGCACCGAAGGTGCGGAGGCACCTATTGTATCTGTTCCCGTTCTTATTATTATTCTTCATTTTTCCGACTGGGAGTCTATGGCAGCCCATAGAACCGATTGCGGGAAAGTTGTTTTGGTTTGACATTCTGATAGAGGACAGTCCCAACATTAAATACACCAATTTTTGTGTTTCTAAGTCATTCCCTCTAGCGCCACCACCTGTCCAAATTTTCACTTTTATTTTGCTAATAACTTTTGAACCGTAAGGCCAATCAACAAAATTATTTTTTCCTCTTATTTCTGAGCTCATGCCGATTCGTTTGCACCCTATGACGTCATTTTCCGTCATATAAATATGGCCACCATTTTGAATTTTCTGAAAAAGCTACTTTTTCAAACTCGTCCTAGACGGTTTGTCCGATTTGCACGAAAATTGAACCAGATCATCTTCAGGCAGTGCTGACCAAAAGTTATGGAATTCAAATTGATTCGTCAAACCGTTTTCGATAAACGCACGAATACATTTTACGTAGCGCTAGCAAAAACAGTCGTAAGGCTGTATCTCCGCAACGGTTTATCGTATTCAGACCAAACCTGGTACATGTACTCACAAGCATGACCTGAGGCTACATGCTGCGTTTCGGCGCAGCGCCACCTACTGGTCTGGAGATATGAAAAATGGCTATTTTTGCTTATAACTTCTGAACAGCTTGTCCAAAAATCATAAAATTGGTCTTGATAGATTCAGGGCGACATGCCGAGTCGACTGATATCCAATTTTGCCATATCGGCCATTTTGACTGTCGGCCATTTTGAATTTTGTGCTAAAATGCTGTATTTTAACAACGCATGAACGGATTGTTACGAAACTTGGTATGGGTCATCAACACGATGTCCTGAAGGAGTGTGAGAAGTTTCGAAACAGCGCCACCTAGTGGTGAATTTTTTTTTTCAAATGCTTATAACTTTGGGAGTGATCGACTTATTTTCACGAAACTCATCTCATTAGACTCCTGAATCGTTGCCGAGTCCAACGATACCAAACATTCTAGGTTTCGCCTTACGGTTTGTGTAGCGTTGTGATTTAGCGCTTAAAAAACATTAGGCTATATCTTCGAAACCGTTTGTCCGATCAAGACGAAACCACCGTCAGAAGTTTGGAATCATAGCTTGTTAACTATATGTCAAAGCCCAAATGCGAAAATATTGATGTTTAGGGGTAGTAATATTCAATCAAAGTCATGTGTCAGTCATTTTTTACGTGTTTTTTCATATAAATATCTATAACTCCGAAGCAAATTGAGATATTTGCACCAAAATCGACACATATATGTATGGGCTCACTCTGAGGACACATAAAAAAAATTGTGGGACTGAGCCTCTTGGTGGCGCTATAATTGAACAAAATATGAAATTCCCATTGACTTCAATACAGTTTTGTGAAATAAAATGCTATACTAAACAAATGCATTGGTGTAATATTACGAAACTCAGATTGTGTCATCAGCACCATCCCCTGAAGGCAACCAAAATATTTCAAGACAGCGCCACCTAGTGGTCAAAAGTTATAACAAAATTTCCAAAAAGGCTAATAACTTTTGAATAAATCTGGCTATTGAAATGCCACGGGTCTTAATAGATTCCTTGGGTCAAGCCGAGAACATAGATACCAAGTTTTCCTTATTTGGCCAAACTTCCTGTCCGCCATCTTGATTTTCATTCAAAACCTACTTTTTCGAACTCCTCCTAGACCGTTTGTCCGATTTTCACCAAAATCGAATCGTATCATCTCCAGACTGTGCCGACAAAAAGTTATGGATTTCGTGTCGATTGATGAAACCGTTTTCGTATAGCACAGCAGCAAAGTTGAGGCATGATGCCAAAATGACTATTCAGGCTTTATATCTGCAATGCCTCGACATATTGACACAAAACTTTGTATGTGTCACTGTCTCCTTACTCTGACCACACCACATCAATTTCGTAACAGCGCCACCTTTTGGTCAAAAGTGACAATCCATTAAATCATATTTTGAATCACTTTTTACATGATTTTTCAGCCATTTCGCCTAAAATCCTCTTTAAATGTCTTTAATTGCTCATTGTTGCAGTTGGTCTGACACTTTCAGACATGTTGGCATGTCTTGTCGTCTTATTCTGCTTGGCCCCGGTAATTGCTGCTTGCAGCTATATTTATTCTTCTTCTTCTTCTTCTTCTTCTTCTTCCGCTCTGGGAGTCTATGGCAGCCCATAGAACCGCTTGCGGGAAAGTTATGAAATTTGGCACAATGATAGAGGACAGTCCAAAAAGTCACCATACCAAATTTGGTGTCCTAAAACCAATCCCTCTAGCGCCACCAACTGTCCAAAATTTCACTTTTATTTTGCTAATAACTTTTGAACCGCAAGGCCAATCAAAAAAATTCTTTTTTCCTCTGATTCCTGAGCTCATGACGATTCGATTTCACCCTATGACGTCATTTTCCCTCATAAAAATATGACCGCCATTTTGAATTTTTCGATAAACCTACTTTTTCGAACTCGTCCTAGACGGTTTGTCCGATTTGCACGAAAATTGAACCAGATCATCTTCAGGCAGTGCTGACCAAAAGTTATGGAATTCAAATTGATTCGTCAAACCGTTTTTGATAAACGCACGAATACATTTTACGTAGCGCTAGGAAAAACAGTCGTAAGGCTGTATCTCCGCAACGGTTTATCGTATTCAGACCAAACTTGGTACATGTACTCACAAGCATGACCTGAGGCTACATGCTGCGTTTCGCGCAGCGCCACCTACTGGTCCGGAGATATGAAAAATGGCTATTTTTGCTTATAACTTCTGAACAGTTTGTCCAAAAATCATAAAATTGGTCTCGATAGATTCAGGGCGACATGCCGAGTCGACTGATATCCAATTTTGCCATATCGGCCATTTTGACTGTCGGCCATTTTGAATTTTGTGCTAAAATGCTGTATTTTAAGAACGCATGAACGGATTGTTACGAAACTTGGTATGGGTCATCAACACGATGTCCTGAAGGAGTGTGAGAAATTTCGAAACAGCGCCACCTAGTGGTGAATTTCTTTTTTCAAATGCTTATAACTTTGGGTGTGATCGACTTATTTTCACGAAACTCATCTCATTGGACTCCTGAATCGTTGCCGAGTCCAACGATACCAAACATGTTAGGTTTCGCCTAACGGTTTGTGTAGCGTTGTGATTTAGCGCTTAAAAAACATTAGGCTATATCTTCGAAACCGTTTGTCCGATTGAGACGAAACCACCGTCAGAAGTTTGGAATCATAGCTTGTTAACAAAATGGTAAAGCCCAAATGCGAAAATATTGATGTTTAGGGGTAGTAATATTCAATCAAAGTCATGTGTCAGTCATTTTTTACGTGTTTTTTCATATAAATGTCTATAGCTCCGAATCAAATTGAGATTTTTGCACCAAAATCGACACATATATGTATGGGCTCACTCTGATGACACATAAAAAAAATGGTAGGACTGAGCCTCTTGGTGGCGCTATAATAGAACAAAACATGAAATTCCCATTGATTTCAATACAGTTTTGTGAACTAAAATGCTATACTAAACAAATGCATTGGTGTAATATTACAAAACTCAGAATGTGCCATCAGCACCATCCCCTGAAGGTACCCAACATATTTAGAAACAGCGCCACCTAGTGGTCAAAAGTTATAACAACATTTCCAAAAAGGCTAATAACTATAAATCTGGAATAAATCTGGCTATTGAAATGCCACTGGTCTTAATAGATTCCTTGGGTCAAGCCGAGAACATAGATACCAAGTTTACCTTATTTGGCCGAACTTCCTGTCCGCCATCTTGATTTTCAGTTAAAACCTACTTTTTCGAACTCCTCCTAGACCGTTTGTCCGATTTTCACCAAAATCGAATCGTATCATCTCCAGACCTTGCCGACTAAAAGTTATGGATTTCGTGTCGATAGACGGAACCGTTTTCGTATAGCGCAGCAGCAAAGTTGAGGCATGATGCTAATAGCACTAATTAAGGCTTTATCTCTGCAATGCCTTGACATATTGACACCAAACTTTGTATGTGTCATTGTAACTTCACTCTGACCACATCACATCAGTTTTGTAACTGCGCCACCTATTGGTCGAAAGTGATAATCCATTAAATCATATTTTTAATTATTGTTTCTATGATTTTTCAGGCATTTTGCCTAAAATCCTCTTTAAATGTCTTTAATTGCTCATTGTTGCAGTTGGTCTGACACTTTCAGACATGTTGGCATGTCTTGTCGTCTTATTCTGCTTGGCCCCGGTAATGGCTGCTTGCAGCTATATTTCTTCTTCTTCTTCTTCTTCTTCTTCTTCTTCTTCTTCTTCTTCTTCTTCTTCTGCCATGGGAGTCTATGGCAGCCCATAGAACCGATTGCGGGAAAGTTGTTTTGGTTTGACATTCTGATAGAGGACAGTCCCAACATTAAATACACCAATTTTTGTGTTTCTAAGTCATTCCCTCTAGCGCCACCACCTGTCCAAAGTTTCACTTTTATTTTGCTAATAACTTTTGAACCGTAAGGCCAATCAACAAAATTCTTTTTTCCTCTGATTCCTGAGCTCATGCCGATTCGAGTGCACCCTATGACGTCATTTTCCGTCATATAAATATGGCCGCCATTTAGAATTTTCTAAAAAAGCTACTTTTTCAAACTCGTCCTAGACGGTTTGTCCGATTTGCACGAAAATTGAACCAGATCATCTTCAGGCAGTGCTGACAAAAAGTTATGGAATTCAAATTGATTCGTCAAACCGTTATCGAAAAACGCACGAACACATTTTACGTAGCGCTAGCAAAAACAGTCGTAAGGCTGTATCTCCGCAACGGTTTATCGTATTCAGACCAAACTTGGTACATGTACTCACAAGCATGACCTGAGGCTACATGCTGTGTTTCGGCGCAGCGCCACCTACTGGTCCGGAGATATGAAAAATGGCTATTTTTGCTTATAACTTCTGAACAGTTTGTCCAAAAATCATAAAATTGGTATCGTTAGATTCAGGGCAACATGCCGATTCGTAAGATATCCAGTTTTACCATATCGGCCATTTTGACTGTCGGCCATTTTGAATTTTGTGCTAAAATGCTGTATTTTAAGAACGCATGAACGAATTGTTACGAAACTTGGTATGGGTCATCAGCACGATGTCCTGAAGGAGCGTGAGAAGTTTCGAAACAGAGCCACCTAGTGGTGAATTTTTTTTTCCAAATGCTTATAACTTTGGGTGTGGTCGACTTATTTTCACAAGACTCATCGAATTAGACTCCTGAAACCTTGCTGAGTCCTACGATACCAAACATGCTAGGTTTCGCCTTACGGTTTGTGTAGTGTTGTGATTTAGCGCTTAAAAAACATTTGGCTATATCTTCGAAACCGCTTGTCCGATCGAGACGAAACCACCGTCAAAAGTTTGGAAACATAGGTCAATACCTAATTGCCAATGCCCAAATGCGAAAATATTGATAGTAAGGGGTAGTAAAATTCAAACAAAGTCATGTGTCAGTCATTTTTTACGTGTTTTTTCATATAAATGTCTATAACTCTAAAGCGAATTGAGATATTTTCACCAAAACTGACACACATATGTATGGGCTCACTCTGAGGACACTTAAAAAAAATTGTGAGACTGAGCCTCTTGGTGGCGCTATAATAGAACAAAACATGAAATTCCCATTAACTTCAATACAGTTTTATGAGATAAAATGCTATTTTCATTCAAAACCTACTTTTTCGAACTCCTCCCACACCGTTTGTCCGATTTTCACCAAAATCGAATCATATCATCTCCAGACTGTGCCGCCTAAAAGTTATGGATTTCGTGTCGATTGACGAAACCGTTTTCGTATAGCGCAGCAGCAAAGTTGAGATATGATGCTAATAGCACTATTCAGGCTTTATCTCTGCAATGCCTTGACATATTGACACCAAACTTTGTATGTGTCATTGTCTCCTCACTCTGACCACATCACATCAGTTTTGTAACTGTGCCACCTATTGGTCGAAAGTGATAATCCATTAAATTATATTTTTAATTACTGTTTCTATGATTTTTCAGCCATTTCGTCTAAAATCCTCTTTAAATGTCTTTAATTGCTCATTGTTGCAGTTGGTCTGACACTTTCAGACATGTTGGCATGTCTTGTCGTCTTATTCTGCTTGGCCCCGGTAATTGCTGCTTGCAGCTATATTTCTTCTTCTTCTTCTTCTTCTTCTTCTTCCGCTCTTGGAGTCTATGGCAGCCCATAGAACCGCTTGCGGGAAAGTTATGAAATTTGGCACAATGATAGAGGACAGGCCAAAAAGTCACCATACCAAATTTGGTGTCTTAAAACCAATCCCTCTAGCGCCACCAACTGTCCAAATTTTCACTTTTATTATGCTAATAACTTTTGAACCGTTTGGCCAATCAACAAAATTCTTTTTTCCTCTGATTCCTGAGCTCATGACGATTCGATTGCACCCTATGACGTCATTTTCCGTCATAAAAATATGGCCGCCATTTTGAATTTTTCTAAAAACCTACTTTTTCGAACTCGTCCTAGACGGTTTGTCCGATTTGCACGAAAATTGAACCAGATCATCTTCAGGCAGTGCTGACCAAAACTTATGGAATTCAAATTGATTCGTCAAACCGTTTTCGATAAACGGTCGAACAAATTTTACGTAGCGCCTGCAAAAACAGTCGTAAGGCTGTATCTCCGCAACGGTTTATCGTATTCAGACCAAACTTGGTACATGTCATCACAAGCATGACCTGAGGCTACATGCTGCGTTTCGGTGCAGCGCCACCTACTGGTCCGGAGATATGAAAAATGGCTGTTTTTGCTTATAACTTCTGAACAGTTTGTCCAAAAATCATAAACAGTACCACCTAGTGGTCAAAAGTTATAACAACATTTCCAAAAAGGCTAATAACTTTTGAATAAATCTGGCTATTGAAATGCCACTGGTCTTAATAGATTCCTTGGGTCATGCCGAGAACATAGATACCAAGTTTACCTTATTTGGCCAAACTTCCTGTCCGCCATCTTGATTTTCAGTTAAAACCTACTTTTTCGAACTCCTCCTAGACCGTTTGTCCGATTTTCACCAAAATCGAATCGTATCATCTCCAGACCTTGCCGACTAAAAGTTATGGATTTCGTGTCGATAGACGGAACCGTTTTCGTATAGCGCAGCAGCAAAGTTGAGGCATGATGCTAATAGCACTAATTAAGGCTTTATTTCTGCAATGCCTTGACATATTGACACCAAACTTTGTATGTGTCATTGTAACTTCACTCTGACCACATCACATCAGTTTTGTAACTGCGCCACCTATTGGTCGAAAGTGATAATCCATTAAATCATATTTTTAATTATTGTTTCTATGATTTTTCAGGCATTTTGCCTAAAATCCTCTTTAAATGTCTTTAATTGCTCATTGTTGCAGTTGGTCTGACACTTTCAGACATGTTGGCATGTCTTGTCGTCTTATTCTGCTTGGCCCCGGTAATGGCTGCTTGCAGCTATATTTAGGGGCCAAGCACCGAAGGTGCGGAGGCACCTATTGTATCCGTTTGCGTTCTTATTATTAGGGGCCAAGCACCGAAGGTATTATTATTCTTCTCCGAAGTTAATCGCATTTTTGAGGGCCTAAACATACTCGAAAACTCACGAAACTTTGCACACGTCAGAACTGGCGAAAATTTACATCTGATATAGGTTTCAGAATTGGGCGGGGCAAAATGGCTTGATAGCACCACCTATAAAAGTTCAACGGAGTGCGCCTCCCGCTGTGTTCCACGTACGTGTATGAAATTCGGTACATATATGTAATGACCTAATGCATACAAAAAAGTCTCTTGGAGCGTAGCCCTAAACGCAACAGGAAGTCAGCCATTTTGAACTTCCTCTCAGATTTTTGTGCAGTTTTTGCCATTTTCAGGCCTCATACTTTAACGAACTCCTCCTACAGTTTTAATCTGATCATCTTCAAATTTGGTGAGTGTAATCTTAAGGCCTTTGCGACGTTAAATTGCGAAGATCTTGAGTTTTCGTTGAAGGGCGGGTCCTTGGCGGCCTGACAAATTTCGATGTTTCGCCATGAAACAGGAAGTTGCTTTAACTCAGGCATGGAATGTCCAATCTGCCCCCAAACTTCACACATTTGATAAGCGTTCTGTCCTGAACACATGACCATGCTCATATTCAGTTATAGTCATAGCGCCGCCTGCTGACAACAGGAAGTGTCAGTTTAACACTGTTGTGGACTCCTAATAACATATAAAAAAGTGCCAGCAAGTGCTAAACATGCTAACAACATACTAGAAACATGCTAAAACATACTAGCAAACACTTAGCTAAGTGCTAAAGCATGCTATTACTGCAATTAAATAGGAATTTGCTGTAACTCAGGCATGGAATGTCCAATCTGCCCCAAACTTCACACGTTTGATAAGAGTCATGGCCTGAACACATCTACATGACAATATTCATTTATAGTCATAGCGCCACCTGCTGGTAACAGGAAGTGACATGTTTAACACTGTTGTGGACTCCTAATAACATATAAAAAAAGTGCCAGCAAGTGCTAAACATGCTAACAACATACTAGAAACATGCTAAAACATGCTATCAAACACTTAGCTAAGTGCTAAAGCATGCTATTACTGCAATTAAATAGGAATATATTGTAACACAGACATGGAATGTCCAATCTGCCCCAAACTTAATATGTAACATGCAAGAAACATGCTAGCAACACTTAGCTAAGTTCTAAAGCATGCTATAAAAGCTCAAGGAAGTTGTTGTAACTTAAGCATAAAATGTCCAATCTACCCCAAACTTCACACGTTTGATAAGAGTTATCTCCTGAACACGTCCATGCTCATATTCAGTTATAGTCATAGCGCCGCCTGCTGGCAACAGGAACTGACGTTTAACACTGTTCTGGATTCCTAATAACATATAAAAAAATGCCAGTAGGTGTTAAACATCCTAGCAAACACTTCGTTAAGTGCTAAAGCATGCTATTAAATATGAATTTGCAGTAACTCAGGCATGCAATATCCAATCTACCCCAAAATTAATATGTAATATGCTAGAAACATCATAAAACATGCTAGAAATGATAAAGGAAGTTGTTGTAACTCAAGCATACAATGTCCAATCTGCCCCAAACTTCACATCTTTGATAAAAGGCCTGCACTGAACACATCTACATAGCGATATTCAGATATAGACATAGCCCCACCTACTGGCAACAGAAACTGACATGGTTAACACAGTAATGCAGTATAGTTAATTATTGTGAACTAAGCATGCTAGAAACATACTAAACATGCTAGAAACACTTAGCTGAGTCATGAAGCATGCTATTATCACCATTATACAAAACATTTTGTAACTGACTTTGACATACTCTTACTATATTTACCTCCTTAAATGCACATTGCCCAACCATGCTCTGTCTTCCTAAAGCCACCGAGTGACGATGGCACGAGGGCCCTTTCATCGCTGCTTGCAGCTTTAATCTTCCGATTGTAGTTGTATCTCTCCATTAGTGTTACTCGATCTTAGTGCTGCATTTGATTCTATTGACCACAACATTCTTTTAAATAGACTCGAAAATGATGTTGGCATTAGTGAAATTGCATTAGCATGGTTTAAATCAACAGAATAATTACACTGAAATGAGTTAAACTTTCTTAAAAAGAAACAAACTGGATGATCGACGTGCAACGTGAAAGGTTTGTCAAAGCAAGGAGCCATAATCACGGGCGCTGAGCACAGCAAGGATTTCACATTCTCGAAAGCCAATTCACAACTGTAAGACCAGATTAACCTTGTCTTACGCTTTAACAAGTCTGTAAGCAGTGCCACCACAGTAGAAAAATTGCGACAAAAAGATTGATAACATCCGACTAACCCTAAAAACCTCATGAGCTCTTTCTTTGTCGTTGGGGAAGGAAAGTTCTGGACGGCTTGCACTTTAGCCTGCATCTGACGCACTTCGCCGTTCCCCACCACCTTTCCGAGATACGTTACTGTCGCCTTCGCAAACTCGCATTTGACCAAGTTCACCCTCAAGACCACAAATTACTCGGTTCATGAGGCGTTGAAAAGTCGCCGGAGCATTTTGCAGGCCAAAACTCATGACCTGGTAAGAATGTAACCCTGACGGAGTGACAAAAGACAAAGTTTCTTGCGCTCTCTTGGTTAAAGGCACTTGCCTTCAGTCAAACTTGCTGACGAACTTGGCTGAACCAACCTGGTCCACAGTCTTCGACGCAGGGCAAAGGATAACAATTTCTATTCATTTTCCACTCAATTATGCGTTCTGAAGTGCTCAAACAGCGAACAGAGCTAGATGTGTCTCTCCTCTTCCTGATTTGCGTCATATTTGATCTCAGAGCTCTATCATTTGTTGTACAGCTGTCAATCATCTAACGTGGTTCAACGTGACCTCTTCTGCATGACGCGTCCTGTGTAAACTTCCTCATTCTGGACATCCATGATGAAGCGAAAGTGACATTTCTTCACCGAAACAAGAAGCTAATAAATTCACGATTGAAGTATATGTGTTTTGTGTGTTATTTCCGTGCGATTTGGGGTATTTTTATATGAATAAAGAATAAAGGTAAGGGTAAACATAGCCCATAGCTTCATATAAAATGCTAAATATAACATATTTCAAAATCTTTTTTTGACTTGAAACCATTTTAAACCGCGACCGGAATGATACAAATACTCTATGGTGTTTTAAAGTGAGCTTTAAATAAAAATGTAATATTAATAAATTAAATTGTGTCATGTAGCTTGAGGCTACTTGTTGTGCTAATGCACCTGCTGCAGGAGCTTTCTATTCCATAATATATATATTAATTTTTAAAGAATTTGCATTTAAAGTTCCAATGATAGTTTTTTGTTGTTTGTTTTCTAACAAGACTTAAGTTAATAGGTGGATTATTCGTGTATAGGGGGATTGCATTAGGTGTCGATGGCCAAGCATAATGCCAGAAGAAAGGCTATAATGGCTGAATTCAAACAAAAGAATAAGGATAAAAGAATAATGAAGATTAAGTCTCATACCGGCAGAGGTGTGAAAGGTTGGTCGATTTAAATGAAAAGAACATGAATGGGGCCAGTTGTCCTCGCCAGACATTAGTCAGAGACTGTAAATGGGTGTTTACAGGGCAATAAAATATTTGATGAGAATCTTGTTAGCCTTCTCCAAAGTCTCCCCTGACATGGTCTCACAATAGGCTTCATAAAATGCATAATTTTAGAGATATCATCCTCAGATTTGAAATGAAGCATGGCCACAGTTGTGGCTACACTTTAGTTGTGGTTATAAGTTGCTATCCTAAATTCACATCATATTTTTATACATTTAATAAATATATTCTTAATATTTGTTGTTTTTGTTTTTATGTTTGAGCTTATATATCTCAATATTAATAACAGTCTGGTTAATTTTGAGTCTTGAACTGTAAACTCTCAAGGGTTGGCTTTCTAAATATATGTTGATTATGTGTCTATTCAGAAAAACTTATGAGCAGCAACCTTTTTATTTTGGGTATGTCATGTATGCATCACTTGCCAAAATTGGGGGTGATGAGGAAGGGGTTAATAGGCTTTGTGTCCCCCACATCAATATCATGTTCAACCCAATCCGTACGTGACGGCGCATCACTGAATAATTCCGGAAAACTATGTTATAAATCACATAACTCCTGGCATCTTACAGGAGATAAATGACGGAGAGTAAACACATTATAAACTTCTACAATTCAATGTTAGGCTGCATAGATTAGGTCAGCCAGAACCGGGAACACTCCCCATAAATCCTGATGTACTCGTTACATCATAAGAAGAATGGAGTCTACGCTAATATTAGTCACTCGAGGTTTACCGCAGTTCGCCAGATCCAGATCTGATGAAGGACCTGCGCCTGGACACGACGACAACGCAGTCCTGAAGAGTCAACCAGTCTCTCCCCTGTGAAGGCCCCTTCTCCTTCCCTTTACCTCTGTACAGATAAAACGTTGTCAATATAGTTCCGGTTCACATGGCTACTCGGAAGCGATAAATAATTCTGCGAATGAGCGGGCCGGAGTGCGTTAAGGGTTTTCTGTTAGAACGGTGTCATGTAAGCGGCCCCTAAGTTAATAACTAATGATCTTTGCAACGGAAGTGAATCGATCAAAACTAACTTTAGCTAGACAATAACTTTATTCTAGAGCTGCTGTAAAGCCAAATCAATCTCTGTTACTTTCATTTCCTATTATCACTGTAAAGCTACTTTGAAACAGTCCATATTGTTAAAAGCGCTATATAGATGAAGGTGAATTGACTTGACATGTCAGATAACATGTAATTTATGTGAGAGGAGGAGAAATAGTCACACCCTGAACTAAAAACAATGTCTAATTGGTCAGAACTCCTCCAAAGTGTTGGATAAACATCTTGTTAATGGAGATGATGCTTTTGCAATTATACTGCCTTGATTAATGCTTGATTTGCTTTGAACTGATGTAATCTAAGTAGTAATAATGCTTTTGCTTAAATAGATGTATGTAACCCAATTATTAATGCTGTATGGAAAATGTATTGTGTGATTTCTCTACTATTAAGAAAACTACTTACTTGCATGAAATGTATGTGTGACAGAGTGACCTGTCCCTGTGGGTTAGCGCAACACTTATACACACACACATACACACTTCATCTTACCTCGTTCCTCCGTACCCTGCTGAGGCGACGTGGGTACACACACACGCCATTAGCACGCTGGTTTTCACACACGCAAACATATCCACTCCATTTCCATCCCTGACAGAAATCCCTGCTATACATATGCGCACACATCTAAGTTGTTTATTGCTTTTCGTTTAGTTTATTACTTTAACACTTGCATGTGTTCAGTGTTTGTCAGCGTCTGCGTTGCCGGTCTTTCGTGTTGTGTTGTCTATCGGCTGGCCAGACCCGAGCACCACCTAGTGGCCTGGATAAAAACCGGCAGTCGGCTCGTCCATTGTTTGAGTTAACGGGGGGGGGGGGGATTATGTAAATGTGGCATTATTATTATGAGTTTATTATTTGTATTTGTTATTTTGTATGCCTTTTTGTTTCTGCTTTTGTTAATGTGTGTATATATATATATATTGGAAAATGTATATACTGAACTATATACTTACCTCATAAATGTTTTGTAATGGTTTTAACTAGAGGGGCGGGGCTTGGACTATAAAAAGGAGCCCCAAACTCATGTAGGGTGTCAGTTAACCTGGCGAACGAGCGGGCAATTGTAGTGCCGTGAGCAATTCCTTACTTGAAGTATTTGTGTGTATAGATCCATATCTTTCCTTTGTTCTTTTTGTGCACCATTCTTTTTACTTATTTGTTACTTTTGTACATAGCTTTGGTCATTTCCTTTTTGGGACTGTATCACTTCTCGAGCACTGTAAATAAATAGCACTTTATACCAACATCACTGCGAGTATTGCCATCATCATAATTTTTTTTTTGGCGAACCCAATTTTTCGCCGGACAGTGGGCCTGCGAAGACCCGTTGTCTCACATTTGGTGTCAGAAGTGGGATGGCTACTCGCAAGACGGCGCCGAGAGGCAGGAAGCCAAGAGTGGGGCTTCGTTCCAAGACCAAAGCTATGGTTGAGGAGAAGGTAGCCTGGGACACTGTGGACTCTACGTAGGAGGAGACAGAGGAGGAGACAGAGGAGGATCTCCCACCGATTCGTCCCAAGTCCACGTCACCTCAAGTCAGACCCGTCTCTGATGCTGCAACATCTAGTGGTGGGATGATTGCTGTGATGCGTGACTTCCTGAGTGCACAGGAGCAAAGAGAGCAACGCTATGTAATGGAGCTACAGAATCTGCGGGAATCGATTCTGCAAGCTGTACGGCCAGCAGAGGTGTCGAGTGATGTCGAGAGTCCACGGATGGAGCTTCCCACGCCAGCACAGCGCAGAAGCACACCTTACCAGAGAGAACTCGACTCACCAACTGACAGGCAGTACAACAGTCAGCCGACGCCATGAACGGAGCCAAGGTTACCAGTCTTCCAACAGGGGGAGGACATTGAGAACTTTTTGCGCCGTTTCTAGCGTCTCGCCAGAACCTGGAGATGGCCAGAGAACGAATGGAGTTATCGTCTGGTTCCACTGCTGTCTGGGCAAGCACTGGAGGCCTACCTGGCCATGGACGAGGACCGAGCGGAGGTTTACGAAGACCTGAGGGAGGCATTGTTGGAAAAATTCAACATCTCGCCAGAGACCTACCGTCAGCGGTTCCGGGCCACTACTGCTCCAAGCGGAGAGACACCGACTGAAACCTATCATCGGTTGCGGAACTTATACCGTCGTTGGGTGAGGCCTGAGCTGCACACCAAGGAGGAGATCGCTGAGACAATAGTCCTGGAGCAATTACTCTGTGTTCTGCCCTATGAGATCCGGGTATGGGTGAAAGAACGGGAGCCAACAACTGGACTTGATGCTGCTAAACTGGCTCAGCAGTACGTCAATGCTCACCGTGGTAGTCAGCGATCTCAACCCACAAAAGGTAACTTTAGAAGTTCTTCCAGTGGCTCTGGGGAACCTCAAGCTGACTCTAATACTGCTCAGTCACAGAAGGTAGTTCCTGAGAAAAGACTTGTTTGCTTTTATTGCCAACAACCGGGTCACAAGGCCACTGTGTGCCCGGTGCGTAAAGCTAAACTGACTGGCTTTTGTTATGTCCCAAGAGAGGAGGACAATAATGTGAGCAATGTGCGCAAAACACAATATGTTCAAGTGACTGTGAATGGACAAGGTATGAATGCTCTTTTGGATACTGGAAGCTCATTGTCGTTGCTTAAAAAAGGTCATATGTCACAGGTTCCGTTTGATAACCTGGTCAGTGTACAATGTGTTCATGGGGATGTTAAGCAGTACCCCAAGCCGAAATGAATGTGTGTGTACAAGACCAAACTTATCTGTTGAATGTGGCTATTGTAGATGACTTGCCTGCTGACATGATTTTGGGGAGAGACTTACCAGTGCTTACTGAGCTGTTGCATTCAACTAAAGATTGTGTAACCACCTTGGTAAATGTTGATGTTGCTTGTCCTGTTGTAACACGAGCCCAGGTTAAAGCAGGTCTGCAGCCGTTGCCAGACTTACACCATAGTCTGCTGCAAGGCGGGACTAAGGGCCCCAGCAAGACACGGAAAGGAAAGGAAAGGGCCAACGGAAAGGGCCAACGGCGACTGGAAAAAGGTCTTGGTACTCCAGCCCCTAAGATCCAAACTGAGGGTCTTGAAATCCATGACTGGCAGGTCCCAGAAAATATTGCAGAATTGCAAAGAGCTGACAAGTCTTTAAAACCATTGTTTGATAAAGTGTTGGAGGGACAACAAGCTGATGTGTGTGATGAAAAATATGTTATTATCAATGATATATTGTACATGCAAACACCTGATTCCACCCGTTTGGTTGTCCCTACATGTTGTCATCCACTTGTGTTACACCTAGCACATAGTGTTCCATGGGCAGGACATATGGCACTCCAAAAGACATATGCACGCATTAGCTCCCGATTTATTTGGCCCTCCATGTACACTGATGTACAGACATACTGCACCACATGCCACACATGTCAAAAAACCAGTGCTGTGCGCCGACAGGATAGGGCACCTTTACATCCTCTGCCCGTTATATCTGTTCCCTTTCAGCGCATCGCCATGGATATTGTGGGGCCTCTGGAAAAGAGCAGTGCAGGGCACCAATACATCCTGGTCATTAGCGATTATGCGACGAGGTACCCCGAAGCCTTCCCTCTCCGTTCCATCACTACACCCAAGATCATCAATAATCTCGTCCAGCTGTTCTCCAGAGTGGGAATACCAGAGGAGATTCTCATGGATCAAGGGACAAATTTCACCTCACGGCTGATGAAGCTACTTCACCGTCAGCTAGGTATCACCGCAATAAAGACCAGCCCATACCATCCACAGACGGACGGGCTGGTGGAGCGTTTTAACCAGACGCTCAAGAACATGCTCCGCAAGTTTGTGTCAGATACTGGAAGGGACTGGGACAAGTGGCTACCATTCTTGCTGTTTGCCTACAGGGAAGTACCACAGGCATCAACAGGTTTTTCTCCATTTGAGCTCCTGTATGGATGGCGGGTCCAAGGGCCGCTGGATCTCCTGCGGAAAAGGTGGGAGGCCCCTTTGTCTGAGGAACAGACAAAGTCTGAGAAGGGCATTGTCCAGTACGTCCTTGAGATGAGAGACCGCCTAGAGAGTTACAGGGAGAAGGCCCAGGAGAACCTCCGACTGGCACAAAAGGCACAAAAGACTTGGTATGACCAACATGCAAGATCCCGAGGACTGCAACCTGGACAAAAGGTTTTGTTACTGCTCCCAACATCTACGAACAAACTGCTGATGAAGTGGCAAGGACCCTACAGAGTCGTTCGCAAGATGGGACCAGTGACGTATGAGATTCATCACCCCGACAAGGGCAAGGCTACACAGACTTACCACATTAATCTGCTGAAGGAATGGAAAGAGCAACCCAGCAAGCAGGAAACATCGCTGTTGATTCGTGAAGTGGGAGAGGATCAGGGGGATAAACAACCAGAACCGAAGGTGGGAGAGTCAGCACAGCCAGCAGGCGTTGATCTGCTTCATCTGGAAGAATCCAAACAGGCTGAGCTGCACCACCTTCTGGGGTGGTATCCCTCGTTGTTCCGTCAGAGGCCTGGGCGGACTAACCTGGTACAGCACCAAATCCACCTTCTGGATCAAACACCTTCACGACAACGACCATATCGTATTCCTGAGAGGCTGGTGGCACCCCTGAAGGCAGAAATCGAGATGATGCTGGAGTTGGGAGTTAATGAATCTTCCAAGAGTAAGTGGAGCAGCCCAATTGTTATTGTTCCGAAGAAAGATGACACCTTGCGCATCTGCATTGACTTCAGAAAGCTGAATGAAAATCCTACCAGTGAGAAAAGAGGTAGAACATTAACAAGACATTGGGACAAAAAGATTGTTAATGATAGAAGTTTGACTTACGGACAAATGAGAAACATTGTTTCAAGAAGGATACGAATACAATAGAAAAATAGTTAAAGAACTGGAAAAAGTAGTTCATTCACTAAAATCAGAGATTAAAAGTCTGAAAAAAGAAATAGAAACATTAAAATGTGCGGAAGTAATAGGACTGGAGGACAGAATTAAGGAGGATTGTGATAGACAGGTCATAAAGCAAAGAAAAACAGTCAGGATTCGGCCAGCAACTCCTGGATTTACAACTTCTCACAGACAATTAGAGGTTGCAACTCCACAAGAAAATGAAGAAAACCAGAATAGTGTGCATGCGAAACTGCTGGAATTACAATTAACAGAAGCGGTTAGTAGGCAGGTAGGAAATAAGAAATCGCACGAGGACCAGAGTGCATATGCAGAATGGATAATGAAAGCGGCTGAGAATGCGCAGCTAAGTCGAGATGCCGCTACGAGGCTGGTCACCCCATCTCCTCTGAGGCATTGGGAAAGATGAGGAATTTGACAGGCATAGAAGATAAAATTAAAGAATGGACAAAAACCCTCAATGTCCAGAAAGAGCAGATTCCCTTATTAGGAATTTGGCTATCTATTGAACAGGAGATCCCTAATGCTGACAAAGTTCCGTTGCTGAGGCACGTGGGAAGGAGAATCCCAGGCGGATGTAATTTAGTTACACTGCTGAATAATGCGACCAGAGGAAAAAATAGAAGAAAAACTAGCTGAGTATGATCTTGGTTCAAAACATGTGAAAACAATGAGGAAACTTACACCGCAAAATAAACAAGCTCAAGGGCCACAGTTTAAAAAGAGATTTAACAACAATAAATTCCAAAAGCCAGAAGGATTTAAAAATATGAAGCAGGATATCACGGTGAAACAAGGAAAGTTAACAAGTTCACTGGAAATAGACAGACGTCTCAGGCAGTGAAAAAAAGGAATCCAGTATGCACAGGAGGGGAGGAAACTCCCACAGAAGTCAGGCTTCATTCCAGCAGACAAATGGGAAGATATGACCCCTGCAGAACAAACTAAAATAATTGAAGACCATAAGAAACAGAAATCAAAACATAAAAAAGATTAGGAGGACTAAGGTAATTAAAAAGGCAGAAAAACAATCTCAATTAAACAACGAGGAAACATGCAAAACTAAGAAGGAGCGAGTCAACTCAACAGAATGAAGGTTAGCTGGCCAGTTGAAACAGAGACTGTGTGACCCAAGAGTTAAAGAAGAAAATGAAAATTTATATATTGATATTCAGGGAACGAAGTATTTTGTAGACACCGGTGCAGAAATTTCTGTTTCAACTGAGCCTTTAGAGACAAATGGTACGATAAATGTACAAACATATGACGGACAAGTTAAAACAGAAAAAACAGGTGAACGATATGGAATTACTATGATTGAAGGTTCTGAAAATGTATTAGTAGCAAAAGATCTGAAAAAGGTTTTAAGATTAAAGCCGGTTAATTATGAGCAAGAATTAAAAAGAATTGAGAATGACATAAAAGGTTCACAGTGGGCCAAGGAGCAGTTAATGACAGAGCTACGTAAAACTCCGTATGGACGGAGCAAAAATGACTGCGGCAAAGTAGATGATAGATTTGCACATGTTATTGAGGGTGGAATTCATAAACCACAACGGCAATACCCAATTAATAAAAAAGGAATGGCAGAACTAAATCTAACCATACAAGAGCTCGAAGAACAGGGAGTTATAAGACAAGTTAAAGGAGCTATAACTAACTCGCCGATCCAGTTAGCTGCGAAACCGGAACGGGACATTTAGATTTCTTACAAACTTTTAGGCTTTGAATCGTTTATCACGACCAGATAGACGTTATTTGATTAACGCGCGAGATACAGTTGAAAAAATACGTGACCGCCAATTTTATTCGAAAATTGATCTAGCTAACGGATTCTACGCGATTCCGCTGGCCGAAGAAAGTCAGGAAAAGACTGTTTTTACAGTAAACAATAAACATGTGTTTACCAACGATTGCCGCAAGGTTAGTTAAATTCCCCTCTCATTTTTCAATCGGTAATGTGTGAAATTCTGAAAGATTTAGACATCGAACTTTATATAGATGACGTGTTAATCGTGTCATGTGGGGAAATAGAACACGTAAAACTTGTAACAGAAGAGTTGAAACGACTTGCGGAGGCAGGTTTGAAAATAAATATAAAGACGACAATTAATGACTGACATGGTTGAATTTTTGGGATTTTGGATTTCAGCGGGAAACAGAGGTGTTACTTAGTCCATGAAAGACAGAGTAAACCAAATTGAGACCCCAAAAACAGTTAGACAGGTCCAGTAAACAATGGGGTTAGTGGGATATGTTAGAGATTTAATCCCTTGCTTTAGCCAGATGTCTAAACCTATATATGCGAATATAAAAGGTGGACGTTTGAAATGGACCGAAAAAGCTGAAGCAGCGTTGACAGAAATAAAAACAGCTATATTAAACTCAGGACAGCTGGAAGGAAGAAATGATGAGAAAAATTTAGAAGCTGATTTGGAAACAGATGAAATAGGGTACCAATTAATAGTAAGAAATAAAAAAAGTAACATACCTGTTAGAATTATGACTGGAAGCTGGGAAAATCCAGAACTTAAATTCACTTGTGTGGAGAAGCAGCACTCAGCAAACGATATTCCGAGCTGAAAGGCCTGGCGCGGGGCCAGAAAATATGTTAACACATAAACAGCAGTATTGGCTCATCTCTCCAAAAACAAAGTTAAAGATGCCTGTGCGCTCAATAGCCGATGGCAAAGATGGGAAAGTATGCTTCTATATCCAGATTTAAAAATTAGACAAAAGGAACTTAAAAAATTCCAGAAACAGAACTTAGATCTCTATAAAAATACAGTTGTTTTCACAGATGGCTTAAAAACGGCTGCAGACGAGGAAGCTCACTGGGCTTTCATCCTGAAACAGAGCAACAAGGTCATAGCTTCAGAGAAGGGAGTAGCGCGAGGTACAGCCCAGTACGCAGAGTAAATGGCAGTGTTCCAGGCTTTGAAAACACTCCAAAAACTTGGAATTTTCCGGGCCATCATAGTTACGGATAGCAGCTATGTTGCGACAGGAATTAATGACAGTTTGCAAATCTGGAAAGAGAACGGTTACACCAAATCAAAAGGCAAGCAAATTGAACACGCAACATTATGGCAAGACATTCAAAAAATAATAGGTGATTTTGACCTTACAGTGATACATCAACCAGGAGACTCCAAGGCAGACTGTGCATTAGCCAAAGGAAATAATGAGGTTGACAAGTTAGCGCGCATGAGACGAATAGAGGTAATTAAAGAAACAGAAGAAAACGTAATACAGAAAATACATGACCAAATTAAGCACCCAAGTGTAAATTTAGTTGGCAAAGTTTTGACAGATAATAAAATACATATTTCTAACTGGAGACAGAAATATAGAAATATAAGGTTAAATTGTGAACAGTGCATGCGTAAAGGCTATAATAAACCAATACGAAGTGGTTTTGGATCTATTATACCAGACAGAGTTAACCAGGAATGGTCTTTAGACATCGCTGGACCTTTGATCCCGAGGTCTAAAGCCGGTAAATATCTATTGGTGGCAGTAGATGGCTTTACGGGCTGAATTTGGGGAAAGCCTTTAAAAGAGACAAAAGCAAATGCAATTGTTAAAGCTGTCAATGAATTAATGGTGGCTTGGGGCCACCCTGAAAAAATTCGGGTTGACAACGGCACGTATTTTGTAGGAAAACAGTTTGAAGATTTCTTTACTGAAAAACATATCAGTTTAATAAAATCTGTTAGATACTGCCCGCAGTCAAACGGAATAGCGGAGAGATCAATAGGGATTATCAAAAGCTGGATACGGGCCAATTGTAATCATGACAGATGGGATGAATGTGGAAGAACTAATGTTTTATGTTAATCTTACAGAGATCAAATGACCGACTACGTCAAAAGACCAGCCAGAAGACTCTTGCCGAGTAGGAGACCACGTTTGGATCAGGTTAGACAATAAAAATAAAAATAAACCGTTTAAAGATTTAATTACTAAGAAGGATAAAATAATTAAAATAGTTAATAAACATACAGTGGAATTAGCTGAAAATGGCCTCTGAAGTAAGAGGAATTTGGTCCTGGTTAAAAACCAAGGACGCGAAAATTGAATTCAAACAGGAAGATTATCAACAAGATAAGGACGAGCTCGTTAAATTGGTTGAGATTAATAACCAGAGGGCTGTGATTAGAATTGTAACTAATCTAATGACAAAATGTGAAGCAAATTATATAGTGACGGATATTGAGCATGAAAAAGCCAGACAGACAGGCAGATTGAATAAACCTGTTAAAATGACATGTGATAAAGCATATTCTGGGGGAATGTGTGCTATTTGTGGTAGTTTTGGAGAATACCTGTGGTGGGAAGGCCCAGCTATAAGCAAGCCCAAATCCAGGAAGGAATTAACAAATAGTAAACCTCAGACTATGCCAAAAATACCAAAAGATCAATATTACAAAACTCCTGGAGGAATAAAAGCAGCTTTGTGTGTTCTCTGCCAAGAATGTAGAATTAGTTTCCCTAAAATTGAAGTAATAATGATACAGTGGCTTGGAGAAAGGCAAACCGTTTGTAATTGTTTGTGGACAGGGAATAAGTGGATTAAATGTGACGTATGTCTCGACGACATTAAACACCGTAAATTGCTGGTATATGGCAGACATAAAATTTGGTCTTGGAACAAGACATTTTGTGATTTATCTAGTGAAGGCAAAATTGAAGGTTCAGGATTGAACGTTGATAATACGAATTATCAACAACAGCTGGGAAATTCAGGCTTCGATTATTTATTGTCATATCGTATTAAGAAAAATATGGATGACGTTCAAAGTAAATGGCTCCTAGTTGATCCCAAAGCCCTGGGACCGGAGCTGGAGAGCTTGAAAACTTGCTTTGATGATAAGGGCAAGGCATTCCGGCCAGAAAAGGGAACTGGAATTATCTGGTCGATAGGCACCATTGCTAAAACACTATTAGAAAGTAATATAGGAGAGCAAATAATGGCACCTAGAATCGACTTTCCGGGACGGGGAGAGTGCGATGAAACGAATAGCAATATGTGTTGCCAATTTGGACAATTAGATGAAGAAAGATGTCCAAATAAGATAATATTGAAAAGAAGCAGAGTTCTGTGTGTCCCGATTGCGTTCTGGAGACAGGACAGCCAGCAAGCAGCTGCCTTATCTCCTGGCAGGAGGCCAATTATGGAGGGAGAAACAGCAGTCTTGCCTGGCCACAGGCTTACACTAATGTTTAAAGTTGTTTTAAATATGACCACAACATCTGAACCACAAATTCTCGCATGTGCTGTCGACATAGAGTTGGCACAAGATTAAGTATCGAGTAGATTGACAAAAGGTTCAATTGGTGGTTTCAATTATTTAGCTATTATTATTTTTATTTTTCTCTCAGGAATGAAGCAATTACAAGACAGAGATGAGAGAGAGAAATGGGCCAGGAAAATACAACACTGGCGAAAACCCTGTTTACCAAGGCCTTGTCTGACGGTATTATTAGCAACAGGGGTTGTGATTTTAACAGGAATTTGGCCGATAATTGATTTCACTACAAAATTGATTGTGGTTGATGAGATTACCGTTAAAGAAGTTTCGAACTGTACTATAGTGACTAAATTCTTGTCAGGCCCATGTGAGCGTAAAACATTGGAAGAATGTAGCCAATGTGAGGGAATAGTTAAAAATTATACAGTGGTGAAAGACACCTTAGTGAAATGTAGAATAAGGTCAAGCCCATTTAACATTACACAAATAAAGAAAATTTGGATTTGGCACCACCTGCAGGATATAATTTATATCGGACCTGGAGAAAAATTAGGCTGTTACATGGACAAACAGGAGGACATTATTATGCCAAATAAAGAAACTCAGATTATTCCAACTCCGCTCGCTCCGACAGATAGGGGGTCACAACGTGTGAAACATGGGTTGTATGATCCTAAACGTGCATTTCACGAAACTGTGAAAAATACTATACTAGAAATAAGTATACAATGTATGAAACGACGAAAAAATTGTGGGATCCATTTTCATGGATAAATTGGTTTAACCCCCTGTGGTCGGCGGTATCGCCGGCGATACCAGCTCGCATTTTTCCTTATCAGTGCAAAAGAGACTCTAAATACTCTGTTGACTTTGATCTTCCATACACATACATCAATCGATCCTGTTAAGTGTGTATTATTTTTGTGTATACTCACAATAAAAACAAAGTGTTGTGCTTTTTGCCAAATAAAGAAAAATAAACATGATGCAAGTTCTGCTTTCTCTATGTCAGTGAAGTCAATTCTGAAACGCATCCGAGAATGAACCATAACTCAGCGAATACTCAGTCAAACAGGCATACAGACACACAGGTATGAAGCTTGAATTCTCTTCTTTTAAATTAAGTAATTTTTATAAAAAAACAAATATTCTCAGTTTATGTAATATGTATGAAAAGAGAGATGTCAGTCGTTCTCATCTCAGCTCATTATGTTTTAATGTGACCCCGCCCACGGAGAGCACGCGCTATTCAAATGCAAATTATCCGAGGCGATCCATGCAAACCTGTGAAACGCCCACATCAGCTGGATAACACACACCGCGAGTTCACTTTCAGAGTCATGTACTTTACGACGCTGTGAGGAATAATACTATCTTAACCTGTTAACCATTGCCAGAGCGCGGGCGCACTGAAGCGGTTTTATTTATATATAGTTCAAAGTTACTATCAGATTTAATGTTATACCTTGACAAACTATACATCAATAGAAAAAGATATAAGACTATACAAAAAAGATATAAGACTCAAGTTTCAGAATTTGACCACTATTGTATTCTGAGAAACTTATAGCGACAGTTATTTCTTAATTTGTGTCAGGAGTTATGAAATGAAAAAATGTGTCGATACCTTTGATATGAATTATGCGCGTCAGCCGCTTTCATTCATAAAAAAACTCCCGTGCCGTCGTCATGACAGCGATACACAAAACAACGTCCTTCTAGGCTTTAGCTCAAAAATGTGCAGATTTGGAGAAATATTGATATATTCTCATAGGTTTACATCAGATTTCTATAGACAGGAATAATATTTATTGAATTTATACCCAAATGCGTCGATGTAATCATTATGAGCGTTTGCATACTCTGTTTATGTGTTTTCAATTCATACCAATAGCCTGAGGGCGCCTTCGCCGGCCTGTGCACAGTATTAGAACATGAAGAAGTGCCATAATCATGTGACAATCCAGGAAGCCTCGAACACACACACAGCTAACAAGAGATCGCGCTGTAACTATGGCTGTAACATGCAGATACAGACATTTTGAAGACAATAAACATGTTTGCTATGATATTTGAGTTACCTGTGTTTTTCAATCCATGCCAGGTATTTCCATAATAATAGATTATATTTATAATGTAATGCTAATCTATATAGAATCGTTGTGCAGAACACTATCCAATAGTATATTTTCTGTCTGATTTTTTATCTAAAGCCAAATTAGATCACAGAAAATTATTTAAAATACTCGATTTGCTTTATAAAGTAAGTTTATAAGCACAAACATGGTTTTAATCTCATAAATTGTCGTGTATTGATGGTGTGCTAAGCTAACATGCTAGCTAGCCCTAGGTGCACCTGCCACCTAGAAGTTATATTTGTATTATTTTTTGAATGCTTACTGAAATGTTTCTTTATTCAAGAAATGCATTTGATACAGTTTAAAATGTAAGGGTGAACTTTGAGAAAATAAATTAGTGACTGAAACCATATGAATAGCCTGTGAATAGCCAGTCGTTAGTAACTATAATGCAGACAAAAGAAATGCATATTTACAGCCATAACCAGGCTGGAGAGGTGTGAATGTGTGCAGGGGGAGACTGAGACTGAATGGGGCTCGTTTGCACCACAAAACAATAAAGACAATATACTGGATAGATGGTTAGAAGATGACAATAAACATCAGTAGCATTTTAGCGTCAAATCAAAATAAAGTCACATGACATGGTCTTGAAAAACATTTCACTAAATACAGAGTTTTGGACTTATTATCTTAAGATTTTAAACATAAAATGTTTAGACATGTGGCATTAGCTGTAGTGCATTTCTAGATTGCTCCAGTGCCAACTTCAATTTTATTTTCATGAGGATATTTCATAAAAAATTATTTCTAATAACTTTACAAAACTTTGAAGCTATTTATAACAATTTTTGTCATTATGACAATAATTAATTCTACATTTACAATAAACTGCCAGGTGTCAGCTTTCAAATGAGATCATACTTGTGCTTTTAGTACAAAGGGTTCATGAACTGTATCTGTTTCAGTTTGGGTATGTCATTTCTTGGGATTTTTCAAAAGTGGGGTTGCAGCTTAACAGGTTAATAATAATCCTGGAAAATTTACCTCAGAAGTGCTTGAAGTTTCATTTCGAGGATCAACGGATCCAGGAATAGGTCAGTTCAATATTTGCTTTGTTCTAATCGCAAGTGTCCGTACGCAAAAAGACTGTTTAAATATGAATCGCGTTTCTGTGTGTGAATGAATGAACGCAGAGATGCGCGCTGTTGTGGAGCTACTACAGCTGGAAAAATACTGTTTAAAAATGAATCGCGTTTTTGTGTGTGAATGAATGAACAGCTTTTACCAAACTCTATTGCTATACTTAGATGAGTAAAAATCGACTACAAAAATCGGATAGATTATAAAGTTTTTACTGTAAAATAGCCTACTGCCACACATCAAATAAGCTTATAATGTTGCCAATTTCTGCTCATGTTAAATATATATATAGCCTATATTGTTTTGTCAAAAATAAAGTAATCAACTAAGATGTTATTATAGTGTTCCAATGTAGGCAATATTCAAACTAATGAATCCTTAACTTTGAAATACGTATAATAAAATGTATACTTTAGTTTTTACAAAGAAAGATTACACTGGACATATTGTTAAATTTTTTATTGTTGTTGTAATTGTATAACCTTTTTAATGAAATAGCAAAAAAATATATATACAAGGATAGATGTAAACAAAATCTTAAAAGGTCAATATAAACCTTCTCTTTAAATTATTTTTATTGTGTTTTATTAGTGACACATTTGGGTAGAGAATATATTCAAAAACTTTCTGAAAATACAGTATGGGAACAATTAACTGCACTATTACTAGAAATGTTTACCTTGGATATTATACAATTTGCAAGCATAATTTGTGGAAAAAAACAACAACAACTGTGAAGCAATATTGTATATATATATATATATATATATATATATATATATATATATATATATATATATATATATATATATATATATATATATATATATATATACACAATACACTATATGCATGATGGTATTGGATTGTTGACGCCCACTCGCATATTGCCTTTCCAAACAAAAAGTGTCTTACAAAATTTAAATCAATCTATTGTTTTATGTGAATGATTAGGCAGGATGATTTTCAGATCATTTTGAAGAAAAAACTTTAGGCGACAAAATGCATTATTCAGAAGTCTTGTGGACACATATTTAGTATGTTTTGTGGCCTTATTTCAGAAACTTTCATTTTTAGTTTTTTCAATAACCATGCATAAACATTATTCTCTCAAAAATACAAACATGTACATACATGTTGCTCATATATTATGGTAGCCCTGTTTGTGCTAAATAGAGTGTAATTACACCTTTGCCATTCATATGTTTATAAGCAACTGAAAAAAGCACAAATGTCAGGGCATGTCAGAACATCTCAAGGACCCCAAAAACACCTCAGACCCCTGAGGGTTAATATATCAACTGGGTTAGGTGAAACTACTGAAGGGATTAGTATATATTCGAAAGGATTGAGAACTCTGTATCAAGCTAGCATAATAACGGATAAATTCTGGGAGGATTGCCCAGAAAAGAACTTAAATAAGTGTGATGGAACTCAGTATAATTGGGAGTTACACACAATTTGGAGATTGAGGGCGTTAGACGCTTATAAGACTATGATTAAGAACCAAGATTGTGTGGACCGAGAAAAAGAATATCTTACCAGTATATGTCCTTGTGACCATAAATCTAAAAAATGGTTATGTGGGGACAATTATATGGCTCGAGCTGGAATGACTTGGCAAAAAGAAGACAAAAATAAACACTGGTTAGCTTTTTGGAGGAACGCAAGGGGTCAAACATGGCAAAGTTTACGAGTAGCAATGATGGAAAAACATAGTGACTTGTGGAAAAATATACTTACTGACAATGGAACTGAAAGTGATCAAATGATAATACAATTCCGATTGTGGGATTTATTTGGTGATACAGGAACTAATATTCTGGAGAACATTACTGTGAAAAGCATTAAAGCTCAAAAAATTAAGATTAACAACAGAGAATCTCACGATGGAATGGGTATTAAATATAAAAATACCTGGCTAGGCGCTTACTATCCTTTTCCTATAGTTAGGATGAGATTTCAAGCAAATGATAGCAGAATAATTTGGGCTATTCCTAAGGAAATCCCAGAATACCACAATATTATGACTATACCAACACCTAATTATAAAATGTCAGTTAATATCAGTGGCATTCTAGATGACAAATAGGTTTTGACCATTGACAGAAGCTTATGGACTGTTTATTACTTTGCAGGAAGGAAAACCTTTATTTACCCAGGATGGGCTTACTTAAATGTGTCTTTAGATAGTAATCTTAGAAGATTGGATATTAATCAAGGAATTAATAGGATGTTGGCTTATGAAGTCACGTCTTATAAGCCCATATATATGGATAATAGAGAAAATTATGCAGAAGAAGATAAAGGGAAATGTATGCCCCCGTACCTGTTGTATTGGACAGTAGCCCAGATTGGAAGCATTTAGGTGGAAAGGTTGTTCAAGGATGGAAAATAGTCGGGGAAAAAGCCAAAGAAACAGTTGAAACTATTGTTAAGGTGGGACAAAATATTATTAGCAACACTTTTGGGGTCATACAATGGATAATTGATAATTGGTATGTCATTTTAATAATAGGAGCTTTCATTGGGATTTTGATTTTGTTAGAACTAACGGGCCTCGGAGGACTGATTAGAAGTTTATTAAAAGGCTTTTGTGGTACAGCCTTTAACATTATCATGCAGGTGTTTGGGCTTAGTAGGAGTACAGATAAAGAGGACAAACAAGTGCTCATTGAAAGCGGGATGCATCGAAAGACCTTGACCGAACATAGTACTCCTCTGGTAAGGGGGGTGAATAAGTTATAAGACTTTACATTTGATATACATGGCTCATTTGAATCGATTGCCTCTAAGGGTGAACTGTTCAACGAGACTACCATGGGTAGCAATAAGAATGCTACTACCAGCACTGCTGATTTGGCAGGAACCAATGACAATCTTTGGGAAATTCTGGTAAAAAATTGTTTTTGTTAACAGTGAATATATAATAAGATATGGTTAAGAAAAAAAAAAGAAAAAAAAAGGGGGGGGGGGTTGTTGTTTTTTTACTTCATTTATGTTGGTTTATTAGTTCTGATAATGTATGCATAATTTATTATGGAAACTGAATATGATATGCAACGGAGTAAATTAAGAATGGATAAAAAGGAACACAATTTGGTTAAAAACATATTTAATTCTCTTATAGGAGCAGAATTGTTGACAAGAAAATTTAATTACTGGATTGTTATTGGACAAGACAATTGTATGAGATGCCGTCAGTCACTTCACTTAGAGTGAACTTTGTAATGGGGGATTTATGCCAGGAATGTTTCTTCAAGAATGCATTCATTATGTGGATTAATGACTATGATGAGGCTGAATATAATGTTGAATCTTATGAATTGATGACTGGATTGCATGTAGACATTTTGGAAAAAATTAAAAAGAACTTAATCTTTTGATCGTAAAGATTGGTACAATGATCTGGATGCACACAAAGTGTGGAGGTTGGGGGATCGGATTCTTGTGCACTACTTGCATAATAAATTTACATCTGAAGTTGTAAGAGTGGTCAAACTTGATGAACTGCTTTTTATCATAGGCGGAGAAATTTGTGGAATTCCTGGAGGAGGAGGATTTAACTCCGACTCAGCAAATTCAATCCAAGCAAACACAGACCAGCCCACCTTCACGCCCCAGGGTGCCGAAAATCAAACAAGCGGCTCGCACACCGAAGGTATGCCTGCAATGCCAGATCCCCTCTCTTGGCTTCTGTAGAGGATGTCAGAGGGAGGGGAAGAGCCGTACGTTCTTGTGCGAGGACCCATTGGGACGTCTTATTGGGGTCTGTGTTCATGAAATTACGAATGGACGGTTTTTGAGAACAAGATTTGGCCAGTATCTGACTATCATCAAGCAGAGCACAAAGATTTGGCCCCCTGGTAATAATGTAACTGGAACGGTGATTAATAAAGTGCAAATGGAAAGAAAAAATGATTGGGTTTGGGTTGAAAACTACATGGATGTGTTTCACACCAATTTATTGATGCATGACGGCACTGTGTATATGCTCCTTGCAAAATATAACAAGTTTAAAGAATATGCTGAACCGTACCTTAGCTTGAAAATGGTCGTTGAAATCAGCCAGCATAAATTGCAAGCAGTGGGTGTTAATGGAGATGATGATTTTGCAATTATACTGCCTTGATTAATGCTTGATTTGCTTTGAACTGATGTAATCTAAGTAGTAATAATGCTTTTGCTTAAATAGATGTATGTAACCCAATTATTAATGCTGTATGGAAAATGTATTGTGTGATTTCTCTACTATTAAGAAAACTACTTACTTGCATGAAATGTATGTATTGACTGATTTAGAGTAGAAAGCATTTATGTATTAGAAATTATTTTTATGATAAAGGAAAAATGTAGTTAAGGTATATGTTACAGACGAAGAAGAGAAGAAAGAAGAGAAAGAGGGCTCGAAGATACTGTAAAGGAATGCGCCGTAAAAAACTGAAGGCGTTGGTGGAGGACTTGGCAGCACTCCATGTGATGACGTCAGAAGAGAGTTTGGCACCAGCGATTGACCGTCTACATATAAAAGACTGAGAGAGAGACTGGACGGACGGATACTGAATAGCGCAGTATCCCTCGACGCCTGATACCAGCTGATTGTACCTTGATTGAAACTTATTATTGTAACTTTACTATTGTACTTTTATATAATGCAGTATAAACAACTCTGGGTAAATGTGAATTAGCTCAAGGATATAGGGAATTTTGGAAATATTAATAATTATAACTCATGGTCATAATAATTCAGAAATCGCATGTACATTTATTTTATCAATTGTCGAGATTACCTTGTTCTGTAACTGGTTTGGTCATCAGTCATTCGTCCAGCAAATAAATGTGAGATTATCACAGTTAAGAAGGGGTATCCCTTTACAAACTCCAAGAAAGTTTTATCTTCTGGCCACGAACATCAAACTTTCTGAGTTTATGAATTAAGAACTGCTCAATGTAGTCTACAATATCGAGATTTTAGCTTGGATCTTTTATTTCATTGACTTTATGAAAGCGGGCTTTCAAACACAGAGACAGTTAAAAGTATATATGGATTTTAATAAATGTAACACTAGAAATTATATGAGCTACAAATACAAACGTACGTAAAAATACAAACAATAAAACAAACAAACATTTAACCAAACAAGAAAATACGTAATCAGAATAAAATGACATGAAAGAAAGAAAGAAAGAAAGAAAGAGAAGAGGAAAAAAGGGTAACTTAATTCACAGACCTAAGAGATAGACACCAGGAAATCAGCTTTTAGATTGAGACATACTTGCGAGCTGTTGTACTCTCGAGCTGTTGTGCGATGCTGGAAAAGGGACGCGCGCGTGCGCGTGTCCGGCTGGTTTGCGTCTAGCTTCGTCTTCTGGGTCGTTTCACAAGACGATGTAAAGGCTCACTTGAATTTAACGTTACCGAGAGAGTTCAGATCGTTTCCCTTTTGGAGGGGGAAGGCACGTATGAGCTTAGTTGCAAAGACCGGCAGCTACGACTCGAACATGTGTTGGTCCGAGGAGAAGGCCAAAGCCTTTCCAGAGGTTCCTGGAGGAGCATTGCCGGGGAGGAGAGGAGGAGGTCAGAGCGATCGATGAGAGAAGAGGGTGAGAAAAGGGGTTTCTGCCTTTTAACAGACATCTGTTTACGCCCTCTTTTGAGGCCCAGCAAATCAGATTTTCTTATCTGAAGTGGGAACATTTCCTTTGTGTAAAGAAAAACACACCTCCGTTGACCATTTGTCTTATGAGGGAAAGGATTCATATTTCCTCTTAAGATTGTACACACAGAATAATACATTTTACTGTAATCTCCTATGTGTGACCGGTTGAATCAAAACAGGACGGTCAGACAGATACTAATTATGACAGATAAAGGTCAGGGAAACATAATGTTACATTTATATGCATAATTACACACACATAAATTTTGATTAAACACACAATAAAATTGTCAGTGTTTCCGTTATGGCAAGTGAAGGCACCTGGGAAACAAAGGAATATGTATCAAACATTTAAAGAGTTTTCTCTGAAGAGTTCCATGAAAAGTTCCATGTGTGTCAATGTGTTGGAATGTTGGCTTGCAGAGGAACTGGATGAGCTGCAGCTTGGGAGTCATAAAGTTGACCATGTCGAGGTCGGGTTACAAGACACTATTGAGGAACCTTCTTTCAATGAACATTTAGAATTCAAACCTATACTCTAGCAAACCACACCTCTATTATAAAGCAAAGCTAATCACACATGCATATCGGAAGGTATACATTCAAGAGCTATATTTCTATATGAAGTTGCACTCAAAGGCTTTTTGTGTGTGTGTGTGTGTGTGTGTGTGTGTGTGTGTGTGTGTGTGTGTGTGTGTGTGTGCGCTCTGGAATGTCTTTGAGGCTTGTCACGCGGCTGTAAAATCACTAGGGGTCCACGCTGAGCTGGGGGGAAGGTCATGGGGGTACCAGCCACACGGGCGCTGGTAAATTGCCGCGTGGGGAATTATTAACCAGCGCTGTTGTCCTAAGGACAAAGACGATGTGTTCGACATCACATGATTCACTTAATGTGAAAAGCAGATGTCATTGTTGCTACAATAACTTTTGTTAACTTTAATAAAACTTATATTATATTATTGGCAAATTGTTGTCTACCAGTGTAGTAATTGAAAAGCCTTAAGCAGGAACTGACCACAGGGAAGTCTGCTGAGCAATTTGTAAGTACCCTTTGAATGCTTATAGCTTTGTTCAGATTCGACTTTCCTTACCTACCTGAGAATAAATAAATAAATAAATAGGTAAAAGGTGTAATGAGTACAGTACACACCATAAAACAATCTGAGTTTAAAAACTCATTAAAAAAATCCATCTAACTACTCTCATCTCACATACTTTTCTTTCTTCACTTAGTTTCTTTTCTTTGCCATTGAGAGTCTCCCTTTCTAAGTTAAAGGGGTCATATAATGCCATTTTTGTAAAAGCTAATATGATTCTTAGGGTTTACATTAAAAGTTTGTAATATACTTTAATTAAAAATTCTCATTAGTATTGTAAGGAAACACTCATTTTACCTGGTCAGAAACAGCTCTGTTTTCAGCACGCTGTTTAAGTTCATGTGTCTTCAAATGATAATGAGCTTTACTCAGCCCGCCCTTCTGTTCTGTGGGCGTTTTGCCACAACAACACACGTGGAGTGTTGCCTTGACAACAGTTGAGGGTATATTTTGGAGAAAGAATGGCAGCATGAGTCTCTGAAGACACTGTGCAACCGTATCAATTTGAACCGGAGTCGGAAAACAGGACATTTCTGAATGGTTGGTTACCGTAATGTCACTTTAATCTATCTTTGTATGTACTGGCAGGGTAGAGTAGTGAGATACGAACGCTATGTGTTTACTGATGTATACGTTAGTTCATTGACAGATTGATGTTACAGCTAATGGTCATGAAAAACTTTTTTTCGGTAAATGTAGGCTTGTCAGTGATGTGTAACGATATCTATGCAGTGTTAGGTACAACTGTCAGGGCTGAAGCACAAAAATTTTACTGATCTGTTTAAAAAATAACCAGTCTGTGAGACTACGACAGTCATTAGGCACATAAACAACACATACTCAGACAGGAGCTAATACCTTTTTCAATGTTCTCGTTTATAAAGCAGTCTGGTGAAATGATTCGCGCAAACATGAAAGCATTGACGTTGATCGTGGGGAATATTCCCTTCGAAAACAAAACTCAGCCACTGCGTCTTCAGCGGTTCGGATTTAGGAACATCAAAATGACTGCTGTGTTTGTTATTACACCCAAGAACAGAACACCACAATCGCCTAGACGCCATTCTGCTCAGACAGTGCTCCAGCGTATCAACAATGACCGCGCGGAGTATGATTGACAGCTCGCTCACGAGCGAGGGCAGGTCTGTGTTGAAACGCTGCTGTCAATCAACAATCGTGGGAGTGGTGTCTGACCGTGTGACGTCACAAGGTCGAACGGCTTGATTTGAGATGGGGGAAAACATATAAGAAGATTTAAAAAAAAACACTGGATGGATTTTTATCATTTTATGATGGTTGTTTACAGGCACTGCCAACACACATTTCAGTACAATCAACTTGTAAAAGTGCATGTACCATTATATGACCCCTTTAAGTTTTTGCTGCAAAGCTTCAGTCAATGATTCTATAATCTTTGCGTAACCAGTCCTACTCGACCCTCTCGAGCGGGATTTGAAGCGCGGTCTCCCGCGTGGGAGGTGACCGATCTAACAAGCTGAAGACCACAGTCTCTAGCGTGCCTCTTGAGGCCAGGAGAGTGAGGTTTACATGCACAGCTCTTACTGGCCTATATCCGTTACACTTGCCCACTTCAAACTTCATCCACGAGACTCCATTTCCATTCATCGTCCAACACACCAGAACGTGATTGACTTCCCAGACACAACGAGACCTCGAGCGAATCAACGAACCTGGGAAACCACTTTTCAGTAAAGGAGAGAATCCCACAGAAACGCCACAGAAGAGAATCTCCATCAAAGACATAAACAACAAAAGAAAGTAATACCTCTAGATTTTAGCTGAACTGGAACATTGATGTTAAATTTAATATCCGCGCCTAAGAAACGATAGAAGTGTTAAATTAATGATTGATGGTTCATTCAGGTTAGATCTTATAAAGTGCACATATTGTTAGAAACTTGGGAATTCATAATTTCACTCTCTTAAAAAAAGTGCACATATTGCTAGAAACCTGAGAATTCATAATTTCACTCTTTTAAATTTTTTCTCTCACTTTCTTTCTGCATTTCTGTGTATTGTTGGAGATTTTCCTTTGCCTCATGTAAAAGTCTGTATTGCTGTGTCTCAGTCAGAAACCAGGTTAAATCAGGATAAATCAGGTTAAATTAGGTCAAGGGGTCTGTGAGGATGGAAAAGTACCCAACAAGCTCAGAGAGAAGATGTGTATAGTTAGTTGATAAGATTACGATAAGATTAACGTTAATTAAAAATGATGGATGGCACTAGAACACTGCAGGTGCAGAGAATCATGTGACCCAAGATATTTTTTAAAAATGGGTATGGCCAAAGATTTTTCCACCAATAGAAAGATGTCTCCGGGAAAGATGATTCTAACGGTAGCAAGATCTCGAGGGGGAGCAAAAATAGCTGATTGGCTACCTAGTGATAAGAAAAGGTATAAGACTTGAAGTTCAACCATTGCAAGTCAGATGGCCAGCTGGCATCTCACTTTGTTGCCACTTTGTCAATAAAATGAATTCTTCTGAAACCTGGAACTTTGACTCTTGAGAGATTTCTTTGAGACCCGATTTGAGGACTTAGAATTTGCCACAACAGTATTTGGGTTAGATATTAGTTGTGTGTGCTAGAATAATCAAAAGCCTTTTTGTATTTAAAGAGAAGTGCCTTGTATTATGTGCTTGTGAATTTAATGTCTTAAACTGCCAATCTTGTTACTGTGCTAAAATTAGTGGTTTCATTATAATTTGGATATTATCATCTACTAAAGAGTTGGTAGTTACAGCCCATTCAATTGCCGTAACATAACTGCTTCTTTCAAAATTCCCTATAAATTATTAATATTTCCATTTGAGCTAAATTGACCTCTTTCCCTTACATATTATTACTGAAATCTTAATAATTAGTTAAACTACTAGTTACTGAAAAAAGTAATATTACTGTAATGGATTACTAGTAACGCATTACTGCCCAACACTAGATGTCTGAGACAGATTTTTTCAAGAATCCCCAAATCAGTTACTTGATCCAAATACATTTTATTGATCATAATTTATTCTAAATATTTCCTTTTTGGGATAATATTTCCCTTTACATCAGAGATTGATTGTTTGAATCTAAATTCATAAAACATAAGATTTAATTAATAGTCATGGCATGAATTTACAGGAAATTAACAATTACCATTGCACACCTGCAGGTAACTGATAGAGAGAAGAACAAAAAAAGTAAAAAAATTACAAAACAAAAGGAAATCCCACACACTATCAATATTTGCAAAAACTATGCTAGATGGATTTGGATAATCAAACATTGTTCAACTGCATAATTCTATATCATAATTCAGCATTATGGCATATGCCTGATGAAGGTCATGAGACTGAAACGTTGCTAATAAATATTTTGTGAAACTTTTTGCAAGTATTGATAGTGTGCGGGATTTCCTTTTTTTTATTTTTATCAATTTAGAGTAAAAAGATATTCAAGAAAGAACAATTCAATATTTAGTTTGATGCAAATACCAAATCAATCATGATTGGTGTTATTACGAGACACTAGTTCACACACTAACTTGGGAAGCACATTTAAGGTGAAAGGTTTCTCAAGATTAAGGTCAATAAAGTGGAAGACTATATCAGCAGTGGAAGTGTAACTAAAAAGTTTAGCAAGAAAAACAAGACTGCAAATGTTGTCCTATAGACAAGTTTAAAGTCCAAAAAACCTTCCACTATAGACTGGTCAAACCTGATACTGACTTCTGTCTGACTTGATGCCAGTACTTCAGGTGCAACATTAGGTGTTCTTAAAAAAAATACAAAAAACAAAGCAACAATATTACAGTAATGTTATTGTTTTACAAGAACAATGCAAATACATCTCAAACGATTTACACATTAAATTTCATCTACTTTTTTTTAAGGTACCTTTCTAAAGATTAGTATGTAAGAGAGATGCATTGGGAATCAGTATCCATCACAGCTTAATTGGCTAGCGATCACTGCAGTCATCTGGTAGTGTACTGGAAAGATGCCATCTGTACATGTTTCCGTAAGCGTTCCACTTCCAAGTCTCTGAAATAATTATTTTCGTCATTCTGAATAATGATCTTCTGCAGCTTGCCAATCTCTTTCTCCATCTTATTCCTTAACTCTCTTTTCATTTTCTGCAGAGCCTGTTGGAAATGCATACGTTAGAACAAATTATTTGGGAGGAATACATTTACTGATTGATGAATTAAAAATGATTAAAGTCAGCATAATTTGCAAGCAGTATGTACAATTATTAATAACAATTATTAGCCCCCTATGATTTTTTTTTCCCAACAAAACATTTCTATTTAGGAAATTTGGAGTGTTTATAATACAAATATAAAAAAAAAAATATAACCAAGAATAAAAAAGTCTACTGGTCAAAATTAGCCCTCTGATGTTAATGGTCAATAGTGTGTCCCTTTTGCTTGATAACAGCCTTTAGTGGCATGGACTCTGGTCTTCAGTGTGCCCCACAGATTTTCTATTGGATTCAAGTCTGGGCTTTGTGCAGGCCCTCGTTTGGAGGTAGTTCTTCACCAGAAGTGAGGTATGCTTTGGGTCATTATCATGCCAGAAGACAAAACGTCGACCCAAACCAAGTTTTTTTGCAGATTGCCTGAGGTTGTCTTTCAAAATTTTCTCACTGAAACATCCCCACAACATTATACTCCCAACGCTGTTTTTCATTTGAAAACGCTTTGATAAATGTGTATATCCTCCTCCTCGGTGAGCATTAACAATTCTTTTTCTCAAGTCTAAACTCATTTCTTTTGTCTTTGCCATGATGGCAGTACAAATTATTTTATTTTATTTATTGCAATTTAAAAGCTTACAGGATTAATTAGGTTAATTAAGCAAATCATTGGATAACAGTGGGTTGTTCCGTAGCCGTAGTTCCGTATATACAGTGGGAAGAACAAGTATTTGATACACTGCCGATTTTGTAGGTTTTCCTACTTGCAAAGCATGTAGAGGTCTGTAATTTTTTAAAAATCCAGAAAATCACATTGTATGATTTTTAAATAATTAATTTGCATTTTATTGCATGACATAAGTATTTGATCCCCTACCAACCAGTAAGAATTCCGGCTCTCACAGACCTGTTAGTTTTTCTTTAAGAAGCCCTCCTCTTCTCCACTCATTACCTGTATTAACTGCACCTGTTTGAACTTGTTACCTGTATAAAAGACACCTGTCCACACACTCAATCAAACAGACTCCAACCTCTCCACAATGGCCAAGACCAGAGAGCTGTGTAAGGACATCAGGGATAAAATTGTAGACCTGCACAAGGCTGGGATGGACAATAGGCAAGCAGCTTGGTGAGAAGGCAACAACTGTTGGCGCAATTATTAGAAAATGGAAGAAGTTCAAGATGACGGTCAATCTCCCCGGTCTGGGGCACCATGCAAGATCTCACCTCGTGGGGCATCAATGATCATGAGGAAGGTGAGGGATCAGCCCAGAACTACACGGCAGGACCTGGTCAATGACCTGGAGAGAGCTGGGACCACAGTCTCAAAGAAAAAAATTAGTAACACACCACGCCGTCATGGATTAAAATCGTGCAGCGCACGCAAGGTCCCCCTGCTCAAGCCAGCGCATGTCCAGGCCTGTCTGAAGATTGCCTATGACCATCTGGATGATCCAGAGTCTAAACTCTACTTGCCGTGTTTGGAGGAAGAAGAAGGATGAGCACAACCCCAAGAACACCATCCCAACCGTGAAGCATGGAGGTGGAAACATCATTCTTTGGGGATGCTTTTCTGCAAAGGGAAGGAGGTCTGCAAACAACCTCCTTCCCTCAGTAAGAGCATTGAAGATGGGTCGTGGCTGGGTCTTCCAGCATCACAACGACCCGAAACACACAGCCAGGGCAACTAATGAGTGGCTCCGTAAGAAGCATCTCAAGGTCCTGGAGTGGCCTAGCCAGTCTCCAGACCTGAACCCAATAGAAAATCTTTGGAGGGAGCTGAAAGTCCGTATTGCACCAGCGACAGCCCCGAAACCTGAAGGATCTAGAGAAGGTCTGTATGGAGGAGTGGGACAAAATCCCTGCTGCAGTGTGTGCAAACCTGGTCAAGATATATATATAGGACAACATATAGGCCCCCCTTCTATTCTCTTAACTTTGTGGACCTTTATTTTGACTAAGTTGCATTTTTTCCATTTCCATTTGGGGACACCACTTGAAACATTTGTTGTGTTGAGCTATTTCAATTACTTTTGTTTAATTTGTTCATTGCAAACAGCTGAAAGTCTGTAAATTTTGCAATACACCATACAGCCGGCATACATATGTTAGTGTTGCCACCCGGGATTGTCCATATGTCCACACATAGTTGAATAAACACCTGGATTTTGCAGTGTGGATAATAATAATAGTAAATATAAAGAAATCAATGTTACAACAAGTTTTAGAGACACTAATTTGTGTGTGATTTCTGGCTATCTCCTATGATTTCCTGTGTTTTTCCATTGTGGATTTATTGATTAAAACAGTTTTTTTCTACTCCCGCGTCATACTCTTGTATACGGTCACCGTGACAGTAACAGGTTAAGAATTGTCTAAAAAGTGATAACTGGTTTCAGACAGAATGACTGCTTAAGGCACACATACATATAAAATGATTTCTTTAGAAATAAATAAAATGTCATAAAAATATAACATAAAATGTGTTCTGTTGCAAGTTCACATACTTATGTTTTATTGTTGAGATGTCATGAAATCATTTAACCCCCTGAGGTCGACGGTATCGCCGGCGATACCAGCTCGCTTTTTTTTTATCAGTGTAAAAGAAACTCATGAATACTCTGTTGACTTTGATTTTCCATAGGAGTTCTATACATCAATCGATTCTGTTAAATGGGTATTATTTTTGTGTATACTCACAATAAAAACATAGTGTTGTGCTTTTCGACAAATAAAGAAAAATAAACACGAAGCGAGTTCTGCCTTCTCTCTGTCCGTGTAGTCCATTCTGAAACGCGTCCGAAAATGAACCATAACTCAGTGAATACTTCTCACACATACACGTGATATATGTCTTTATGCAGCTTGAAATCTCTTCTTTTAAATGAAGTAATTTATATAAAAAACAAATATTCTCATCTTGTGAAATCTGTATTAAAAGAGAGCGATTCCAGTCGACCTAATTAGAGCTAATTCAAATGTAATGTGACTCCGCCCACGGAGAGCGCGCGCTATTCAAACGCAAATGGCTGAGGTAATCCGCGCAATCCTGTGAACGCCCCCATCAGCTCGAGAAAACCAAAACACAAGTTTATTCAGAACATTACTTGCTTACACCGTCTTGCAGCGCTGTGAGGAATAATGAGGAATACGAGGAATACGAGCTGAGGAATACTAGTAAGTTTTTCCTTCTCGGGTTTCTGTTTATTGACGAATGAACGGCATGCGCTCTGTTTTTTCTCCATTATGGATGCGAGCTCTAAAAAAAAACACTAAAAGACTTTCAAACTTTCACAGAGACCTCAAAACAAAAAGTACACATCCTTTCTTTAAAACGAATTTCGTTTTGTATCAATTGTATCTTAATTTTAATAATTTTTTCATTAACAACTTTCCTGGATTTAAAGTAAATAAGCCTATCGTCAACGAATAATGATGTTTTAGCAAACTGTATTGCTATACTGAGATGAGTAAAAATCGACTGAAATATGTTGAAATAAAATGTTGGCTATTTGTATAAGCAACGTAAACTGCAAATTAACATTTATATGCCCTAATATTTCATGAAAACAACTTTACAGTCAGGCGAAATATGAAAGACAACATTTTGTTTAGTAGATTTGGGTACAGTTTTTACTGTAGAATATACTGCCTCGTCAAATAAGCTTTTGTTTAGCAATTTCTATATATAAAATAGCCTAATATTTTTGTCAAAAATAAAGTCATCAACTAAGATGTTAGCTGTTCCAATGTTGGCTATTTTCAAAGTAATGAATACATAGATAAAATGTAGGCCTATAATCTTTCTCTTTTTTTACAAAGAAAGAGTACACTTGAAATATTGTTGAAATTGTAATTATTGTTTTTTATTACCTTTTTAATAAAATAGCACAACATATGTACAAGATAGATGTAAGCAAAATCTTAAATGGTCAATATAAGTCTTCTTCTAAATATCTTTTGTCCAAGCATTGTGGCTCAGCCAGTTTCACACCTGTGTGAATGGCTCATCATTATACAGAGTCATTATGCAGAGTGGGTGGTAATTCAGGTGAAAACCACTCCTCGTTCACGCCTCCTCGCATATTGGCTTTCCAAGCAAAACCTGTTTTACATCAATTTAAATCAATGTATGGTTTTATTTGAACGATAAAGCAAGACTATTTTCACATAATTTTGAAGAAAAAACTATAGGCGACGACATCCATTGGTCAAAAGTCTTATTGACACATATTTACTATGTGTTTTGTGGCCTTATTTCAGAAATTTTAGTTTTTAGTTTTTTCAATATCCACGCATAAACATTATTCTCTCAAAAATTAAAACATGTACATACACGTGGCTCACATATTATGGTAGCCCTGTTTGTGCTTTATAGAGTGAATTTACACCTTTGCCATTAATATGTTTATAAGCAACTGAAAAAAGCACAAATGTCAGGGCATGTCAGAACATCTCAAGGGCCCAGAAAACCGCTCAGACTCCAGAGGGTTAAATATGTCCCTTACTTTGCCACATTTAAGGTGACAACCCTAGTATATGTATGTAGGTATGCATGTATATATACGGATATTATATATTCCTAAATAGTATAACAATACCTGTCAAAAGTTTGTAAACATTAATTTTTTTTTATGGTTTTGAAAAAAGTCTCTTATGCTAACCGAGGCTGCATTTATTTAATAAAAAATGTAAAGGCAAAAACAGTAATATTACAAGACATTTTACAATTTAAAATAATTGTTTTATATTTTAATAAATTTTTTATTTTTATTTTATTTTGGTGATGACAACGCTGAATTTTCAGCAGCCATTACTCTCAGTCCTCACTGTTACATGATCCTTCAGAAATCGTTCCAATATGCTGATTTGTTGCTAAAGAAACATTTATTATTATTATTATTATCAATGTTGAAAACAGTTTTTGCTGCTTCAGATTTTGGAAACAATGATACAATTTAAACACTTGTGGTAAGATTAAAAAAATGAGAAATTATTCATCAAGGATGCACTAAATTGATCAAAAGTGACAGTGAAGACATGTATAATGTTACAAAAGAGTTATATTTAATAAATGTAATAAATACATTTAATACATGCAAATAATTGCTGTTCATTGAACTTTCTATTCATCAAAGAATCCTGAAAAAAGTATCACCATTTTCACAAAAATGTTAAGCAGAACAACTGCTTTCAAAATTGATTATGATGATAATAATGATAATAATAATAATAATAATAATAATAATGTTACCTGAGCACCAAGTCATATTACAATGATTTCTGAAAGATCATGTGACACTGAAGACTGGAGTAACGATGCAGAAATTTAGCTTTGCCATCACAGGAATTAATTACATTTTAAAATATATTAAAATAGAAAACAGTTTTTTTTTTGTAATAATATTTCACAATAATACTGTTTTTGCATTTTTGATTAAATAAATGTAGCCTTGGTAAGCATAAGAGACTTCTTTCAAAAACATAAAAAAAATTGTAATGTTTCCAGACTTTTGACAGGTACTGCATTTATTATAAGATCTTGTTAAACAAGATCATGTGGCATTCTCTACAGTTGCAGTAAAAAGTTGAAGACTCCTAGGCAACTTCTCCTAGGCAGTACTGGTCTGAAACAAATATTACACAAAGGGGTGGAAAATATTAATTTACAGTTCATGGAGTCGGCAAACACTCACCTTTTCCTGTGCTTTCGTACGAATTTGGATGTCTTGCCTTTCATGGGCTAAGGTTTCGGCCAATAAAGAAAACTGCAAAAGGACAAAAAGTACTTGATACATTACACAAACTACTGTACAGGGTCAACACAATTTAAATCAAAGCACTAAATTAGTAAAGATTAAACAACAGTGGTTTTTGCAGTTGTAAATACCTGATATGAAGTCACAGAACTTTAGCTAAAAATATGTATTGATATTTCACACTCTGTGTATTTAAAGGCACAATATGTAACTTTTTTGCTTTAAAATTAGCAAAAATCACTATATCTACGTTATATATTTTTTTTAGTTGTGTACTTACATTATCCCGACTGTTTCCAACAACTTTCAAACCAGGAGAAATTTTAATTTAATTTTTAGACACGGCACGTTTCTTTATTTCCGTTTTGTCGCAGTCAATGTCGTCATATCCGCGTTGTCCCTGGTTTCCGCTCGTACTGCCATGGTAACCAGAGCTATGAGCAGAGCCCTCTGATTAACCAAAGTGACAGACGCAGACAACTGTGGAGTTTGCAATGCCTATTTGCACGCTGTTGTTGTTTCGTTCAAACATTACGGACCATGGCAAGCAGACTTTGGATAAAAAAGGAGAACTAAAACGAGAATCAATATCAGCGCGGTGTTTTCGAGATGCCGAGAGCATATATAAACAAGAGCTCCACGTCCGAGACTTCGACCGCTCCTACATGTACTTTATTAAACAGGTGAGCACATTTACATAAAACTAATCAATGTTTTATAGTTCAACAATGATAAAATGTTAGAATATGATCTGTATGTTATTCTAATGTTGATCTAGCTTACTGCTAGTCTCATACAGACAAACTAACACATTAATTTCAACACATTCAAATGCAGTTTAGTGTGCTAGTGTAATGTTAGACCAAGTGAAACAGCGCTGCGTTACCTCACAAGTTTAATTTGTCTAATAAACTGACCTGTGAGTAGTAATTCTGCGTGTAATTCGGTAGAATGAAATGTCCATATTCCTTTTATATCCGCGGGAGCTCGCGTCGCGTGTGGAGCTGATAGCTGTCTCTTAGCAATCCTGAACTGCTTCATATCACAGTCATGATAAAAGCATCGATGTATTCAGTCAACCATAAACATTATTAGATCGGCCGGCTTGACGTTGCCGACAACATCCATAATTCTTAGCATGTGTTGCGTCATCAAACTACGCCTTTGTTATTGTAAAGAGGTTGGCGACCCCTAGTGGAGAAAAAATCCATACTGTACGTTTAAGAACAGCCAATGGAACATTAATAGCTGCCTTAGGTTTAATATTGTGTCCCAAAGATGATCAGATTACTGTTGCCAGAGAAAGCCCCTGAAACATCTAAGTTACATTTGTAACCTTGGTTCCCTGAGTAAGGAACAAGACACTGCTTCAGAAGCTGACACTAAGAACTAGGGCTGCCCCCAACTAAAGATTTTTAGAGGCGACTAGTAGTCGTTCATTTGAACCATTAGTCGACTAATCACACATTTATACTAAACCATACTAATATATACTAAACCATAATGAGCCTTTAATAGACTATATATGCGTAATATATAGCCTATTTCAAGCTCAAGCGCATGATGCTAAAGCTTGCCATAAACTGCCGGCAAAAGTAATTATTATGTCTGAAAAAATGGCAAGGAGACATTTGAATTATTTTTTAACCCTCTGGGGTCTGGGGTGTTTTTGGGGTCCTTGAGATGTTCTGACATGCCCTGACATTTGTGCTTTTTCAGTTGCTTATAAACATATCAATGGCAAAGGTGTAAATTCACTCTATATAGCACAAACAGGACTTCCATAATATGTGAGCCACATGTATATACATGTTTTCATTTTTGAGAGAATAATGTTTATGTATGGTTATCGAAAAAACTAAAAATGAAAGTTTCTGAAATAAGGCCACAAAACACATACTAAATATGTGGCAATAAGACTTTTGACTAATGGATGTCATCGCCTAGATTTTTTTCTTCAAAATGAAGTGAAAATCATCCTGCCTAATCATTCACATAAAACGATACATTGATTTTAGTTTTGTGAAACACTTTTAGTTTGGAAAGCCAATATGCGGATGGGGCGTAAACGCTCCAACAGCATCATGCATATTTAGTAGTTCACACCTGGTGAGACTACGTCCCTGCATACTTAATGAGCCATTCATTCAGGTGTGTCACCTATAGCTAACTTAAATATACAAGCTTCATAAAAATGATCATTCTAGGAGAAAATTTCAGATGGCATTTAGAGGCTTTTGCATCTGAACTCTTCAAATATACACACACATATATATATGCATGCACATACATACTTTATAATCTTTTCAAAACTAGTCAACGTCTTTCAGAACTAAAGTATACATTTTATCATACGTATTTCAAAGTAAAGGATTCATTAGTTAGTTGATGACTTTATTTTTGACAAAACACATACAGTATATATTCCTCATCACAGTATAGCAATTGAGTTTGCTAAAAGCTGTTCATTCAATACAGCAGTATTTGAAAATGTATCATATTTTGTAAAATTACATTTATATTTGCATTTATGTCAAAACCTAGACACTTTTAAACATCAAAAGGACATTTATTAATATGTGTCAAAATGACAAATAAACAGATTTTCCTATTCAATTTTGCATGGAAACGCTTCCAAGACGCTTGCGTGTCGCGTGAAAAATAGGCGTTGGTTCTATTTCTAGAATGCACGCGTTTTCCATGCGGCTCGTGCCGCGCCTGAGACGCGCGTCTCACACAGGCAGTGTGCAAACTCTAAACTGTTAACATGGGAGCCGAAATAAAAACGGACACGCCACGCAGCTGAGACGCTTACGCCACGCATCCAGTGTTTCACCGGCCTTATCCAGCGGATGTGGGCATTTCACAGGTTTGTATGGATCGCCTCACATTTGCGTTTGAATAGCACGGTCTCCGTAGGCGGAGTCACATTAAAACTTAATTAGCTGAGATGAGAACGACTGACATCTCTCTCTTTACATACATATTATATAAACTGTGAATATTTGTTTTTTTATAAAAATTACTTCATTTAAAAGAAGAGAATTCAAGCTTCATGCCTGTTTGACTGAGTATTCGCTGAGTTACAGTTAATTTTCGGACGCGTTTCAGAATTGACTTCACTGACGGAGAGTAGGCAGAACTCCTATCATGTTTATTTTTCTTTATTTAGCGAAAAGCACAACACTTTGTTTTTATTATGAGCACACACAAAAAAAATACACACTAAACAGGATCGATTGATGTATAACACAAGCATATAAGATAAAAATTATTTTTTATTTTTATTTTTTTGCACTCATACGGAAAAAAACGAGCCTATCGCGCCGGCGCGATAGCCGACCCCAGGGGGTTAATAAACTAGTGTTTTCTGAGTCAGTGTCAGCTGCAAAGATGCTGTATAGTGGATGAGCCTTTGCAGAGAGAAATACACCTTTCATACGGATTTTATTGATCAGGGTGTATTTGTTTTCGATTCAAATTGGCTTGTTTAAAAGTAGACACTTCAAGCTTTCTATAGATTTTTGTTAGTGTTGATGTATTTTATTCATGCTCATTGTCATGTTCCTGGTTTTGTCATGTGCTCCCCTTTGTCATGTGATCCTGCCATGTGTCCAACACTGTCATTGGTTCATTGTCTTGATTATGTTCACAGGTGTGTCTTGTTTAGTTATTAATCCACGTGTTTATATAGCTCTCATGTTTGCTATGTTACTTTGTCTACTATTGATGTTGTAACCTACTGTTGGTGAGTGTATTTATGTTCGTGCCATGTCTTTGTATCAAGTAAAGCCTGTTTTGGATTGTTTTTGTCACGTTGCTGATCTTTAAAAAACTGCATATGGGTTCAAGTTCATCTCGCCTACAGTGGACATATGTTATGGCTTGCAAGTTAGATCTTTGGTTAAATTCCTTTGCACATATGCAAACAAGTGCTCGCACAACGGTTGATTTCATTTTCCACTCGAGCCCAATGCAGAGACCTGCCCAGGCATGTCATGCTAGCAAGCGACTGAGTTCCACTCGACAATAAGACAGATTTCAAGATGGAAGCAGAAATAGCGGCGGCACCTGCTAGTCCGGTGTCAAACGATGGCTGTGACGAAGATGAACATCCCTGGCCATTTGCGAGAAATGGTTTCTTATGTTGGAACGAAAGAGTATTCACACTGGATGCTTACCCAAAGATACAAAAATATTGGCATGTAAAAACTGTCCAACCTCAAGATACATTTTGAGGTCTTCAAATTAAACAGTTAATTTTTCAAATTTTAAACCGCATTTTTTTACTTAAAACATGGCAATAAACATTTAACCTTTTTTTTATTAAAAGAAAACTAAATGAAAGAGACAGTTAAAACTGAACACAATCTTGCTGCTCAATCTGTGTATAGAACAATTTTATATTTTGCATTTATTTGTTCTTTTACTTTCAATACTTATGTATGTTTAAGTATGAAAAGTATTTTTTGATATTAACCCTCTGAGGTCGACAAACGCGCCGGCGCGTTTTGCTGGATTTTCTCCACATTGTAGCACTATAAACTTAAATTTCTCCGTCATTTATGGTCATACAGAAAAAATAAATATAAAAAAAGAATCTGTGGTATTTCTACTTTTGTATGTGTCCACTTCCAATCAAATCAAAACATTGTGCTTTTGTAAAATAAAGAAAATAAACAGTGTGTGCGTTCTGCCTCTCCGTCGCGGTGAACTTTTTTTTCTTGAGCACGTCTATAAACTGAAACAAAACTCAGCGAATACTTGTCACACATTTATGAGCCATACACCTTTATAAACATTTAAGTGTGTACTTTTAAATGATCGGATTCAAAACGAAAACAAATATTCTCTGTTTAAGTAATTTGTATAAAACCAACAAGATTTCCAGCTTCTCAAACGCTTCCTAATTATTTTTAATTCGGCCACGCCCACTCGCGCAAAAGATATTCACATGCAAATCTCCACATGGAACGCGATCGCCCTCATTACCTCAACAACAAAACACTTCACTTCACTTTTCGTCGAGTTTGAAAGACGTGCCTGAGCTTACATTGGATTTACATCAGAAGAAGAAGAACGATATTTGAAGACAAGAAAGATAAGGTAAGTAATTCTTACATATTAGTTTGCTATTGTTGCATAAATTTCACATTGCAGTTGAACTGTTGCTAGATATATGGTGAATATTATAATATTTAGACCCGTGTTTACTGTTACTGTGTTTGTGGATATCTGCTCAAACGTAGATAGGCTATGTATATGGTAGGCCTAACCATAATGTTTTATATTTGATCGCAATCGCGTTTTAATGTATCATATTTTTGATCGCGATCGCGTTTTAATGTATCATATTTTTGATCGCGATCGCGTTTGAATGTATCATATTTTGGAAAAGCAAAACGCTCCAAACGGCTTCATGTTTTTACTATTATCTCATTTCATATCATCATAACGAATGGAAACATTTGAAGTAAAATGATAATCAATATATTTTTCTCTAGCTTAGTTGTTACTGAAATCTTTTTGAAAATATATATAGGCTGCTATATTGTTATTATTTTATACAGCACTGCGCATAGCCTATACCTACAAGGCACAACAAACCTGGTGTTCATTATATATTGTTGGAAACATTTGTGTGAGTGTGTGTGTGTATTCTGTGAATTTAAAAAAGCAATTTTAGCAAGAAAAATCTAAAATGTATTCCCAAAATCGTGCAGGCCTTTCTCTTGATATCAGTATGTTCACTTTTTTTTTTTTCAGGGCCCAGATGCCACTGAGTCCTGCTGACTTCAACATTCACAGTACATGTCTCTGTACATGAACATGGTAAAGTGAAAATCAAACACCTTAGAAAATGAAAGGTATGTACAATGTTTTTAGGAATGGCACAAAGGTCTCTTTCTTCAATAAGTGCTTTTTTGTTGTGTATCTTTGGATTATGTTGTGTTGTAAATAAATCCAAACAATTTTAAAAGCCATTCTTTTTTAAATCTCCTCATTCTTTGTGCAAGGTTGGTCAGAATGATGGGCCCTGATAAGCTCCTAATAGGGCCATTAGGGAGGTTCTTTGTCTTTCTCAGGTGTGGAAAGCTTTCATATTAATGAGGTGATCCGCCCCTTCGCATATTGCTTTCTAACACAAAACACGTCGTAAAATTTTTAAATCAATATATTGTCTTCTCTGAATGAGCAGTCAGGGTGATTCTCACATAGTTTTAGAGCAAATATTCTAGGCTACGTGATACAATTTTCAAAAGTCTTGTGAAGAAATAATCAGTATGGGTTTCATGACCTTATTTCAGTGAGAATTTATTTTTGTATTTTCACAAACCACGCATAAATGTCATTATCTCAAAACTACAAACTTTTACATACATGCTGCTGATATATTATTGTAGCAGAGTTTGTGCTGAATACAGTGTAATTAGACTTTAGCCATGAAAATGTCACAAGTAACAGAAATAACCACAAATGTCAGAGCATGTCAGAACACCTCCAGGACCCAGAAAACAGCTCAGACCTCAGAGGGTTAAGTACAAGAAAAATCACAAACTTTAAAACTTTTATTCAAGTAATATTCTAAACAGTGGCTTTAACTTCAACCAAAGTCATTTTCTGGTAAGATATATACCTTTACTCAAGTGTGGCTTTCTGGTACTTCATCCACCACTGCCGACATGGCAGAAAGCAAATCCTGTTTGTTTTCTTTATTTTACAAAAGTACAAAGTTTTGTTGTTGTTTACACAAATAAAAGTAGACCGTTTTGAATGATAGATTACTCTTATCTGTATGACCATAAATGACTGAGTATTTTAAGTTGTTTCTGCTGTTATCAGGAAAAATGCAAGTGACCGCACCAGCACCTCCATTTTAGTTCGATTTTAGTTCTAGGAACTAATTTAGGTCCTACTTCAGAGTAGGGTCTAAACCAGCACTATAGGAACTACCCGTGACGTTAGTTTATGCTGATTGACCGAACGCACGCGGAACACCAGCACCCGCCATTTTTAAAACAGCTATAATGCTACTAATTTACTCCAGAAACTAACTATACAAACATGGAAAACAGTGATAGATGGGTCTCTAAACCTTTATGCTGAAGAGAAAATCCAACGCAACTTTGAGGGGACCAAGCCAAACATGATTATGTATTTCTGCCCAGCTAGCAACACTGGACATCAACCACACGGCATAGGCTAATAACCTTTTTTTCATATACTGTCTACTTTCTATAACAGTTCTATCTAATAACGTATTAACCCTCTGGGGTCGACAAACGCGCCCGCGCGTTTTGCTGGATTTTCGTCACATTGTTGCACAATAAACTTAAATTACTCCATCATTTATGGTCATACAGAAAAAAGAAATATAAAAAAAGAATCTGTGATATTTCTACTTTTGTATGTGTCCACTTACAATCAAATTAAAACATTGTGCTTTTGTCAAATAAAGACATTTTTTTTCTTGAGCACGTCTATAAACTGAAATCAAACTCAGCGAATACTTGTCACACATTTATGAGCCATATACCCTTATAAACATTTAAGTGTGTACTTTTAAATGATCGGATTCAAACTGAAAACAAATATTCTCTGTTTAAGTAATTTGTATAAAACCAACAAGATGTCCAGCTTCTCAACCGCTTCCTCATTATTTTTAATTTGACCACGCCCACTCGTGCAAAAGAGATTCACATGCAAATCTCCACATGGAACGCGAACGCGCTCGTTACCTCAAAAACAAAGCACGAAAGAATTTCACAAGTCTCTGCTTTTCGCCGAGTTTGAAAGACGCGCCGTGAGCTTACATTGGATTTTCCTCAGAAGAAGAAGAACGCGATTTGAAGACAAGAAAGATGTAAGAAATTCTTACATATTAGTTTGTTATTGTTGCATAAATTTCACATTGCAGTTGAACTGTTGCTAGATATATGGTGAATATTATAATATTTAGAGCCATGTTTACTGTTACTGTGTTTGTGGATATCTGCTCAAACATAGATATGTATATGGTAACCGTAATGTTTCATATTTTGGAACGCGATCGCGTTTGAAAAGCAAAACGCACCAAACGGCTTCATGTTTTTACTATTATCTCATTTCATATCATCATAACGAATGGAAACATTTGAAGTAACATGATAATCAATATATTTTTCTCTAGCTTAGTTGTTGCTGAAATCTTTTGGAAGATTTACAGGCTGCTATAGGTTATTGTTATTATTATTTTATGCAGCACTGCGCATAGCCTATGCCTACAAGGCACAACAAACCTGGTGTTCATTATATTATATATTGTTGGAAACATTTGTGTGTGTTTGTGTGTGTATTCTGTGAATTTTAAAAAGGAATTTTAACCAGAAAAATCTAAAATTTATTCCCAAAATCGTGCAGGCCTTTCTCTTGATATCAGTATGTTAACTTTTTTTTTTTTTTTTTTTTTTCAGGGCCCAGATGCCACTGAGTCCTGCTGACTTCAACATTCACATGAGTCTCTGTACATGAACATGGTAAAGTGAAAATCAAACACCTTGGAAGTGAAAGGTATGTACAATGTTTTTAGGAATGGCACAAAGGTCTCTGTCTTTGGATCATTGTTTTCAATAAGTGCTTTTTTGTCATTTGTTTTGTATCTTTGGATTATGTTGTGTTGTAAATAAATCCAAACAATCAAAAAGCCATTCTTTTTAAAATCTCCTTATTCTTTGTGCAAGGTTGCTCAGAATGATAGGGCCGTTAGGGGAGGGTCTTTGTCTTTCTCAGGTGTGAAAAGCTTACATATTAATGACGTGATCACACCTCCCGCATAGAGCTTTCTCACACAAAACACGTTGCACAAATTTTAAATCAATATATTGTCTTATCTGAATGAGCAGTCAGGGTGATTTTCACATAGTTTTGGAGAAAATATTCTAGGCTACGTGATACAATTTTCAAAAGTCTTGTGAAGAAATAATCAGTATGGGTTTTATGGCCTTATTTCAGTGAGAATTTTTTTTTTGTATTTTCACAAACCACGCATAAATGTCATTATCTCAAAACTACAAACTTTTACATACATGCTGCTGATATATTATTGTAACAGAGTTTGTGCTGAATACAGTGTAATCAGACTTTAGCCATGAAAATGTCACAAGTAACAGAAATAAGCACAAATTACAGAGCATGTCAGAACACCTCCAGGGCCCAGAAAACAGCTCAGACCCCAGAGGGTTAAACAGTACTGTTAGACAGATCGCTAACTAATAATAAACACAGAGAATGCGAGCATTGTTTGCTCTGGTGTGCTCAGCGCCGCCAAAATAAAGGTCCGTTGCGCTGTCAAAATAAAAGTCACCGTGCTTGCGTCACTCCCTTACCCCTCCTAGTTCCTATGGCCACTTGGCCAGTGCGAATGCAAACAGCAAAACCGAGTTTGGGGGAGAGTAGTTCATAGAACTGTTTAGAAGTGGACAGTCCCTATAACTAAGTTCCTGTAACTACTTGGTCGGAAAGCGGCTCAAGACTCTTCTCATTGACTGTTAGAGGGCAGCCCTAATGGTGTGCCCATTGTCCAGGTGTGACGATTATACATATAGAACATATAGATTTATTAGCTGGTGCTGCTTGCACTGCTCACTGAGGCACACATTCACCTGTGCCTCAAAAGGACATGCTTGTACCATCACAACTCAGATTTCCTATGAAGGAAGCAAAAGCAGGACAAAGGAGCATCTCATTCCCTACTCACGGAACCAGGGTTTCTTCACACTTTTTAAAGTCAAATTTAAGGCTTTTTAAGACCTTTTTAAGACCCGAAGAAATCAAAATTAATACCATGCATTAGGGGTGTGCAATATTGACAAAATATGTCTCTATTTTCAAAGTTTTGTTGATAATAATTAGATACTATTTTACTGATTGTGTTTCTGTGCTTGGTGCCATGGCTGGTTTAGGCCTGTTGTTGACAGCTGACTGATGAAGATATTCATATTTTTCATATTCTATGCAGTGGTCAGTTCACAGGAGTGACAGAAATTAACATTTTTATCAAGGGGTAATATTTGCCATCTTAAATTGATTTCCAGGGGCATTTTCATCTATATATGGACATTTGTAGATGTACAGAATGCATCACCTTTTATGTCAAATTCTAACATTCAAATTAAATTCTATTAGAATAATTACACAATACCAATGTTACCAGTCAAATTAAATCATTAAATCAAAATCCATCTTTGCAGTGCAGAGGTGACACAGAAGTGGCATCAGATCTGGCATTAATATATTTACACTGCATTTACAATTGCATAAATAAAGCTATGAGATTGTTAAATATGAACTGATTTCTAATTTTAACGTTCTAATTAAAGGGTACTTTAAATGTGAAACTAAAACTGCCAGTAGGTGGGGGCAAGTCACTGTCTTTATGAGTTGAGGGAGTAATTCATTCAATCGATTTGTTCAAATGGCTGATTCATTTGGGAAAGAAGCAAGTGATTGTTCAATGAATCATTAAATTGATTCGTTCAAAACGCGTATTCCATTAAAAAAATCATCGCTGTCTGTTGCATTGAGACTCTGCTATGGCTTAATTTTGAAATTCTTTTCAGCGAAATAAAGGGAAAACAAACAATATTGACAATATTGTTTATAAAATGTAACTCACAATGTTAATTTATTGTTAATTTAACTGTTAAATTAAATAAATTTGCAATTGTGCACGGGAAAACGGAACTCTTGCTGATGTGATATTGTAGGCCTATGATAACAACATAATATGATATAAATATAAGACAAAAACTCATTTGGGAACAACTGACATTTACCAACTTGCTTCTCCTCTGTTTTGCGTGCAGGAGATGAACGTAATGCTGCCGCAAATGTAACGCGAAATGTCATGTGAACAAGCAAATCCACAAAGAAAAAATAATAAATAAAAAAGTACGCCAATTAGATGGTTCTAATTTGGAAACCATTTAGATATGTCTAAGTCAAATTGCCATCGAAAATTTAAGACCTTTCATAAGTAAAAATAAGACTTTTTATGGCCTTAAATTTGAAAAATATAATTTAAGACTTTAAGACTTAAGGATTCCCTGGGAACTACGGTTACATATGAAACCGAGACGATCCCTTTCATAGGGCACTCGACACTGCATCAGTAGTGCTATGGAAACAGTATACCACAGAACCATACTACAAAGTAGCTGCTGGTTCCAAGTAAGAACTCCTGAAACATAGGACTGAAACCACTCTCTGATGGCACAGAGACTGCCTTTGCATATCAAGATGCATCAGATCAGATTGATGCTATGTGTATGTGAAGGAAGGAAAACAGTCACACTCAGAACTAAACTGTTCAGAACCACTTTAGGTAACACACAGAGTAAAAAACTCATGACACAAATGGGTTCTAGGCTGCTAATCTACCATCATGAAAAAACAAGCCATCTAAATTAAGGGAGTCACACACCAGACGAGAAGCGCAGTGGCGTGTCGCATCTAGGACAACTCGAGGTATTGCACACCGGACACAGAGCCGGCCCTACCAACAGACAGTACAGCCGGTCGCCTGGGGCCTCAGTTTATCTGGGGGGCCCCACGACCGCGAAACCATTAGAATAATCAGAGTGTCTATTTACACTAAGTGCAAATAGCCCACCTTGTTGGCAGATACAATGTCTGGTTAGGACAGACAATAGTATACAAAAGTCTATAATTTGTCAATAGTAGTGGCTTAAGGAGTAAAACGCTTAGCAGACACTTTTGATGCAAAGCAACCAGAGTTTGAATCCGCCTTTTGCCCGAACTCGTTCTTCTCACTTTTTCCATCTCATATAAGATTGGAAAGGCGTTTATTTTCAATAAATATGCAAAAAAATATGTGAAAATTGGAAACTAATGGTTATTTAATAATAAAGGGTTTATCGGGTAGGGGTAGGGGTAGGTGTATAGAGGGCTTTAAAGCCTTCATTTTTATTTCAAATAATTGTTCAATAAAGAACAACAGAATAAATAACATCCGAAAACAGAAGAAACGTGCACAGTAGCACTTCACACTAATGCCTAATACTGCCTGTGATATAGTGGGAGAACGTCTCGGTTACGTATGTAACCCTCGTTCCCTGAAGGAGGGAACGGAGACGTAGTCGACTGATTGGGATTACGCTTAGGGAGCCTGTCATCTTCTGAGTATTGTTAAAACGAACCAATGTACATTGGCATGCATGAACTGCATCACACGCTCCGCCCTGCAGCACGAGTATAAATACTGAAGTGGATGCATGCACCAGTTGTTTTTCGCTGAGCAGCCGATGCGAAGCCTGGAGTCAGCGGTGGTCCAGCAATAAAAACAGTTTTCTTTAAAAACAGGATTTTTAACTCAGCTGCCTAGCTCCCTGCCTAGCTTCCCCCAAGGGAAGGTCTCCAAGTGCAGTAGCACCAGAGATAAGCCCCAAGAAGGTAGAGAGGGGGCGCAAGGCGAATTCAGTCTCATTGCTCCCCTCAGGAACCCGACGATCAAGTCGTGCTTCCCTAAGGATTAGATCAACTGCATCATGATGTGCGTTAATATAAAGGCAACATACATTTTGAGGGTGGAGGGAGACAGCCCTCGCTCTGACCCATCTTGCAGCAAAGAAGCACAGAAGTGATCGAACACCTTCGGGGGTCTTCCCGTGAGAAGAACACCAACAACGAAAAGGTTCAACTTCAGGTCGTAAGCAAGCCTCACTTTTTAGAGGGCGCTCTCGCAGAAGTGATGGTATCTACATTCTTGAGGTAGATAGCTGAACCTCCGCATTGAGACCTGGAGTTCCCTGAGGTCTGGTGCGGGTGCCAACAGTGCCCCGTCCCTCAGATGTCTCAGAGGAATGGGTCAGGAAGGGGCTGTCGAGAGGAGCATAAGTTCGGGGGAACGAGGTCCAGTTGGGCCATTAACCCTCTGGGGTCTGAGCTGTTTTCTGGGCCCTGGAGGTGTTCTGACATGCTCTGACATTTCAGATTCAGATTCACTTTATTAGCCATTTGCAGTATGAAACCACATTGGAAAAAAATGTACAAGAAGCTCAAAGTGCAAAGTCGACACTTACGATGACACAACACAAAAGACAAACAAGCAAATGCCACATAAAGTCTTAAGAGTAAAATGCTATACATTAAAAATCTATACAGAAAATTGAAAAGCCTATTTTAAAAATGCTTTGTTTAAAGTGATCACCGCTTGGGGAAAAAAACTATTTAAATGGCGATCAGTGGAACATTTGACCGAGCGATACCTTCTCCCTGAGGGAAGCATTTCAAAAAAGGCCCTTGCAGGATGGCCTGAGGCATCATTAGCAAGTTGTAAAGCTCTTTTCAATAGTCTAGCTTTATATGTGGCCTCCAGAAATGGCAGAGTGCAGCCAATGGTCCTGCTGGCTGAGCGAACCACTTTGTTCAAAGCCCTCTTCTCTCTTAAAGTGAGATTGCCAAACCACACATTTATACTACTGGTTAAGACACTCTCAATTACACAAAAATAAAAGTTCAAAAGAATCTTAGTATTTTGAGTAAACTCTCGAAGCCTACGTAAAAAGAAGAGGCGCTGTCTCGCATTCTTAGCAATGTTAGTCGTATTTGAGCTCCAATTCAAATCGTGAGAAAGAGTCACACCCAAAAATTTACATTTCTCAACAATCTGCACATCAGAATCATGGATAGTAATAGGCAACTGATTCCTGTTGTGACAAAAATCAATAACAAGTTCACACGTTTTTGAAGTGTTCAAAAGCAAGTTATTTTCTCTACTCCATTGAACAACATTCTCTACCTCCTCTCGATAATGAGATTCATCATTTGAACTAATCAGCCCAATGATAGTTGTATCATCTGCATATTTGATTATCACATTATTATCATGAGATGCTACAAGGTCATGAGTGTACAATGTGAACAAGAGTGGACTCAAAATACACCCCTGCGGTGAACCGGTGCTAATATACAGCTCATCAGAAATGCAACCATTCATTTTGACCCTTTGTGGTCGACAAGTCAAAAAGTTAAAATCCATTTACAAATGGCATCATCAAGTCCAAGACATTTCAGTTTGTGAATGAGCTTTGTCGGGACCATTGAATTAAAAGCTGAACTATAGTCTAAAAATAGCATTCTAGCATATGATTTTTGTACATCAAGATGCTTATAGACAGAGTTCAAAGCAAGGGAAATGGCATCCTCAACACTTCTGTTTTTCCTGTATGCAAATTGAAGTGGATCTACAGACACAGGGATTTGATCTCTAATAAAGTCCAACACCAACCGCTCAAAACTTTTCATCAAAACAGATGTCAGGGCCACTGGCCGATAATCATTCAAACACGTCACAGGTGTCTTCTTGGGCACTGGAATTATGATTGATCTTTTAAAGCTGACTGGAACAGTGCACTTCCTAAGTGACATGTTAAAAAGATCAGTCAGAACAGGAGCAAGTTGCTCGGAGCACAGTTTAAGAACACGGGGAGGAATACAGTCCGGTCCAGGGGCCTTCCTAACCTTCGTCCTGGACAAGACCCTCTGGACATCCTCCTGAGTAATGGTAAAGCTCTGGTCATTACAAGCTGTGAGAACAACAGGTTCAGCATTTTCAATTTCAAAACGACAATAAAACTCATTTAGTTCGTTTGGCAAAAAAGGGTCAACATTGGTGATGATGGATCTTCCTTTAGGTTTCCAAGCGGTGATGGAATTTAACCCTTGCCACATACGTCGTGAATCCCCCTCCATGAAATGTCCCTCTAACTTAGCTCCATAGGCTCGTTTAGCGGCTTTAATGGACCGCTCCAGAGAATATCTGGACAATTTATACGCAACAGCGTTACCAGATTTAAAAGCCATGGCCCGCTGTTGTATTTTTCTATTTACTTCTGCATTATACCACGGGTTCTGACTAGCGTGCCGTTTTATTACCTTCTTTGGAACACAGCAATCGATACAATAGTCAATATACCCAGTCACTACATCACAATACTCATCCAAGTTATCTGAATGGAACACAGACCAATCAGTAGCATCGAAACATCCTTGTAGTTTCACTTCACTTTCCTTCGTCCAGCACTGAATGATGCATGATGAAGGTTTTGATTGTTTACTCCTCTGTACATATGTAGGAAGAAGTAACACAGAGGAGTGATCCGATTTTCCAAAAGCTGGTCTAAGCCTGGATTGGTAAGCAGATTTAACGTTACTGTAGCAGTGATCCAGGATGTGTGCTCCTCTAGTTGGATGTTTAACATGCTGATAGTAGTTGGGAGAAGCAGTTTTAAAATTACATTTATTAAAATCCCCAGTCACTATGACCACAGCATTAACATAGGAGTTCTCAAGTTTGTTTACAATGTCACTTAATTCACTCACGGCAACAGAAGTGTCCGCTCGCGGATGTATGTAAACTCCACACAGGAACATCACGGAGAACTCCCGTGGGAGATAAAAAGGACGGCATTTCATAATTAAACATTCTAAGTTTGTGTTGCAAGTTTTGTTCACGATGACACAATCCGTGCACCAGAGTTCGTTAATTAAAAAACACACACCTCCACCCTTCGATTTCCCGGTGCGCTCTTTCACTCTATCCAAGCGGTGGACAGAGAAACCTGGTGGCTGGAGAAAAGACTCCAGCACACCGCTGTGTAGCCACGTCTCTGTCAGGCAAAACACGGAGCAGTCCCGGGCCTCACGCTGGGTCTTGATGCGGCTCAGCAGGTCGTCCGACTTGTTCGACAATGACTGAACATTCGCCAGGTAGATGGACGGCAGCGGGATCCTCGACTGCCAGCTGCGTAGCCTCACAAGCAGCCCCCCTCGCTTCCCTCGGTGTCTGCGCTTCCGCCGCTGAGAGCCTGTAACGTCCCCACTCAGGGGCACAGGTGTACGGCACGTGTGGCGATATCTCCGCCCCGTCTCCTCGCTCTGCTCCCGACCTCTGTAGCCTGACTCCCGGCCTCGCTCACCACGAGTGGGGCACGCAACGAAATCAGCACACCTCAGTCCAATATTGACAGATGACAGTCCACAAATTTCCTCGCGGATTTTCAAAAGTGTCTCGCGACCATAGCTTAAAGTGGCAAGTGCATCAAAGACGAAAACAAACATAAAACAGACAGCGCACAGGAGAGCTCTTGCTACGGCGCCATCTTAGTAGGTTACCTTTTTTTGTGCTTATTTCTGTTACTTGTGACATTTTCATGGCTGATTACACTGTATTCAGCACAAACTCTGCTACAATAATATATCAGCAGCATGTATGTAAAAGTTTGTAGTTTTGAGATAATGACATTTATGCGTGGTTTGTGAAAATACAAAAAAAAATTCTCACTGAAATAAGGCCATGAAACCCATACTGATTATTTCTTCACAAGACTTTTGAAAATTGTATGACGTAGCCTAGAATATTTGCTTCAAAACTATGTGAAAATCGCCCTGACTGCTCATTCAGATAAGACAATATATTGATTTAAAATGTGTACGACGTGTTTTGTGTGAGAAAGCTTTATGCGGGAGATGTGATCACATCATTAATATGTAAGCTTTTCACACCTGAGAAAGACAAAGACCCTCCCCTAACGGCCCTATTAGGAGCTATCAGGCCCTATCATTCTGAGCATCCTAGCACAAAGAATGAGGAGATTTAAAAAAGAATGGCTTTTTGATTGTTTGGATTTATTTACAACACAACATAATCCAAAGATACACAACAAATGACAAAAAAGCACTTATTGAAAACAATGATCCAAAGACAGAGTCCTTTTTGCCATTCCTAAAAACATTGTACATACCTTTCATTTCCAAGGTGTTTGATTTTCACTTTACCATGTTCATGTACAGAGACTCATGTGAATGTTGAAGTCAGCAGGACTCAGTGGCATCTGGGCCCTGAAAAAAAAAAAAAAGTTAACATACTGATATCAAGAGAAAGGCCTGCACGATTTTGGGAATAAATTTTAGATTTTTCTGGTTAAAATTGCTTTTTAAAATTCACAGAATACACACACACAGACACACAGACACACAGACACACACACACACACACACACACACACACACACACACACACACACACACACGTTTCCAACAATATATAATATAATGACCACCAGGTTTGTTGTGCCTTGTAGGCATAGGCTATGCGCAGTGCTGCATAAAATAATAACAACAATAACCTATAGCAGCCTATAAATCTTCCAAAAGATTTCAGTAACAACTAAGCTAGAGAAAAATATATTGATTATCATATGTTACTTCAAATGTTTCCATTCGTTATGATGATATGAAATGAGATAATAGTAAAAACAAGAAGCCGTTTGGTGCGTTTTGCTTTTCAAACGCGATCGCGCTCGAAAATATGAAACATTCAAACGCGATCACACTCCAAAATATGAAACATTATGGTTACCATATACATATCTACGTTTGAGCAAATATCCACAAACACAGTAACAGTAAACACGGGTCTAAATATTATAATATTCACCATATATCTAGCAACAGTTCAACTGCAATGTGAAATTTATGCAAAAATAACAAACTAATATGTAAGAATTTCTTACCTTAAATCTTTCTTGTCTTCAAATCGCATTCTTCTTCTTCTGAGGTAAATCCAATGTAAGCTCACGGCGTGTCTTTCAAACTCGACGAAAAGCAGAGACTTGTGAAGTTTTTTCGTGCTTTGTTTTTGAGGTAACGAGGGCGTTCGCGCTCCATGTGGAGATTTGCATGTGAATCTCTTTTGTGCGAGTGGGCGTGGTCAAATTAAAAATAATGAGCAAGCGTTTGAGATACTGGACATCTTGTTGGTTTTATACAAATTACTTAAACAGAGAATATTTGTTTTCAGTTTGAATCCGGTCATTTAAAAGTACACACTTAAATGTTTATAAAGGTATATGGCTCATAAATGTGTGACAAGTATTCGCTGAGTTTGGTTTCAGTTTATAGACGTGCTCAAGAAAAAAAAGTTCACCGCGACGGGGAGGCAGAAAGCACACCCTGTTTATTTTCTTTATTTTACAAAAGCACAATGTTTTGATTTGATTGTAAGTGGACACATACAAAAGTAGAAATATCACAGATTCTTTTTTTATATTTCTTTTTTCTGTATGACCATAAATGACGGGAGTAATTTAAGTTTATTGTGCTACAATGTGAAGAAAATCCAGCAAAACGCGCAGGCGCGTTTGTCGACCCCAGAGGGTTAAGGGGCAACTAAGAAGACCTGCTCCTTCTCCTTCCTGACTTAGCACAGTGTTGTGCAAGAAGGCTCAATGGGGATTTTTAACGAATTTTGCGTGCGGGTCCCTGGGGTCAGCTGTATGCCAGTGTCTCCGTGTTTCAGGGAGTAAACAACTGGCAAGGGGATGAGTTCGGAGAGGCAACAGATGTAACTGTGTGGCCCCGAAGTGATCCCAGAACAGCTGGAACATCTGGGGATGGAGTCTCCTGGGCGGCATGATTGAGCAGGCCGGAACTTAAAGTGGAAGAAGAGACCTCAGAAGCTTCTGACTCCATAGGAGGAGGTGGCAGGTGAGTTGTGACATGCGAGGGAAGCGTATGTGCAATGGTCGCTGTACTGAGCAGCGCAGGCTTGCTGAGCAGCGGCATCAAGCAAGGGAACTGCTAACAACTCGAGGCAACGGATGCCAATGCAATGGGAGATTCGTCCAGACCCCCGTTACTGCATGGCCATTATACGTGGCCCCTCAACTGGTGTTCACCAGACACTTGTTCTAGGAGCGTTTGGCCCGGAGAATCAAAAGGTCTGAACACGGCTGAGAGTTTGTCGGCAGGCCGGGTGTTGTTAACACACGGAGCCCGAAGCGGGGTCTGAGTATGTAGTGCAACTCTTACCTGTCTCTACATGGCAGCAGAGAGTGCGTGAGAAGGCGTGACCGGGTCCTCGAACCGCACCCAACTGCCGGCTGGCGATACAAGACGCAGCTGAGGGGTGCAAGGTTTTACAGGGTCGCACACCACCAGACTGGCCCTCTTGGGACCCAGGAACAGAGGAAACTGCTCTTTCTTTGAAGTGTGGGTACCGCCGGCTCCGCTGTATTGGGAGCCAGCGGTGGAACAGACACACACACACACACACACAAACAAAGACTCCACCCGGCCCTCCACCGGGGGGAGGGAGTGGATAGGTGACCAACTCCGAGAGCACCCTCCTCCATCCCTGAGTGGCCTGCTCAGGAAGGCTTTCGCTGTCGCTTGCCATCTGGCTTGTCAGCGCCTGGAGAGGGCTGGGCACCCCTACTGCATCTGGCTCCATGCTGAGGCCTGGCTGGAGGCTGCTGCAGAGGCCCGGCGGGAGCAGGAGGCAACGCTCTCGGTGACGAGCAGGCAGAGGAACTGCCACCGGCGGTGGTGTGGAGGCAGCAGCGAGCCGCCGGGGCAGGATGTGCCGGAGGGCCTCCGTCTGCGCTTGGGCGGCAGAGAACTGTTGGGCGCAACTCTCCACCGCGTCGCCGACCAGCCCAACCTGGGAATTTGGGGAGACCAGGAACCGAACATTGTCCGCACCAGCCATTTCAACCAGGCTGAGCCAATGATGGCGCTTCCTGGACCACTAAGGTGGACATTGCCAGACCGATCGCGCACGCCACGACACTTTTGCCCCGGAGGGCAAGGTCGGATGCGGTGCGGAGCTTACCTATGAGCGCACGGTCTGGGCTACCCTCGTGCATGTCCACCCTCGTGCGGCCTGCCCTCAGGCGGGAGGGGGGGGGGGGGGTCATGAGGATCCCCCGTCCAAAAGGCAGTGGCCGCTGGACACAGGTGCACCTGTGTCTCGACAAACCGCTCCACTGGAGGGATAGCCTCGCAACCCTTCACCACTCCTCCGTCAAGGATAGTGAGCTATTCGGGCAGTTTCTGGCAGAGAAAGGTGCCGTCCATGACCTAGTAAGCTCTCCATGCACTTCAGGAAAGAAAGGTACTGGGGCGGCAAGCTGAGAACCAGCGCGGCCCGTCCCGAGATACCAATCATCCAACCGAGACTGTTCGGGACACGGTGGAGGATTCCACTCGAGCCCGACAGCCTCGGCGGCCCGTTTCAGCATAGCTGATGTTTCTGTAGCTCACCCATCCTGATCGGCATCCTGTCCTCTGGAGGGGCCCCGAATGAAATGGCTGGTCGGTCCATTACAGAGGGACCAGCACGCTCAACAGGGGGCTCCACCGGCTGCGATGTGATAGAGGAGTAAGGGGCCCACAAGGATTGGTTACCAGGCGGTAACCTGCCTCACTATGATCCTCCGATCACCCATCCCCACACGGCGCCATAGCGGGGCGTGGTAATGGGGACTCCACCTTTTGCATTAAGGCGAGTCTCGATCTCAACACCACAATAGTCATATTCTCGCAATAAGAACATGAACTATCCACAAAAGCTGCTTCAACGTGCTGTGATACATTTTTTTTTTGCAAACACATGATACAACTATTGTGATCGTCCATTTGGGGGGACAGGGAACGATCGCAGGAAATGGGACCCATCACCAGTGCCGGAGCACACGGGAATGACTGCGGCAACACTGAACAGTGAACTGACACAGTGAAGCACTCACTTTTCCGCCCTCTAACCAGCCCTCAACAAACACAGAAATTTGATGCTGTTAAAACAGCAGTTAAGAGCTCAAAGCTCACGATCACTGCTGCACTGGCGCTGTAGAACCACCAGCACTGGAAGAGTCTTCCAAGAAGAACACTGACACACTCGCTCGTAGTAAACAGCACTCTTCAGAGACATCGACACCGATCGGCTCTGAAGCGAAAGACAACTGGTGCGTGCATCCACTTCCCTATTTATACCCGCGCTGCGGAGCGGAGCATGTGATGCAATTCACGCACACCAATGTACATTGGCTCCTTTTAACAATACTCGAAGATGACAGGCTCCCTAAGCGTGATCCCAATCAGTCGACACGTCGAGCGACTGAAAGGGAACTAGTACCGTAAATATCACAATATTCATATACACTTGTGTCACATAGCACAGTTGCCACTCTTTCACCTAGATATCATCATACAGTCTGTGTCTGTTCCCTGAATTAGGAAATACAAAAAACTCCCAAACCCATTTAAGGGTAATAATTTAATTGATGTTCAACAAATAAAAAACAGATATAATACAGATGAACAAATGATAAAGCTCGGGTTGCTGAATATTCAATCCCTTACTTCAAAAGCACTTATTGTTAATGATATGATTATAGGTTATAACCTAGATGTGCTGTGTTTGACAGAAACCTGGCTAAAACCAAACGTTTACATTACTTTAAATGATTCCACCCCCCAAGATTACTGTTATAAACATGAACCTCGTCTGAAAGGCAAAGGGGGAGGTGTTACTGTAATTTATAGTAATATCTTCAGAATTACTAAGAAGTCCAGTTTCAAATATAATTCTTTTGAAGTGTTGGTGCTTAATGTAACAGTATCTAGTGTAAATGATAAATCACGTTTGAGATTTGTGCTGGCTACTGTATACAGGCCACCAGGGCATCATACAGACTTTATCAAATAACTTTCTATCAGAGTTAGTACTGGCTGCAGATAAAGTTGGTGATGATTTTAATATACATGCAGATAACGAAAAAGATGCATTGGGATTGACATTCTGAACTCTATTGGAGTAATGGCTCGTTTCCACTGAGCAGTACGGTACGGTACGGTATGGTTCGGTAAACCACGAATCGGCTAGTGTTTTCACTGCCAACAGTACCCTTGCTTGTGTAACGACTGGGCTATGAATCATTCTTTCATTTGTTTTTAATTAACAATTCTGACTCTGTGTTTTCTGAGCACATTCCTTCTGAAACCCAAAGCCTTTTACACTCTGAACTCATTGAATGTAAATCAGGACTCTCGAGCATCTAAATTACTGGCATGGAGCCACCAGGTCTGGGTTTAGATTGCTCTCTGACACCCTTTTATGACTCTGCGATTCTCTCAGACACACTCCAGAACCTAAAACCAACATTTTTCTTCCCCTGTGGTGAGCTTCAGAGAGACCCACAGAAGAGATAAGGACTTTCTCCTGACACAGACAGTCCAACACACACACACACCCAAACTTTGAACATTAAACTCATCATAAAGTAATTTCTAAAGGTATATGATATATTTTGTGATGTGTTGCATGTTTCCCATGTTACAACAGCATAGCCATGATTTTTCTAGTCATGTAAGTGAACTTTAAATGCCTATAATCGTGCTTTTGATTGTAACTTTGTATCCTTAACTGTTTTACATTTCATTCTTGGTATCTGTTTAACCGTCTCGCTCTGACTGAACCAACCGTATACAGGAGATTACAATAAAATGTATTCTTCTATGTGTACCATCTTTCTGGGTAGAAATGACAAGTTCTAAACGCCGTCATAAACTATGTAGATGAACCGTCTGACAGGACAAAAAAAACTTTTCCCGCCTCAGATTCTCGGACGGTCATTGGTTGTTCGCGCGAACAGAGGCGTGAATCCATCCTCTCCATAAGAGACTGACACAAAGTTTCTCGAGCACTTCGTCAGTGAGAGGTTTCCGATTCTAAAAACTCCTTAAGGAGTTTTCTCCGTTTTTCTTTTCTTTTAATCTGTGTACTTATTTTCGTCTTCGGACTTTTCCTACGTTCAGTGAAGTGAACAGCTGGCAACTTTAACTTTGAGTAGACTTAAACTTCCCGCGAACTCCGTTTGCTCCAGAAGTACGAGAAGGACGCACAGCTCTAAAGGAACACACACATGCTGTTTCCGCAGTCACACCGAGACTCTAATGCAAGTATTGAGCTTTTAATGCGTTTAAGATTGTCTGCCCCTGCCTAAGGTGATTTGATTCCTTGTTGTCTCTCTCAAAGGTTACCTTTGTCTGTGATTTTGCCATACGGTGATCATTCCGTGATCTCTCCCTATTCATCTCTCACTTTCTCTCTCTCATTCCCTCTCAATCTCTCTCTCTCACTCCCATTTCGTTATCCGTTTTGTTTTTCTCCGGTTGTATATACATGTATCCATGTGTAAATGTAGAATTCTGTATTCGTAGTTTCATTTTATTAAAACCATTATATTCTTGATTGCTTCTGTCTAAGTCAAGTCAATGAGAAGTACGATTCAGCTAAAAAGCTTTTATTATTTACTACGTTGAGTAGTTTAATTTTGTAAACACAGGAAAATTAATGTTCACGGCCAGAAAATGTATCTTTCTTGGAGTTTGTAAGAAGGGTAATTTTTCTTGAGAGTTGATAAAGTCGTCGTACGGTCGGTTTGCTGGACGAACAGATTGTTCGATAACTAAATTAATTCCATTAAAGGTTATCTCATATAATCGATCTGTAATAAGACTATTGATATATTAATGACGAACATAACTCATTGTGGTGGTAATATGCGATACATATTAATCATATTCCTGATTAATTATTAAAATTCCCTTCATATATTATATGAGCTAATGCGGTTACACTTGATAGGTGTGGTGTAGCCTATGCCGGAAAGAAGCAATCAACGTCATTTTCATGCAAAGAAGAAACGCGATGGATGACATACAGCAGATCTTGTTCTTGCTTCTCGGCATGTTGCTGTTTGTCACAAGAAGACAAGCGCCGACATTAGGCGTTTCTCAATACCAAGTACGCTGTAAACGCACTGGGTAGTACATTAACATTAGCTCAAATGATATATAGGGAATTTTAATAATTAATCAGGAATATGTTTAATATATATATCTCATATTACAGTTACATTAAATTATCGAAGTTGAAAATAGATCAATTGTATATATGAATAATCAATCACAACGGATCATAATTCCTCATTCATATATCAATAGTCTATTTCAGATCATTATATGAGATAACCCTTAATGGAAATTAATGTAATTATCAAACAGTTGTTTGTCCAGCAAACGGCCGTAAGATTAACTTATCAACTTATCAACTATAAGGAGTTATCACTTCTTATAATTTCAGGAAGAATAGTTTCTGGCCATGAGACTATTCTCCTGTCCTTATAAAATTTAGGTTACTGAAAAGTAACAAATAAGCTTTGTAGCTTAAGATCGAACATTTCATTGACTTTGTTACATGAGCATTTTAGACAGAAGCAATCAAGCATATAATGGTTTTAATAATGCAAAACTAATAAATACATCAAACTACGATTCACACAGAGTAAATATGCGTATAACAATACAAACAGTAAAAACAATACAAGACAAAACGGACAACAGATGAGAGAGAGAGGATGAAAGGGTGAGCGAGAGAAAGTGAAAGCAGAATCTGCGATCAGAGAGAGATCACAGTATGGCAAAAATCACAGACCAGGTAACCTTTGAGAGAGACAACAAGAACTCAAGTCACATTAAAAGTTCCATAAAACTATACTTGCAAAATGGTTCTCTTTGTTGCTGAAGAACACAGAGTCGTGCTCGTGCGTGTGTCCTTAAGAGCAGCGTGCGTGTGTTTCCTTAAGGAAGAGGAGCTTGCACTCCATCTCTTCCGTTGAGCGCGGTCGCGGGAATTTCAAAGGAGTCTTTTTCTTTGAGTTGAAGTTGTCGGCTACGTTCGTTTCACTGAACGTAGGGAGAGTCCGAAGACGAAAATAAAGAAAAGACTGAAGTTGCCCATCCCTGGTCTAGATGGCGCTGTTCTGTGGCGACAAGCAGCTTTAGCTCGTGTCTGTGTTATTGTGTTTTAAACATCTTTTAGGGTTTTAATTCCCCTTTGTGGTGTGCTGTTTAATGTTGTCTGAACATTGCTGAATATCTGAGGGATGGAAGTCACTTTTTACGCCCTATTTTTAGTGACTGTTTTAAACTTCGTTTGGAGTGACCAGCAGCAGACATTCCGATACACCCGCAAATTCCTATTGGGATTACAATGGTGCTATCCTGCCGTGACAGACTTCAACATCAACTCTCTGGCTGGGAATCTGCCTCTGGAATTACTTATTGATAGAAACAATAAGTTTACAAAACAAGGCCAAACCAGGAAGCAGGGGAAAAGGGGTGGTGTGAAACAGCGAACCAGGAAGCTATTGAGCAGGAATCGCATCCCCTTGCCTTCAGTCATACTGGCTAATGTGCGGTCCCTCAGGAATAAGATTGAGGAATTACGGGCAAATGTTTTGCATCTGCGGGACTACAGGGATGCGTGTCTTATGGCTTTCACAGAGACTTGGCTCACTGAGTCGGATTCGGACTTGGCACTGGAGATCAGCGGCTTTGGAGCCCCTCTGCGCCTGGATCGGGACAGTGAGGTGACACATAAATTGCTGGGCGGTGGGGTCTGTCTGTACATAAATCGCAGATGGTGTAGCAATTTTACTGTGAGAGAGCGGATTTGTCACCCTGACATAGAAACTGTTGTCTGTGTCACTACGGCCGTACTACCTCCCCAGAGAGTTTCCCCAGATTTTTGTGACTGTGGCTTATATCCACCCCAAAGCTGACGCCAAGTCCGCCGCGGATATTGTTTTTAAAACCATAAGCAAACTTCAGTCTATCTCCCCTGCTGCTCCTAATTTTATTTTCGGCGATTTTAACCATTGTTATTTAAAGAAAATACTGAACAGCTTTTATCAGTATGTAAAATGCCCTACACGTCGTAATAAAACTCTTGACCTGTGGTGTTAAACTGTTTAACGGTCTAACTCCACAATAACGTACTTCACAGTTCACAGTCTTTGTAATATGTTTTACGGCTCCATTAAAGGCGCATATACGTCCAAGGCGGGGCCAGCGCTGGGTGCCTCTGACCATAACTCTGTCCACCTCTTACCCGCCTACACCTCGGTGTTGAGGAGGGAGAAACCTGTTAGAAAACTAGTGAAGGTTTGGTCGGAGGACAGCTCTTCAGCGCTACAAGCCTGCTTTGAGTGCACAGACTGGACAGTGTTTCAGGACTCCTGTTCTGATATTGATGAACTTACTGACGTTGTCTGCAGTTACATCTCTTTTTGCAAAGACTCTGTTCTCCCAAGCAGGGAAGTCAAGGTGTATCCAAACAACAAACAGTGGATCTCTAAGGACATTAAAGAGTTGCTAATCAAACGAAAAACTGATTTTAATGAAGGTGATGTGTATGCAGAGAGGGCTGTGAGAAAAGAGATCAGGGCTGAAATTAAAAAAGCTAAATTAAGGTATAAGGAAAAAATTGAGGCAGAGTAATAATTTAAAGAAAACCTGGAATGGTATGAAAACATTGATTGGGTCTAATGATAAAGCTAACAGAGTTGTCCTGGATGGTTTTTCATCTGATAAACATTTGGCTGATAAATTTAATGTATTTTATTCTCGATTTAACAATTTGGATTTTGATGTTGAAATGGAAGGTTTCAGGGCTATCACACAGGCAGCTCCATCAATTACTGTTGACAGCAGTACTGTGGCTAACATTTTCAGGCGCACCAGATCAAAAAGTCTGGGGCCAGATGATATTTGTGGGCAATTATTAAGAACATGTGCAGATCAACTCTTTCATATCTTTCAGTTCATTTTTAATTTGTCCTTATCACAACAAAGAGTCCCTAGAAGTTGGAAGCATTCTATTATTGTGCCTTTAGCCAAGTGCAGCTCCCCAAAATCCTTGAATGATTTTAGACCTGTAGCCTTGACCTCATTGGTTATGAAAAGCTTTGAGAAAATTATCAAAGAGGCTGTCTTACTGCAGGTTGGAGATCAGTAAGATCCACTACAGTTTGCATACAGGTCTGGCAGGGGTGTGGAGGATGCTGTGATCACACTTCTGCACTTTATTTTTAGTCATCTGGATAGAGCAAAGACTCATGTCAGACTTTTATTTGTTGATTTTACTTCTGCTTTTAACACCATTCAGCCCTTTCTGCTCGCTGAGAGACTGATTGCAGATTTTAACCTTGATTTGAATTTGGTGGGCTGGTTATTGGATTTTTTAACAGATAGATCCCAGTGTGTGAGGGCAAACAGCACCCTATCTGAAGTCACTTTTACATCCACTGGTTCCCCCCAAGGTTGCTGTCTGTCTCCTCTCCTGTACATCCTGTACACAAACCAGTGTCGCAGTTTGTACCAAGATAGATATATACTTAAAGTCCCTGTAAAGTCAAAATTAAGGATGTGTTCTGAGTTTGTCACACCACAGAATAATGTGTTATTAGCCACCCAGCCAAATATGAATGATAAAAAAATCAGCCAAGTAAATAAAATAAGCGATCAAAATCTTGAAAAAAATAGCAGTCGTCTCTGCTCTCAAACGCTGGGGGCGTGTCTGCTGGCTGCTCTGAAACCACGCCCACTCGCGGGAAAGTTGACTCGTGCACTGCCGATGATGGCATCAGTTGTCGGCTGACAGGATGAACGCCGAGGCGGGAGATAGTCGGCTCGGCCCCATTCACCAGTAACAGCGGATTATCAGTGAATTCCAGTTGTCTCCGACGAAAGTTTATAAAACTATCCTGTGTAAAATGATCACTACAGAGGCGGGTGTTGGTGGTTATCCTTCCTCAGCTCTCCATCAAAGCGGCTCTTCACAAAATTAATCCACCTCTTGTTGATATGATCGTTGTTTGGAAATTTAAATAAGGACACCGATCTGTTTTGTAAGTGATCGCATCCAGGTAATACGCATTTCCGTGACGAAGGCATAGCTAGCTAGCAAACTGTAGGCTGTAGTAAATAATACTGACTGTAACTCGCGATTGAGCGGCGAACTGATAGGGGAGGGGGCAGCCTCAGGGGCTCCAGTGCGTCATCAAGTAGGGGCGTGTCCAGGAGCTCAGGGGCTCCAGTGCGTCATCGAGCCCCCGTTTTAGCCCCGCCCAAAAAATCCGAAACACAGCAATGGTGTTAAACTGTTTAACGGTCTAACTCCACAATAACGTACTTCACAGTTCACAGTCTTTGTAATATGTTTTAGCAATACATTTCTAACATTTATAATGTGTTCAGAATTTTTTTTTAGAATTGCCTTTACAGGGACTTTAAATTTGCTGATGATTCTGTTATTGTCAGCCTGCTATCAGGGAATGAGCGGGACCATGGGCCAGTCCTTGGTGACTTTGTAGAGTGGTGTGATAGTTCCTTTTTTACAGCTGAATGTATCTAAAACTAAGGACATGGTCATTGACTTTGAGGACACCACCTCCCCTTACAGTCACGGTTATTAAAGGCACGGACATTGAGCTCGTGGAGACATATAAATATCTTGGTGTCATTTTAGACAACAAATTGTGTTTTGAACCTTTAGTTGACGCTGCCACAAAGAAAATCCAACAAAGAATGTACTTCCTTAGGAAAATTAACACTTTTAATGTTTATTCAGAAATGATGACTCTGTTTTATCGTGCTTTTATTGAATCGGTTTTATCTTTTTGTATAGCTGCTTGGTTTGGAAGACTCTCCCTGACAAATAAAAACAGACTTGGTAGTCTGGTCAAAGTGGCGAGTAAGATTTCCAGGAGAAGTCAGGCTCAACCAAGGGAGTTATACATAAAACAGGTCCAGAGGAAAGTTAGAGTTATAGCTCATTCACAGGATCATCCCTTTAGAACAGAGTTTGAGCTTTTGCCCTCTGAGCGGCGCTATCGAGTTCCTAGCTGCAGAACAAAGAGTATGCATATATCTTTTATTCCGTCAGCTGTGAGGCACCTTAATGGCACTTAGCACTTTATATTAACTTGCACAAGTTGCATTCTGTCCTGTACTTTATTTATTTATTTATTATACATTATGTACATTGGGCTTAAATGTGAATTCCTTCTCTGCTGGTTGGTTTTGTTGGTGAGTGTTGTTGTATGTTTATGTGTTTATGTGTTTTATGTGGAGCATTGCTGCAAATCCAATTTCCCTTGTGGGACAATAAAGGTACTTTGACTTGGACTTTGACTTAAAGAAAAAGAGAAATGGAGAACGCTCCCTAAAAGGGAGCCATGGATCTTCTCACTGCCGAAGTGTGTTCGTAACAGTGCAACGTTACCAAAGAAATAATTCAGAGTTTATCTCCCTCGTGGAGGGAGAGGCGAATATGAAAATAAAACTTAGTAAAGAAAAGAAAAGAAAGGTCGGAAACGACGCGGCAGTGCGCGTCCGAGGACGGTGGCCAAAGCCCTGTCCGAAGTTTGACCGAAGGGAGAGAGAAACGGGCAAGTTCCTTCTTTTGAGGGAATCCTGTCCACGCCCCTTTTTACGGGAAGGGCAAATTATCTGTCGAGATTTTCGAGCGGGACGATTCCTTTGTTTGTTTGGAACAGCCTCCTGGCTCGAGTTACAGTGGTGTTTGACTTAAGCCTTTCAGCTCCAGAAATATGAAATGTGTAAAACAACGTACATTACTGCATTCTGCTATCGGAATTCGACTCCGTTAGATTAAGAGAATTACAGAGATATCAAACACGTCACATGAAGATATAGGAATACAAAGTTACATAAGATATGCATATTATAAGCTTTTAAAAGTTCGTTCCTTCAAACAAACGTCATACACGAAGTAAATATAAACTGGAAAACACACAGGAGTATATGAAATATGACATGCTTATATTCTAATGTTTAAATGTTCAAAGTTTGTGTATGTGTGTGCGTTAATGTGTGTGTTGGAATGTCGGTCGCGTTGCGCTTCCCATTATCTCTCTTGCAGAGGAACTGGATAAGCTGCTGAAGCTTGGTGGTCATAAACTTTATTACCTGCCATGAGATCGGGTTACGGGATGCGATTCCACTGGGAGAACATTCTTCAAAAATACATTTCAGAGCCACACACTAGAAGATCATAACTATATGATCAAAACAAAACCAATCAAACATGCATACAGGAAGGTCAGATACAAGTCTGTGTTACATACAAAGGACGTGCGTGTGTAAATGTGTGTGTGTGTGTGTGTGGGGAGATTTGAGTCAGGGGATTAGGTCGACCATTGCTCGACAACGCTCGGCTTTGTTATAAATGTGTCATGTGCCACGGGAGACCCCAGCCAGAGCGGCGCCCCTGCTTGGTCAACATGCCCCAAGGGGGTTGTAAACAGAATGCTCTTTGTTTACTCAATAAGAAACGAGCTGTGTTTGCAAATCAGGATTCGCTAATCAGTGTTTCCCCTAGAAATTTTTCCAGCAGCGGTGCTGTTACGTGCCGGAGGTTGTTTTCAAGCCGGTCGCGGGGGTCCGGGGGTGCAAGATTTTTTTTTTTTTTAATAACCCCTTAAACCATGACTCCTGGCAAGTTTTGTGGATAGAAATGGACATTTTGAGACATACAAATTTGACATACCATCAACAGAAGGCATGATTATTGCAGCACGTACCTTGAACTGGTCACAAACAGGATTAGGACAGGATTATTCATGTTTTTCTTTTGTGTTAATTTTCAGCTGTAAGGTAGAAATTGATAGTGGAAAAATGAAACTCTTTCCTCCCTCACCTGCACTACTGATCTTTTTTTCTGTAACACACTGTAGCACTTAGATACATCATCATGTAACCAGTACTTTAATTTATGTTGACGTGCAAAGAGTTCATCAGGGGCAGGGGCTCAAATGTAATGCTGTGATTAATCACATTTCCCCCAAACTTGTAATCATCAATATTTAAATGTAGAATCACTAATTAAATTAAACACACAAAAAAGGGAAAAAAGAGAAAAATGTCCACACAAATTGGACAGAAAATAGCCCTATATTAAAATATAAAAAATCAATATATTATTCTTCATTCAGTTCTATGCAACATACTCAGATTTAACAGATTTATTTTTTGACTAATTATCAAAATAAAGTATAGTCATGCAAAGCTCTTATTACCAGAGCATGTGACCAGAGCAGGTAATTTTACCATTGTTGCCGAGCATGGCTATACCAGCTCAGCAAACAGAAGTCTACTACTGAGAAATTTAACGTTATTTGAGCGGACTTTGCTTTTCCAGTGCATGATCGGCGTTTGGGCCGTTAAGGAGCAGAACGCGCAGCGCAAACACAGAGCGGAACATTGAGCAGAGAGCGCAATGCGCCGACACACACTCACACACACACAGAACGGAGAGCGCTGCGCAAACACCGAGCGGAAAAGACCCGCACATGAAGTTACGAAACAAGCTGCGCGAGAATGAAACCTGATCGCCGAACACGGAGGGGCGGGACGGCATATTTTCCATAGACAGTAAAAAAAATGGACACAGCGACCGCATAGACTTCAACGGAGAAAAGTTCGTACCGCGAACTCCTTTCCGAAAGCGCTTGCTCGCTCTCCCGTGGCGTCTGTCGTTGTGTCTGTTGTTGCGTCGCTTCTATTATGAGTGCGCTTTCCGCGTGCCCACATTTGAAATATTTGCATGTGAACGACTCCTTATGACAACGTAAGTGAATGTCGTGATATTACTGATGATGTGAAGATTTTGCAGTGGCGCTGAAAATCCAGCGGCGGCGCTGCGCCGCTACTTAATACATTGTAGGGGAAACACTGCTAATTCAGAACATCTGGCCGGATACCCTGTCCATGTCGTTACAACGCAAAGTTCGGACTTACCAAGTCCGACTCTGGAGAATGACTCATGAGGACGCGAGTCCGGTGATTCTGCAAATGGAACAGCGCGTTCTTGAAAGCGTCACTCAACTCGCTCTGCTACACCAGTTATCTCTGTATGTATATTTTAGGCAACAATAAAATGAAATATGTTATAAAACACCACTCTGCCTCTTTTTGTTTTTGTTTAAAGGAATACTCCACCGTATTTTCATATTAAACTATGTTATTCCCTTAACTAAGACGAGTTGATACCTCTCTCGTCTCAGTGCGTGCACTAAATCGCTGTCTTGCGCGAAACTTTTTTAGCACTTAGCTTAGCCCAGTTCATTCAATATGGGCCAAGCAGAGAAGCAACAAAACACCTTGACGTTTTCCCTATTTAAATACAGTTACTCGAGTAGTGTAACTCGACCTAGGACGGTGACACAAAACAAAACGTTGCGCTTTTCTAAGCGTGTAAAATGGATAACTATATTGTATGGCGGAATACCATAGCAAGTGCTTGCCAAGATATTACTGCGCCCAAGTCGAAGTGCTTCCAAGCACTTGCTATGGTATTCCGCCATACAATATAGTTATCCATTTTACACGCTTAGAAAAGCGCAACGTTTTGTTTTGTGTCACCGTCCTAGGATAGTTACACTACTCGAGTAACTGTATTTAAATAGGGAAAACGTCAAGGTGTTTTGTTGCTTCTCTGCTTGGCACCTATTGAATGAACTGGGCATTCTCTGGCTAAGCTAAGTGCTAAAAAAGTTTCGCGCAAGACAGAGAGATTTAGTGCACGCACTGAGACGAGAGAGGTATGTATCAACTCGTCTTAGTTAAGGGAATAACATAGTTTAATATGAAAATACGGTGGAGTATTCCTTTAAATTCCTTTTCGTTTAAATATAATATACAAATATTAAACATTTTAATATGGTCCAGGCAATATGTGCATTTGTACTAAACAACAGATGTTAGAGTAAACAATATTACAGTGATCATCTTCACTGTAATAAAATTAAAAATGACAAAACTCAACCCAGTCTCTTTTTGTTAAATTTCAGTTTTATCAATATAGTCGGGGAGCCAAAGTCTCAAAAATGGGTTGAACCTGACATGGTCTGCCATACTTTTTATTTGTGTTTTTTTTTTTCTGTTAACTTTGACCCTAAGAACCAATAATTGGAGGGTCTGCTCTGCCGGAAATCTCGCGAAAAAAAATTGTGGCCATTTTAGTGTAAGCAACCTTTATTTTTTATCAGAAAAATGTGAAAATTTTTTTTTTCTCAAATCCTCAGTGGGTTGGGTAGGCTGTCAATAAATGCATTCCAGATACACAGAACACATGTGCTGACAACATCCACTGAAAAAATAACTCTTAAAACACATTTCTACATGATTTTGCATCAATTTAATTAAAAAAAATAGGCGTTTTCTCACTTTTTTCCAATATTTTCATCTTTACTTCATTGGCAATCAACTATTCCCCCAAGTTATGACATCAGTCAGTATGTCATTCTTTTCACTAAACAGAATACTCATTCCACAGAAAAAATCATAAAATTCCAACCAAAAACAATGGATCTGTGATGATTTCACTACTAGTTGATCAACAAGCTCAGAACCTCAATAGAATTTTTAGGCTACTCTCAAAATTCTGAAAAACATGCTGGATATTTAACATCATGGCACACTTATGCACACACACATGATCTTAGTAATATGAATGAGTTTGTTTGGAACCAACCAACCAACGGTCATCATTGTCTGTGGTAAGTGACAGTGACTTTAGTGAATACCGGTAGGTCTGACCCAGCATTTTTGGAAAAGAATGGTAATATGGATATTGTAATGGTGAATAACTGAAAGGACCACGGCAGTTTTCAAACAAGTATATTTCTGATGATTCCTCATCCCAAAAGTATCCCTGTAGCAGTAGTATTCATTCTCTTCTAGTTTACTTAGCTAGCTTTAGCCGTTTTAGCTAATTTCTGTGGTTTCTTTAAACGGCCATAACTCCTCACATGAATTGGGTAGAGACTTTTTTTTTTTAAATGCTCAGAACAGTGTTAATTTTGTTGACACTATAATTTTCGTCATTGTTTTCGTCAACGACATTTTTTTGTCATTGACATTGACGAAAGTGTCAATAAATTTACCTCATAGTTGTCATCATTTAAAGTCGCCATGAACCGGAAGTTACAAACGACTTTTCTCCAGTGTTGTGACATATTTCCAAGTGAAACCGAATATTGAATAGAGGGCAGGGTTTTACTTTAGCGCTCCTCCTCTACATCTCTCGCTCATAGCAAACTAACGGTTTGAGGGGAGTTGCCATGCCCTCGCACCATAGCACATGACAGGAAGAGAAGAGAAGTCATTTTGAGGGGGGAGGGAAGGATAACATATTTGATTAAAGAATATAAGGGCACATGAATTTAAAAAAAATTAATGAAGTGCACAGATAAATCATTTCTAATAAACACTACAATATTACATATAAAAATACGAATTGTGTAAAATTTGTTTTCACATTTTTATTCATTTATCGTCTCGTTTTCGTCTGTGATTTTTTTTTTTATGTCACTGCAGTTAAATCTGTGTCTGTATTGCATGTTCAAACTTTAAAAATTATTCAAATTAACAGGTTAATTAATAGATGTTTTCTCCGGGAGTATATAATGGGTTTGGAAATTTTAGAGAAATTCTAAATTAATGCATTACAATTTAACTAAACCCATTCGATTTTAGATTTAGTCGACTAAAATCTTATTGTATTTCGTCGACTAAAACTAGAGTAAAACTAAAACAATTCAGATGACTAAAATATGACTAAAGCTAAAATGCCATTTTAGTCAAAAAACTATGACTAAAACTAAATCAAAATTTAATGTAAAAATGAATATGCTGTAACCAACAGAAAGGATGATGTCTCATACAGACTTGACAATCAGCTGAAAGCTCAATGTGACTTTCTGGGGAGGAATCCTTTGTGGCACACACAATGTCGTGCAAAGTACACAAATCGTAAAACTGTTGACCAGAAGAGGAAAAAAAGTTGAAAAGCCAGAAGGCACTTCATTTGAAGCAGAACTTAATCCGAAGCCAGACAGCAGCAGGCCTACTAAAAAAACATGGATGTCAATGCCACAGCCCATCAAACACAAGGAAGAGTGCTTCATTTGTTGAAGAGCATGCACGACCAGAGGGAATAGATCCCCCATTTTGATCGCCACTTATGACAGATAGAATGCAGTATGGGAAACAGCAAACAAACTTGAAGATGAAGAGATACTACACAAGATTCATGGTCCTGATGGAAACAGGTGTACTGATATGATTGTTGAGGACTTCCGATACCACAAGGAATGCATGACCAACTTCCTGACAAAGCGTCTTCGTTCACAGGAAAAGACTAGTACTGCCACCACTCGATATGATGCTGCACTGAACCAACTCACATCTCGGATAGATGAGCCCCTTTTCAAAGTGAATGCCATATTCTTCGTTACAGCTTTGAGGGATGAATTTCATAAATACTTGGAAAGCCATGGAGTTCACAATGTTACTTCATATAGATGTTAGTCCTTGATTGCCCGCTTTAGAAGGCAATATGAAGTAGGTGGCAATTGTAAAATAATGGTTGTGCCACAGAAAGGATGTTCTAGCCTGATTTGCTCAGCAGAAATGAATGTTGGCTGCATGCTCTCAAAGTTGAAGGAACTTAAGGAGAAAACTGAAGAGGCAGAGTATGAAGAAGAAAGTGATGATGAGTTGACACCAGATGACACCATAGTCTCTTCCTACAACACTGCAAAGAGTGTTTTAACACTAACAAAAAAAGTGACTGGAAGGAGCTCCAGGACCAACGTAAGCAGGCCCTGAAGAAAGCAAGAGAAGCCAGAACAGCTCAAGCCAGTGGAAGTCACCAGATGCCTGGAAGTATGACTGAAGACCCGTCACTGCAGCTAGAGATATCATACCTGGAGGCATCCCGAAGAGTGAGCTCTAACCTGTATAACCACCTGGCATGGATGATAACAGATGCATCTCCAGACTTAGGTCAGGATGGCCGGGTGAAAGTCAGTCCTAAGCAGCAAGAACAAGTTCTCAACCTTGCCCAGGATGACCCCACACCAACGGTTAGTTTACCTCTACTAAAAACCCGCCAACCACCTTGGAATCTTCTCAGCCTTTTCAAACCAAGGAAAGCCACCTCAGTCTAAAAGATTGTCAAAAGAGTCACTCCCTGGTTGGAGTTGAAACAAAGCCTAAGCTTCTTGTGTGTCTAGCAGAATCTCTTGACCACCTGAACATCCTCTGGCATTTAGTACATAGCTGCCCTACTGTACTATTGGAGGACCTGAAACCAAGTTGTGCTGCTCCAACATGGAGTTCATTCCAAACATTTCTCATCCCAGATACCATCCCTGCAACTTTGATCAGCTATGGTCCCTTCTTCCCAAAGTCACCAACAAACCCAGATGTGGTTGAATAGTCTGTTCAGTACTGCATGGATGTGTCGAGAAAACATGGTCAAGAGTATGCCATCATCACATGTGACCAAGCAATCTATGAGGAGGTTCTGAGTCTGCAAAAGAAGAACAAAGAGAAGTATGCCAAACTTATCTTGCGCATGGGTGGCTTCCATTTTGCTCAGAATTTCCTTGGAGCCATTGGGCATTTGATGCAGTCCACTGGAATCGAAGACATCATGGTCGAAGCTGATGTCTCCGTGGAACAGCAAACAAAATCATCAGTGGGAAAGACTGCTATGCAATGCTGCATGCCCACACTATGGTGTATACCTACACTGGGAAGCATTTGCCAGACCTGGAGTACATGTGTGTGCTTAGCAACAATGTCCAGCTACTCTTAGATGCCCTGTCAGAAGAGGATGTAGAGAAGGCAACTTCTGCGTGTGCTGATGCAACTGCTGGATCCAGGCCGTATCCAGATCTGACGAAGGACCTTCGCCTGGACCCGGTGACAACGCAGTGCTGAAGTGCCAACTAGTCTCTCCCTATGGAGGATCCCTTTACCACTCTACAGATAAAGCGTTGTCGGAAAAATTCGTTTCGCGTACCTACTCCGAAGTGACAAAATAAAATAAAATTCTGTATCAAAATTTATATGGAAAGACCAGTACTTTGCTTAGGCTTGATTTGTAGGGAATTACAAACCTGCGCACATATATTCAAACTCACATAACTATAGAACCAATTCCTAATACGCATGTGAACGCCATCAGCGTTTCTCACAGGTTCGCGTTTAAAATCTGTGTAGAGAGAATGGTGTCGTCTTAGCGGCCCCTAATTTAATAACTAATGATCGTTGCGACGGAAGCGAATCAATCAAAACTAACTTTAGCTGGAAAACAAATTTATTAAAGAACCGCTATAAAGCCAAAACAATCTGTTACCTTAAATTATTCGTTTATCTCTGTAAAGCTGCTTTGAAACAATCTACATTGTTAAAAGCACTATATAAATGAAGATGACTTGACTTGACCAACTGAAAAAGCTGACATGTTTGATGGCTGAGTTTGATGAAGAACGTACCTCACCTACCACAAAGCTATGGCTAATGTACATGGATATGGTGATGATTCTTAGATGGTTCATCCATGCTGAGCATGCAGGTCTGTGGGAGGAACACCTGGCTGAAGTGGAAAAGATGTTACTATACCTTGTAGCTGCTGGCCACTACAAGTACGTATCCTGCCTGCCCCACTACCTAGAAGCTATGAGAAGCTTGCCTACACTGGCACCAAACGTCTATATCACTGTACGTCAAACAGAACGACGGTTCAATGGTGTCTGGACAGACATGGCACTTGCAAAAACCTACAACCGTGATGCCAAGACAAAACTCTTCACTGGCATCAGTCAGCAGCCAGCGGCCATGGAGAAATACTTGAAAGCTCTTCCAGTTCTGACAGCTGTGTCAGAGCAGACAAAGGCTCAGCAAAATGAAGGAGTACAAGCCACATGATACTCTCCCTATACCTGAATGGAAAGGCTTCATTCACAATCCACTGAATAAAGCTAATCTGTTGAATTGCATAGGGGAAGCATGGGCAGCTCAGAACAAGTCACTTCGTGCAGGATGCACACTTATTCTTGGTGGAATCTTTTGTGATCCTGGTCGCACTGTCCTCTTGTCAGAGGATTGTCAGGTTGAGCTTCCAGAACTTTCCAGTGAGAAACATGAAGAGGCAGATACCAGGATGTTTGCTCACATTGCATACTCAGTACAAATTCTGCACCACAAATGGGCTGTAGTGGTTGCAACTGACACAGATGTGATCATGATGTGCATGTACTACATCACACACATGGATGGGCTGCAGGAGCTGTGGGTGAAGACGATGGATATCTTCCTACCTGTTCATACCAGCACAGAAGCTCTGGCGGGGAAGTATGATGTTGCAGCTTCAGATCTTACATCCCTTCTCCTCAGCACCTACATACTTACTGGATGTGACACAGTAAGCTATCTGTACAGAAGAGGAAAGTGGCGGGCCTACACAACTGCTATTAAACACCTAACAGACCTTCTGCCGCTGTGCAGGTACGGTGACCCTGAGGAAAGCCTGGATGTTCAGGAAGAGGTTATAACAGCAGACGTGTTGCCTTCCACCAACTGAAGATGCCATCCTATTACACCGTCAGCGATATGCACCGAGGGGTGCATCTTTTAATGTGCTGCTGTATAACCCACCCTGCCGGTCTTGTTTGCTGTCTCCTCAGGTGGTGAGGGTGAAGGTCTGTCCCCAGAGCAGTATCTGCAGTGTGCCACCCTCCTGATTGTCCCACCTCACAGGGACCTGCACCTAGTTAATTAAGTTATGTTAAATTATTTTGTTCCGTTAAAGTTGTACTAGTTGTCATCTGAGGCAGTAAAATAATGATAGTCAATTTGCGGTATTATATTTCTTGTGTGACACATTTCCATTGGGAGAACAGGGTTATGTTGAAATTAAAAAGATGCCTAGGCCATAATGCTTAATAATGTGGACATTCAAAACCATATATCCAGTTAAATATCCAGTATGTTGAATTGCAGACTGCTCGGGACAAGCAGTCAGTTGGTGAAGTCGGCGAGAGCGCGCAAGTGATTTTTCTAAATACACCAGTTCTGCTGTTATTCAGCGTTGTATCTGACTCTAGGTAAGGCTATTTTCGATTCTCTGTTTATTTTGCATTTTTACCTTCTCACTAATCTGTATTTTATCTAGACGCGTTAATACTGTAACTAACAGCCGCGAGTGGAAATTAATTAATATTAGGCTATTATTGCAGTTTCATTGAACTTAAGTATTGGCTTGTAGCAGTTTCGATTTGGGCCATTCTCGCTTTATTGCTTTAATTGCTCGGCGATGCAGCTGTCCTCACTCAGGCGGTGACAGCACTATATCTCTGTAGTCCGCGCGCTGTCGCGTTCAGCTCTCGTGTTCAGCCTCCTCGTGTGAAGACCTACTCGGGTAAAGACCAGCGACTCTACCTGCGCGACTCCACCGAGCAAGGACACCAGAAAGGCACTTAAGTATCTCCTTTTCCCTTTCACTACCCACTTTTTCTATTATATTACACCTTACTCAACATGTGCTTTCAAAACATTCCTGTTATCTCTCGGCCACGCCTTTTCATCACGCGCAAAAGGCAGCGCAATATTGCTAATCTGCGTCCCATTTTCTCATCCTCACACACACCTCTCTCTCTTTCCGTGGGTCTATGGAATTGTCAGTCAGCAGTCAACAAAGCTGACTTTATTCCAGCCTTTGCATCTCATTCTACTCTTAGTATCCTGGGCTTGACTGAGACCTGGATTCGTCCAGAAGACTCTGGACGAGGGGTGGGGGTACAGGGCTTCTCATTTCTAACAATTGGAAATACTCAGCGCTCTCTTCTCTATGCAACAACAACTCATTTGAATATCATGCTATTAAACTTACAACTCCCAATACGATCCATATTGTAGTCATTTATCGCCCCCCAGGTCAGCTGGGTAACTTCATAGAGGAGTTGGATGTGCTGCTGTCCTCCTTCCCTGAGGACGGCACCCCACTTCTAGTCTTTGGTGACTTCAACATTCATCTCGAAAAGCCGTATGCAGCAGACTTCATCTCTCTCCTAGCCTCCTTCGATCTCAAACGTCTCATCACCACAGGTACTCACAAATCAGGCAACCAACTGGACCTGGTTTATACACGCAACTGCATCACAGACAACATTTTGGTGAGACCTCTCCACGTTTCAGATCATTTCCTCATTACTTTCAGTCTACAACTCTCTACCTCTGCACCACCACCCCCACCACCAGTCACTTTCAGACGAAACCTGCGCTCACTTTCTCCCTCCCACCTTTCCTCTGCCGTGTCATCTTCTCTTCCCCCACCCTCACAATTCTCATCTCTGGATGTGAATACCGCAACGGATACCTTATGCTCCACTCTAACCTCTTCTCTAGACAATATCTGCCCTCTCTCCTCCAGGCCTGCACGCGCTACTCCCTCCAATCCTTGGTTATCTGAGGTTCTCCGTGAACACCGGACCGAACTCAGGGCAGCGGAGAGGAAATGGTGCAAATCAAAAGACACATCCGACCTGAGTATGTATAAATCTCTCCTCTCTTCCTTTTCTGTTGATGTTCATGCTGCAAAATCTTCATACTTCCACAACAAGATCAACAGCTCCTCCAACACACGATCACTCTTCAAGACATTCAACTCTCTCCTCTGTCCACCTCCACCACCACCCACCTCCTCTTTAACTGCTGACGAGTTTGCGAACTTCTTCACCAACAAAACAACAACTATCAGCAGTCAATTCTCAGCTCCACACGCACAGGAACCCAGTCTGACCCCTTCCACAGCCAATATCCCTCTGTTCTCCTTTTCTCCGCTAACCGAGGAAGAAGTATCCACACTTCTCCTCTCCAGTCACCCTACCACCTGTCCTCTAGACCCCATCCCCTCACACCTTCTACAAGCCATCTCTCCCACACTTCTACCAGCACTCACACACATCATCAACTCATCCCTCCACACTGGCTCCTTTCCTACAGCATTCAAGCAGGCTCGGGTAACTCCACTGCTTAAAAAACCAACACTAAACACATCATCTGTAGAGAATTACAGACCTATCTCTCTCCTACCATTCATTGCGAAAACACTTGAAAGAGCTGTTTTCAACCAAGTAACATCCTTCTTGTCTCTTAACAACCAGCTGGATGTCAACCAATCCGGCTTCAAGAAAGGCCATTCAACTGAGACTGCATTACTGTCGGTCACAGAAGCCCTACGGATCGCAAAAGCTGCTTCCAAATCTTCAGTCCTCATTCTCCTGGATCTGTCTGCTGCCTTCGACACTGTAAATCATCAGATCCTTATGTCCAGCCTCTCATCACTGGGCATCACAGGTACTCCTCTCCACTGGTTTGAGTCCTATCTCACTGGTAGGTCCTTCAGGGTCGCATGGAGAGGCGAGGTATCCAGAGCCCATCAACTGACCACAGGGGTTCCTCAGGGTTCAGTTCTTGGTCCCCTCCTCTTCTCCATCTACACCACATCACTGGGACACATCATACAGGCACACGGCTTCTCCTACCACTGCTATGCTGATGACACACAGCTCTTCCTCTCATTTCAACCAGATGATCCCACAGTAGCTGCACGGATCTCAAGCTGTCTGGCGGACATCTCGACATGGATGAAGGAACATCACCTGCAGCTCAACCTGGCAAAGACTGAGCTTCTCGTCCTCCCTGCCAATCCGTCTCTACAGCACGACTTCACTATCCAGCTAGACTCATCATCAATCACCCCATCAAGGTCGGTCAGAAATCTTGGAGTAACGTTTGATGACCAACTGATTTTCACAGATCACATTTCAAAGACAACCCGATCATGCAGGTTTGCACTGCACAACATCAGGAAGATCAGGCCTTTCCTTACTGAGCATGCAACACAACTTCTCGTCAAGGCCCTGGTCATTTCTAGGCTTGACTACTGCAATGCTCTTCTGGCTGGACTTCCATCATGTGCAACCAAACCTCTACAGATGATCCAGAACGCTGCAGCTCGTCTTGTCTTCAACGAGCCCAAGAGGGCCCACGTCACTCCTCTGTTCATCTCTCTGCACTGGCTACCTCTCGCTGCTCGCATCAAGTTCAAGGCATTGACGCTTGCTTACAGATCTATCACAGACTCAGCTCCCTCCTACTTTCACTCACTCCTACGAGCCTACATCCCTACCAGAAGCCTACGATCGGCCAACGAGCGACGTCTCGTGGTTCCATCACAGAAAGCCACAAAATCTCTTTCCAGAACATTCTCATACACCATTCTCATACATTCCCTTTAAAAAACCTCGCTTACCGGGCTTATGCTACTTTGAATAATGCCTGAACTTCGTATTTTGAGCACTTCTTGCGTTGTTTTTGCCTCTTCATGATGACTCGCTTAACTTAGTCCTAATCTGTAAGTCGCTTTGGATAAAAGCGTCTGCTAAATGACTAAATGTAAAATGTAAATGTAAAATGTATGTCTTTCGGAATTTTGAGAGTAGACTAAAATTCTATTGAGGTTCTGAGCCTGTAGATCAACTAGTAGTGAAATCATCACAGATCCATTGATTTTGGTTGGATTTTTTTTTTTTCTCTGGAATGAGTATTCTGTTTGGTGAAAAGAATGACATATTGACTGATGTCATAACTTGGTGGAAAAGTTGATTGCCAATGAAGTAAAGATGAAAATATTGGAAAAAAGTGAGAAAACGGCTCATTTTTTTGCATTACATTGATGCAAAATCATGTAGAAATGTGTTTTAAGAGTTAATTTTTCAGTGGATGTTGTCAGCACATGTGTTCTGTGTATCTGGAATGCATTTATTGACAGCCTACCCAACCCACTGAGGATTTGAGGAAAAAAACTTTTTTTCACATTTTTCTGATAAAAAATAAGGGGTGCTTACACTAAAATGAAAAAAAGAAAAGAAAAAAAGCGATATTTCCGGCAGAGCAGACCCTCCAATTATTGGTTCTTAGGGTCAAAGTTAACAGAAAAAACACGAATAAAAAGTACGGCAGACCATGTCAGGTTCAACCCATTTTATTGAGCTTTTGAGACTTTGGCTCCCCGACTAATATTAGCCATTATAAAAGTATAAGTATAAGGTACAAGAAGCTATACAATAAGAAATAAAGCAAACAATTCAGTCAAACATACAAAGTCAGCGCTCTAGTTTAACCTTACAACGATAAAGTTAAAGAGCTTAAATATATACAGTTATGAAACTTCACTTAGCCCTCAGCCAAAACAATTGCCAGGGAACAAATTATAGATTCACGAGACCAAATATCGCCCGTTAGATATACACAAGACGAATTATATCTCATGTTTAACCACTACTGAGACGTCAGAGTCAGCGGCAAGCGTCAGAACGACTAGCCGAGGAAAAGCTGTTCCAGGTGGGGTACATGAGCGCCGAGCGCCCGATGATCGCCTGGATCTCACAACCTGGATCAAATTTTCAGAAATCTTTATAAACAAACCACAGATTTGAGCTTTAAACAACTACATTCTCACCTGATAAACTCTTAAAGTTTACATTTTGTAAGTTTACATCAACTCTCTCTACATTTTGTTCTACCAGTGCTGGAGGCTCCTTCAAAGGGAGGGTGATAGGATGGCATGCAATGAGATGAACCATAACATGCAAAATTGGCTAGTGAGTTGATATTGTTACCCGCAATGGTATCACTCACATTTGGCAGATTGGCGGATGTTAATTTCTAACCCTGGTTGCAAAGAAACATTTATTGATACTTTATTAATATTGATTTCAGTTGATGTGTGTGATGTTTTTGCACATGTTGACTATTTTATATATGGGGTATAAACCATAGGGATTCATTTTAATAATGTTTGTGTACACCCAGTTCTGAATTTAAAGAAAGTTGAGTTCAAAGTACATTTCAATTGCGAAGCATTTAACTCACTAAATACTCCAAAATAAAAGTTATTGTGTTCTTGAGCTCTGACTGATTGCTTCTGAAAAGCAAACATTACACTGTCCATTATCAAATAGTGACCTTGTCCAATTTTAAAGTCGTAAACAGAAGTTGCATAAGTCGTTTCTTCTCTTTTGAAAAATATAGGACAGGACTTGATTTAGTAAATCTGGAATTGATTGGATAATTTTGGTTTGCTACTGATTTCATGGAGACTTTAACCCCCTGGGGTCGGCGGTATGGCCGGCGATACCAGCTCGCTTTTTTTCTTATCAGTTCAAAAGAGATTCAAAAATACTCTGACTTTGATTTTACAAACAAATTTCATACATCAGTCGATCCTGTTAAGTGTGTATTATTTTTGTGTACACTCACAATAAAAACAAAGTGTTGTGCTTTTTGAAAAAAATAAAGAAAAATAAACATGATGCGAGTTCTGCCTACTCTGTGTCAGTGAAGTCAATTCTGAAACGCGTCCGAAAATGAACTAACTCAGCGAATATTCAGTCAAACAGGCATACAGACACACAGGCATGAAGGTTGAATTCTCTTTTTTTTAAATTAAGTAATTTTTAGAAAAAACAAATATTCACAGTTTATGTAATATGTATGAAAAGAGAGAGATGTCAGTCGTTCTCATCTCAGCTCATTATGTTTTAATGTGACTCCGCCCACGGAGAGCGCACACTATTCAAACGCAAATGATCTGAGGACGCAAACCTGTGAAACGCCCACATCAGCTGGATAACACACACCGCGAGTTCACTTTCAGACTCATGTACTTTACGACGCTGTGAGGAATAATACTATCTTAATAATAATCCTGGAAAATTTACCTCAGAAGTGCTGGAAGTTTCATTTCGAGGAGCAACAGATCCAGATGAGGAATAGGTCAGTTATATATTTGCTTTGTTCTGATCGCAATAGTGTCTGTACACGCAAAAAGACTGTATATATGAATCGCATTTCTGCGTGTGAATGAATGAACGCACAGATGCGCGCTGTTGTGCAGCTACTACAGCTGGCAAAAATACTGTTTCAAAATGAATCGCGTTTTTGTGTGTGTGTGAATGAATGAACAGCTTTTACCGAACTCTATTGCTATACTGAGATGAGTAAAAATCGACTAGAAAAATCAGAGAGATTATGTTATATATATATATATATATATATATATATATATATATATATATATATATATATATATATATATGTTTTGTTAAAAATAAAGTCATCCACTAAGATGTTATAGTGTTTGTTAATATGATAAAATGTATACTTTAGTTTTTACAAAGAAAGATTACACTGGAAAATTGTTGTTGTTAAAATTTTAATTGTTGTTGTAATTGTATAACCTTTTTAATAAAATAGCATATATATATATATATATATATATATATATATATATATACAATATGTGTTTTGTGGCCTTATTTCAGAAACTTTCATTTTTAGTTTTTTCAATAACCATGCATAAACATTATTCTCTCAAAAATACAAACATGTACATACATGTTGCTCACATATTATGGCAGCCCTGTTTGTGCTAAACAGAGTGTAATTACACCTTTGCCATTAATATGTTTATAAGCAACTGAAAAAAGCACAAATGTCAGGGCATGTCAGAACATTGCAAGGACCCCAAAAACACCTCAGACCCCAGAGGGTTAAAGACAAGCTGAATGCTACACACACACACACTACGGGTTTCATGGGAGGAGGCCCACATACTGTTTTTACCTGGTCTCTGTAGTAGTTCTCCATGGCCTCAATCTCATCTTGGTATTTGTGGTAGTTCTCCTGAAGCAGTTCTTTACTGTATGCTCGCTGCTCTCTCAGATGAGCCTTCTGCCGTTCCAATCCTTCTTCAAAGATCTGCTTGAGCTTCTGCATAAAAAAAAATAAAAAATAATAATAATTCTGTTCATTAAATGATTTGCAGGACAAGCTCTTATAAAAGCAAAAAAAAAAAAAGCACATTATTGTGCATGTGTGCATGTATTTTACTCAATCCAAGATGGCCAGTGTGTGGCAGGCCGCCTGCGTCTAAGTGTGTTTGTGTTTTCTTTGTTTTTATTGTTGTGTTTAATTTCAAACATCTTGTAACGGTGAGTTACTCAATTTTTAAATGTTCACATTGGGCGCCAGACAGTTTAAATATAACTGACAAACAATTTTATTGTCCGATTGCGGAAAACACAGAAAACCACAACAAGAGACCTGCTGATTTCATTAAGTCCATTCATATCATTTTTCACCAACCCAGAAAATAATTTAATTCACTCAGTGTCCAGCAGTAAAGCTCTCAGAAATGAGCAAATAAATAAATCATTTCGTTTAACTGAAATACCGGCGCGGTTGCGCACAGACTTGACAAAGTTCAGAATTAGACCAAAAAAAACAACAACAAAAATAATCCCAAACCAGTTCAAAATAGAAGTAAATTTATAATAAAAACGAAATTAAATCAAATAATATTGTTAGTAACTGATAGAGGGAATAACAATCGTTTTTAATAAGAGAGTGGTTTGATGTTTTAAGGAAGAGAGCGAGTTTTCAGTGTTAGGAACTTTTGAGAGCGCTGGGAAGACTAATTCTCCTTTTACCTTTCGAGGATCATACGTCGGAAATTGTCACAGAAGGGATGATTACTCACAGGATAAACCTTGCAATTCTGCAGTTTCTCAAGTTTAACCTTTGGCGTTGGTTTTCACCCGCGGCGTCCAGGTTCCAGCACGATCAGTCACTCAGTCATCGCATACGCGCGTCCATACTCCAGTATTCCACAATGCAGACGTTCAGACCTTGTCGACTTGAACAATAATCCAACACAGAGCACTTCACAATCACGCTGCAACAACGGCCTCGTTTTCCCTCAGACCCTTCCAGACGCGGATTCAACTTCCCAACCAGACTCTCCTTCCACTTCTCTACTTCCCCTTCCTCTTCCTTATCGTTCTCTGTCACCCAAAACCACACCTCTTTTCTCTTTTTGTTGCCATTTTTAGTTTCCGTTCGTACAATTTTTACTGACTATAATGAAATTGTGTAGATTTATTTATTTATTTATTTTTGTGTGTGTGTGTGTGTGTTATTTAAAATGATTAATTAATTAATTATTTGTTTCTTTCGACTTAATTTGTAGTGGCTCGCTACAATCTCAACCTAGGCTGACCTTCAAAGAGCCGTATAGATTTGACTAGAGAAATGTATGCATGTATCCACTCCTGTGATAGATCTTTAATCTTAGGAGATTTTAATATCCATGTACGTTGTTGTTCTTCAATTTCTTTAGCTAAAGACGACTCTTTGGGATTACTCAGCTAGTGTAAGGCCCCTCACACATCCTTGGTCATACACTTGATCTTTTGTTGACTTGAGGCCAATCTATCTATGACATTAACATTTGTGATTTTAGTTTTAAGGCTCAAAAACCTGAAATATTTACAGCCCCTCTCTGTTGTCATCTGTAAACCCGAGACTTTTACAAAATTGGAAAATTAGATCTGACACTGGGGCAGATTTTCCCATAGTCTTTAAAGAGGCTTCTAAGTCTTGTAACCTAGAATGATAAACCCTCCCGATTTATGGAGTGCTGAAGATCATCTTATTTTATATTATTCTACCTGTATTAAGATTCTGGATGATATTTCTCCTTTGAAACCTAAACCTGTTAAACTGAGATTAGAGCATAGGCTGAACAATAGCACATGCCCTCTTGGACAGATTTGTAGAAGAGTGGAAGAGAGGTTTTAAGAGATTCACTGTCAAATTTTCAGAAAGCGGTCATATACAGAATATCATCGAGTTTGGAAGACTTGTGTTTGTGCTGTGCTGTGCTGTTTCACTTGGATTTACCTCAGAAGAATTAGAAGAACGCGATTTGAAGATGAGAAGATTTTTAAGGTAAGACATGTTAAACTGGTGGTGCCAGATTAAAATGTATGTTATGAAATGAGATTGAAGTAAAAACATGAACTAAGCCTAATATCGTACATATGTATCTATAAATAGACAACATGTTGAAATGTGAACTAGACTGGTAGGCAATACATGTCCGACACAAGGATGTTTTTATATTCTATAATAAAACACAGCATGATAAAAGTAGGCTAGTATGAGTGTATACTATGGTGAATATTATAATGTTTAGAACCGTGTTTACTGTTAAATACTGTGTTTATGGATATCTGCTGAAACATAGATGTATAACAATAATTAGTTTAATAGTTTTGAGCGGCTTGATCGCTTCAGTAAATGTTATCTGCACGCGTTTGGAAAGCAAAATGCGCCAAACAATCGGCATCTTTTTTACTCCAAATGTTTATTTTCGTTATGACATTACGAAATGAGATTGAAGTAACATATGATTATCAATATATGTTTCTCTAGTGCAGTGAAGTGTTGAAGTGTTCCTTTTTAACGATTTATAGACTATTGCTATTATTATTTTATGCAGCAAAGTACATAGCTTATGCCTACAAGGCACAACAAACCTGGTGTTCATTTTATATACACTGCTCAAAAAAATAAAGGGAACACTTAAACAACACAATGCAACTCCAAGTCAATCACACTTATGTGAAATCAAACTGTCCACTTAGGAAGCAACACTGATTGACAATCAATTTTAAATGCTGTTGTGCAAATGGAATAGACAACAGGTGGAAATTATAGGCAATTAGGTCAGTGGTTCTGCAGGTGGTGACCACAGACCACTTCTCAGTTCCTACGCTTCCTGGCTGATGTTTTGGTCACTTTTGAATGCTGGCGGTGCTTTCACTCTAGTGGTAGCATGAGACAGAGTCTACAACCCACACAAGTGGCTCAGGTAGTGCAGCTCATCCAGGATGGCACATCAATGCGAGCTGTGGCAAGAAGGTTTGCTGTGTCTGTCAGCGTAGTGTCCAGAGCATGGAGGCGCTACCAGGAGACAGGCCAACACAAGTGGCATCAGGAGACGTGGAGGAGGCCGTAGGAGGGCAACAACCCAGCAGCAGGAGCGCTATCTCTGCCTTTGTGCAAGGAGGAACAGGAGGAGCACTGCCAGAGCCCTGCAAAATGACCTCCAGCAGGCCACAAATGTGCATGTGTCTGCTCAAACGGTCAGAAACAGACTCCATGAGGGTGGTATGAGGGCCCGACGTCCACAGGTGGGGGTTGTGCTTACAGCCCAACACCGTGCAGGACGTTTGGCATTTGCCAGAGAACACCAAGATTGGCAAATTCGCCACTGGCGCCCTGTGCTCTTCACAGATGAAAGCAGGTTCACACTGATCACATGTGACAGACGTGACAGAGTCTGGAGACGCCATGGAGAACGTTCTGCTGCCTGCAACATCTGTGAAGAGCACAGGGCACCAGTGGCGATTTTGCCAATCTTGGTGTTCTCTGGCAAATGCCAAACGTCCTGCACAGTGTTGGGCTGTAAGCACAACCCTCACCTGTGGACGTTGGGCCCTCATACCACCCTCATGGAGTCTGTTTCTGACCGTTTGAGCAGACACATGCACATTTTTGGCCTGCTGGAGATCATTTTGCAGGGCTCTGGCAGTGCTCCTCCTGCTCCTCCTTGCACAAAGGCAGGGGTAGCGGTCCTGCTGCTGGGTTGTTGCCCTCCTACTGCCTCCTCCACGTCTCCTGATGTACTGGCCTGTCTCCTGGTAGCGCCTCCATGCTCTGGACACTACGCTGACAGACACAGCAAACCTTCTAGCCACAGCTCGCATTGATGTGCCATCCTGGATGAGCTGCACTACCTGAGCCACTTGTGTGGGTTGTAGACTCCGTCTCATGCTACCACTAGAGTGAAAGCACCGCCAGCATTCAAAAGTGACCAAAACATCAGCCAGGAAGCATAGGAACTGAGAAGTGGTCTGTGGTCACCACCTGCAGAACCACTCCTTTATTGGGGGTGTCTTGCTAATTGCCTATAATTTCAACCTGTTGTCTATTCCATTTGCACAACAGCATGTGAAATTGATTGTCAATCAGTGTTGCTTCCTAAGTGGAAAGTTTGATTTCACAGAAGTGTGATTGACTTGGAGTTACATTGTGTTGTTTAAGTATTCCCTTTATTTTTTTGAGCAGTGTATATATATTAGGGATGCACCGAATCCAGGATTCGTATTCGGCCGAATCCTGGGCTTTTTGACGGGGTTCGGTTTCGGCCGAACCTTCGATTTTTTTTTCACCGAACCCTAGGCTTGCGCTACGCTGGTCGACGTCACGCGGCCGTTGATTACGTGAAGGTGTTTACATAGGACCGTTCGAATGTAGTAGGCTGTGAGAATCTGAAAATGGAACTCGTAAGCAAAAAAAGTTTTGTTTGGCAGTACTTTCAACCAAAAGAAAGCGATTCAAGTCAAGTTTTATGTTCAATTTGCAATGCCGATTTGTCTCGTGTTGGCAAGGACCCTAAGCAGTACACAACATCGCCGATGTTAAAACATTTGCGTCTAAAACATCCAAAAGAATACGAGTTGTGCATGGAGGAATCTACAGACAGCAGCCAAAATGCAGCAACTTCAGGTACAGCAGCTGGACAGTCACAGCTAAAAACGTGCTAACCAGACGACCATTACTAGCTTTGCTAGCCCTACACCGAACAAACAGTGGCCCTCAGATCACACACGAGCTAAAGCCATTCATGCAGCAATAGGGAAAATGATAGCCATTGACTTGCAGCCCTATAGCATAGTGGAAGACACTGGATTCAATGAGCTACTCCATCTGCTCGAGCCACGTTACAAAATCCCCTCCAGGCGCTTTTTTGCCGACAAAATCATCCCTGAAATGCACAAGTCCATCACTTCCCGCATAAAAGAACACGTTGCCGAAGCACATGCTTTAGCATTTACATGCAACATATGGACTTGTGAGTACACTACACAGTCCTACATCAGTGTTACCTCACATTGGATTGATGCTGATTTTAAGCGCACACGTTATTCTTCAATGTGAAGCATTTGATGGAAGACACACCGCATTAAACATTGCTGATGCACTGCAAGAAATTATCAAAGCCTGGGACATACCTGTTAACAAGTGTCACCTGGTCTTGAGGGACAATGCTGCAAACATGCGGAAAGCCATGTCCGAGGCAGGAGTTCCAAGTGTTGGCTGTTTTGCGCACACGCTCCAGTTGTGCATCCACGACAGTCTTTTATCACAACAAAGTGTCTCTGACCTGATCGCACTGTCCAGGAAAACTGTTGGTCACTTTAAGCACTCTTCAAGTGCTCAATCAAGGCTTTCTGCTCTACAGCAGGAGTTGGGGCTGCCAAATCACCATTTAATCCAGGACGTGTCAACACGATGGAATTCGACATATCTGATGTTCGATCGTTTAACAGAACAAAAACGTGCCGTAAACATCTACATGTCCGAAACAGATGGTATGCAACATATTCATGCACAGAGGTGGACTCTGATGGAGGATGTTCTCAAGGTGCTCAGACCCTTTGTAGCCACAACGACATCTGTTTCTAGTTAAGTGTATCATGTTGATTGAAAAACACATCGTTTTTGTTCTGCTGGTTAATGTTTACCACAACTTAATGAAATAAACGAACAGGTCTATATTGTTTCTCAAGCTGTCACGGGGTGCTACGACAATTCCCTTACTATGTCTAACATTAGTTCTTTGTGTACTGAAGGCAAATTTAAAAGACTGACTCCTTTCAGTTCTCCAGGACCATCTGCTTACCAGCATCAATTCTAAAACACCTCAGGCTGGCCCACAGAACTGCCATTGTCTTTGCTGAATGCCATCTTCCAATCGAACACCCCCCCCCCCATGCCTTGGGATCACGTGACAAGCCATAGAGACACACACACCACACACACACATGGAACTTTCCATGAAACTCTTCAGAGTAAACTCTTAAATGTTGATATGTATTCCTATGTTCCTCAAAGTGTCGTCACTTGCCATAACGGAAGCACTGACAATTTATTGTGTGTTTAATCAAAGTTATTTGTGTATAATGATGCATATGAATGTATCTCTATGTTGCTATCTATGTCACTATTCGTTTTTGGTGTTGTTCTAATCCTCGTCGCGAGACGAAGGAGATTTTTGGTAAGGGACTGTGATAAACGTTATGGTTCCATGCATTTTAATTCCCCGAGCATAATATCATATTTTGCCCCCTCGTGATTCCACACGTGGGTCGAGCTGCATTAACACACAAAGGGATCTTCCCGCTGGAAAACCTCGACAGCCGATTCGTCCTCCACAAGAAAGGGGGCGGGACATTGGACATTGATAAAGTCCAAGCCTTCAGTTTACTCTCTCTCTTCCCTCGCTTCATGCTCTTAACTCTCTCTTCTCCGGTCACTCTCATCCCGGACCTCCTCCACAGGTAGCGCAGCTCCATGGCCACCAGCTGAACAGGCCTTGCCGTGGCCTCTGGGACGGAAAACCCCGCGTTATGTAGAGCTGCCTGCCGCCTTAGAAACAAAGACTGTAAACCTCTCCCGAGTCCCATTCCGGGAGACGAACTGAACCTTCTCGGTAATGTTACATGCAGTGAGCCTTTAAACTTCGCGGCACCTGAAGACACAGCAGAAACAGGATCGACATCGTCAAGCTGCCCTGCCTCAGCCTCGCGCCGAACAGAGAACAAACGTGCAAGTAAAACATTATTCTGATAAAACTGCTTTCCAGGTTGTCTCGTGAACTTAGGTTTTATTTGTATGTAATAATTACTAGCTTTCCCATTCTCTGCCTTTCTTTCTATCTTTCTTTCATTTCATGTTACTTCTGATCACGTATTTTTATTGTTTGGTTATATGTTTGTTTGTTTATTGTGTGCATTTATACGTACGTTTATATTCTTAGATCAATATAATCAAGTAGTTTTTGCATTATTATTAAATATTCATGAATACCTTTTTATTGTCTCTGTGTTTGAGAAACCACTTTATAGGTCAATGAAACTTTCAAAGATCCTTTTATAAGCTACAAAGCTCGATATTGTAGACTACTTGAGTAGTTTTAATTAATAAACTCAGGAAGTTTGATGTCCGTGGCCAGACATGAAACTCTCTTGAAGTTTGTGAATACCTCTTCTTGACTGTAATGATTTTACATTTATTTCGCTGGAGGAATTAAATGTTAGTCAGACAGTTATAGAACAAGGTAATCTCGATAATTGATAAAATAAATGTACATGCGACTTATGAATTATGACCATGAGTCATAAATATTAATATTCCCAAGATTCCCCATATTCTTGAGCTAATTCATATTTACCCAGAGTCGTTATTGTTACACCTTCGAGGAGTTAACTAGAGAAATAAGCGGAGAAAATGCATGCATATCCACTGTCCTGCCAGCTGTGATGATGTTGAAGCGCTATGTCCACAACGAAACAGACGATCATGGAATAAAGCAGATGAAAACCACTGCTGGCAAAAACGGCAAAGATCTACCTCTGTGCGCCACCAACCTCTGTGCCCAGTGAAAGACTTTTCAGTACTGCTGGGGACATTCGTTCCCACACTCGCAACCGGCTGTCACCTGTTAATGCCGAGCGTCTTGTTTTTTGGAAAGGAAACTCATTTCATGTGAAAGGTTAGAGCTTTTCCGTTAATTTAATTATGTTGCGGGAGATGTGTGTGATCTTCCGTAATATTTTTCGTTTTATTTGGCTACTGTTCTAATCGTAGCCTAGTGTTATAAACGAAAACTAAACAGCCTAGCCTACTATCCATGTTTAGCCTATTGAGTAAATGTTCAATAGCATTAATTTCAGTTAAGTCACCAAAACATATTCTGATTTAAAAAAAAGAAAAACACTTTTCTTTGCATTGTTGCACTTTTATTGACAGGTTTTGGTTTGAACTTGGGTAAGCATAGGTAATTGTCAAAATAGTTTTTCCCACTTGTCATCATGGCATAATGTTGCTGCTTATTTTTTTATTTATTATTTTTTTATTTTTTTTTACATTTAATAAAATAAATAAAATAAAACGAAATAAAAATACACTGCTGTGGACGTTGTTTACTTCATTAATGTGTTTTACTGTGTTAATGGAATAAGGATGCGAGTAGGATTCGGTATTCGGTTTCGGATTCGGCCGAATCTTAAACAGTGGATTTGGTATTCGGCCGAACCCAAAAAATCTGGATTCGGTGCATCCCTAATATATATATATATATATATATATATATATATATATATATATATATATATATATATATATATATATATATATATATATATATATATATATTAGGGATATATATATATATATAATATAATATAATATAATATATATATATATAATATATATATATATATAATATAATATAATATATATATATATATATTAGAGGTGGGCATAGATTAATTTTTTTAATCTAGATTAATCTAGATTAATTTTGAAATTAATCTAGATTAATCTAGATTAAAATGGCTCATTTGAATTCTGCCGAAGGCATTCAGAATATGTGTGCTACCCAAATAATGACTATAAAAGTAAGTCTTTGAGAACGGGTTTCTCAAGCCAGGAGGCGCATTAGACCAGGGGCTCATCTCCTGTTTCCAAAATGCATCACAAACTGCTTGAGAAAGCTGTTCTACTCATAGACTGTAAAAAGTTACTACTGTACTGTTACCGTCCGTAGGCAACATTAGGTAGGCCTATGTTATTATCAACTACTATAGGCTATCAACTAGGGATGGGCGATGTGGCCTAAAATCCATATTGTGATATACATTGCAGCCTCTTGCGATAACGATATTATAATAAAACCATTTCAGAACAGGTTACACAGACCCTGCTAAACAACTGCTAAATGTTTTTTTTTTTTTTTTTTTAAAGGGTGCATGTAGTTTTGAGAACATATATTGTGCAAAACTGTAAGTATACAACATCATTTTGCAGATAAATAAAATTTAAGTACACTAGCTGCAGAGACTTAAGTAGGTCTAATGTTTATTATGGCTTGGAGCTTATGAAACCCCAATTTTAAAATTAGAATATTCTAACTGATGTCTTTTCAGTTAAAAAAAAAACACAACAACGATTCTTTAAATCGGGCGCAGACAGAGATTATGTGCTACACCACTCAGATATATTGGGAATAATACGCGCGCGCTGGTATTTAGTGATATGTTTCGTTTTGAATTTGAGGTGGTAGAACGGATTAGTCGTGTGTTAACTTACCGAACTGTTACACCACACAGTCTACGTCGGACGGCTTAAATCCGAACCAAGTCCAAATAATGAATGTTGCACCGATCTTTTACACCAGCTTTCACTTTCAGCCGTGTTTACTTAAGATGACGACGAATATGATGCGTTGCAGCCGGGTGTACCTCGCGGCCGCGGGTAGATTGCGTCATCATCGCTTGTGTAGCTTGAGCCAGCTCCGAACCCAACTTGGAGAATAGATTAACGGCGATATTTTTTTTATCGCGCGATAAGAGTCTCGCGTTAACGCCGATAACGGCCCACCACTAATATATATATATATATATATATATCCCTAATATATATATATCCCTAATATATATATCCCTAATATATATATATATGTGTGTGTGTGTGTGTGTGTGTGTGTGTGTGTGTGTGTGTGTGTGTGTGTGTGTGTGTGTATGTGTGTGTGTGTGTGTGTGTTCTGTACATTTTAAAAAGCAATTTTAACCTGAAAAATCTAAAATGTATTCCCCAAATCGTGCAGCCCTAGTTTCTCTTGATATCAGTATGTTCACAGCGTTTTGTTTTTTTGTTTTTTTCAGGGATCAGATGCTCCACTGAGGAGTCCTGCTGACTTCAACATTCACATAAGTCTCTGTACATGAACATGGTAAAGTGAGAAATCAAACACCTTGGAAATGAAAGGTATGTACTATGTTTCAGGAATGGCACAAAGGTGTATAAGTCTGGTTAAGTCTCTGTCTTTAGTTCAGTGTGTTAAATAATGTGCTTATTTGTCATTTGTTGTGTATATTTGGATTATGTTGTGTTGTAAATAAATCCAAACAATCAAAAAGCCATTCTTTTTTAAATCTCCTCTGTAACCGCACTGGCATTAGTAGTACATTTAACATTAGCTCAAATGATTTATAGGGAATTTTAATAATTAATCATGAATATGATTCATATTTTGCATAATACAGTTACATTAATTTATTCGAAGTTGAAAATAGATCGATTTGTATATCTGAATAATCAATCACAACTAATTATAATTCATCATTCATATACTAATAATCCTATTTCAGATCGATTATGAGATAACCCTTAATGGAAATGAATAATCATCAAACGGTTGTTTGTCCAGCAAAACGGCCGTAAGATTAACTTAACAATTTCTCAACAAAAATTATCTCTTTCTTATAATTTGAAGAAAGCTATTTTCTGGCCATAAAAACAACTCTCCTGTTCTTATAAGATTAGGTTACTTAAAAGTAACAAATCAGCTTTGTAGCTTAAGATCGAAAACATCTCATTGACTTTAGTTATGAGCAGGCAGACAGAATCAATCAAGTATATAGAATTTTAATAATTGGACTAATACATTGACCTAATGAATACAAAAATACTACAGTTTACACGAGTAAATATGTATGTACAGGACACGAAAACAAAATACAAGACTAAACGAATAACGATAATGAGGGAGAGGATGAAAGAGAGTTCTGACAATGAGAGAGTTGAGAGAAAGTGAAACTAAACGTGCGATCAAAGAAAGATCACAGTTAGGCAAAATCACAGGCAGTAACCTTGAGAGACAACAAGAAATCAGAATCATCAAATCACAAATCAAAATACTTGCGTATGGTTCTCTTTGTATTTGCTTTAGAAGAAGAAGCTCCTTAAGAGCTGGGCGTGTTTCATCGTGTCTTTGGGGCGAGCCAGACTCGCGCGAAGTTTAAAGGTTCACCGAACGTGAAGTTGCCAGAGACATGATTCAGAGTTCATCTCCCTTTGTGGAGGGAGAAACGGATATGAAAATAAAACTTTAGTAAAGAAAATAAAACGGCGATGAGGACTCCCTAAAGAGCCGTAGAGCCATGGAATTCTCTTAGACGCAGTGCTCGTGCACGTCTTTAAAGAAGAGGAGCGCGCGCCGCGGAAGATTCAAGTCTCTTTAAAGTTGAAGCTTCACTGAACGAATGGTAGAGTCTAAACAAAGACGAAAATAAAGAAAAGACTTAAGAAAATAAAAGAGAAATTCATTCACGAAAACAGTGAATGAATGCTCCCTAAACGGGAGCCATATGGGTCTTCTCGCTGATGAAGCGGGTTCGTAAAAGTGCTCACGGAGATTTCCTGAGTCGGTCTTTTATGGAAAATATGGGTTGACGCCTCTGTTCGCACGAACAACCAATCACCTTCAGAGATTTCAGAGCGGGAAGAAGATTCTTTGTCTCTGGGGGCGACACCCACTCGAGGGAATTATGGTGTTGTCTTAATACTCTAGTAAGATGATTCATATAGTAATAATCATATCATTGCAATCTATTATCGAGATTCAACTCTGTTAAGTCTCAAGATTTAAAATTATATAAACCATGGCATATGAAAGATTATGGGAATACACAAAGTTACATATGGTATGCATCTTACAAACATTTTAAAGTTTTGATTAATACATGATAACATTGCAGATACACAAATTTGATATGGGAAAATCAAATCCTTGTTTATACATTTCTTAAGTGGTTATTAGGGCTGAACGATATTCTGTTTTAACATCGACATCGCGATGTGCGAATGAGCGATAGTCACATCGCCGGAATATGCGATGTGAAGGGTAACGTTAGTACCATAGTGTAAGAGAACGGTAGCACACAGTAAACACGAGTTTGTTGTATGGCTTTTTGCTGGGGTGACATATGCGTTCGGCGTGCCTGCACAGTGATTGGTTCGCTGTGCCGCGCTCACCGCTCACAGCCAACATTCAATGGCAATCCTATAGCTAAAAATGCGCGATGAAGAGGAAAAAAGTCAAAATCAGCTATTTAGGACTACTACTAGCCTATTTCGTCTACAAAAAGGAGGATGTTGACCAAAAAGAGGTAGGCTACTTTGCTGAAGTATTATAAAGTTGTGGATGGTTGTCTTTTTAAAAAAAAAGTCGTTTATTTTTCGTGTTCGCATTTATGAGGAAAAAACAATGTTACGTGACATTACGGACGCGACCGTTATGAAAACCGCACTAAAAGACTGCTTTAAAACTTTAACAGAGACCTCAAACAGAAATCACAAAACCTTTCTTTAAAACGAATTTTGTTTTGTATTAATTGTATCTTAATTTTAATCAGCATTTCATTATACAATTCCCTGGATTTAGCCTAGGCTAATAAATAAAAATTAAATATAGCAGCCAGCGGCTGAACTGGAGATTAAGCTATCATCCTTTAACCGAAACTAAGCATAAAAGGTAGCCTGATCGCCTCACACACCTAAAAATAATAATAATAATAGTAAAAAAAATAGAAATATAACTATTATGTACAGAAATCTCTACTTTTAAACAGAACCATTAAAAAAAAAAAACCTGTATGAAAAGTGCATTTCTCCCGATCACTGCTGCGAAGATCGCGAGTCAGTATTGTCAACAGAAAACACTTGTTTATTAATAAACAATTAAAATGTCTCATTGTAATATTTTACATATTATTAATCATTACTTTTGCTGGTTCTAGGTGCCGTTTACATGAACGCGTCACTGAATCAGCACAGAAAACAATTTTTCGGGTCCAAGAACGTTAGGTCCTGTGTAGAACGTTCACCGAATTCTGAGAGAAATATGTTTCTGGAATAAAATATTAAGTGGCCTTTTTGTTACTTGTAATGAAGCTTGCTTATAGTGAAATTATTAATAACATGGAATGGTAATTATTGACTTTAGCCTGGATTGATGGCTCGCAATATCGCGATATATATCGTTGCCAAAAAAAATATCGCAATGTAATTTTTTTCCAATATCGTGCAGCCCTAGTGGTTATACATAAATGTAGGATTAACACTTTATTCCTACTCCTCTCCTGGAATCTCAGTTTGCTTGACATTCCATTAGGGCAATAAAAACAAAGTGGGGGGAAGGCAATTGCCAGACAATCTTGAATGCTGATTCCAGATTACACATTAGAAAACTACACCACTATTATAAAGCAAAACTAATCACACATGCATAATGGCATTGTACTTATATGAAAATGATATTTCTAAGTTCTAATACAAAGGTGTGTGTGTGTGTGTATGCATGTATGTGTGTGGGATGACTCCTCAGTCTCCCAGGGGGTGTTGTAAAGTGTTATCCTATAGCAGAAGGGGTCAGGTTACCTAGACCATGTTTCTATTTGAGAACATTACTTATGAGAAACACTTCCAAGATACAAATGCAGAAAATCGTGACTATGGCATGAAAGGGCTACCCATGCAGGCCTTAATACATCATCTTAGGTTCTGAATCATTCTTAATTAAATGCAAGGTAAGTTGTTGTGTGTTTGGAATGTCTCTAGAAAGTTTTGTTATCTCTCTGTGGTCCAGAGAGGGGAAGGGGGTTTGGAATGCAGAACTTATCCTCCAAGGTGCAATAAAGTGTCGCGAAAGACCATTTGTTGCCGACTAGCTGGAGCCAACACAACTGATTTACCTTCGGGGGTTCAGAGTGGGACAGCAAGAAGGAATGTGCGTTTGTGTTCTGATTCAATGAGCCATGATTCATAGCCAATGTTGCTACACCTCATTCTTTGTGCAAGGTTGCTCAGAATGATAGGGCCTGATAGCTCCTAATAGGGCCGTTAGGGGAGGGTCTTTGTCTTTCTCACGTGTGAAAGAAATTAAATATTCATGATGTTCACACCTCTTCGCATAAAGCTTTCTCTCACAAAACATGTCTTGCAAATTTTAAATCAATATATTGTCTTATCTGAATGAGCAGTCATGATGATTTTCACATAGTTTTGGAGCAAATATTCTAGGCTACGTCATACAATTTTCAAAAGTCTTGTGAAGAAATAATCAATATGGGTTTTATGACCTTATTTCAGTGAGAATTCAATGTCATTATCTCAAAACTACAAACTTTTACATACATGATGCTGACATATTATTGTAGCAGAGTTTGTGCTGAATACAGTGTAATCAGACTTTAGCCATGAAAATGTCACAAGTAACAGAAATAAGCACAAATGTCAGAGCATGTCAGAACACCTCCAGGGCCCAGAAAACAGCTCAGACCCCAGAGGGTTAAAGCCTACCTCCTATCATGGCACAATTCATATCTGTTGAAAGAAGTACTAGATACTGTTGGGCGTAGTATAGTGTCCATAGTTGCTAAATGGCTTGTCACAAGGACTATGCCAGAGTGTTTAAAAACATGCTATTGTCCAACAACGTAAGAAACCAAATCTTAATCAAAATTCTGTCAAAAATGTCAAAATTGTGTTCCGTGCTTGTATGGACTGTGCTTTCTAATGCAGTACTACCCTGTATTTCACTAATTATTCTTAATATATATTATGCTATTTTCTTCTTGCAATAAAAAAAGGCTACCCATTTGCTTGGGAGTATTAAGAGTGATAGCCTAGTTTTCTAATACATTAATTAATTGACAAAGCCTATAGGCCTTTAGAATATGTTGTGACCACATTAATATTTGTTACAAATAAAAAACTTTTGAAATGTACATTTATTGATTAGAAACACTTTCCGGTGCCTTATTCATTGTCTGTTATTTTATTAGTTGTATTTTTATTTTTATTTGATACTTAATGACAACTTAAATAAAATCGTAAAATATTTGTTCTTAACTGATGTTGGCCGACAGCGTTTATGTTTTACCGTTCTTAGTGATGCTTAGAAATAAAAGACAGTAAGTTATTATGGTCAAGCATTTAAAAAATATGGCAAGTTACAACATTACAATAAGTTTGCTACATTCCAGTAGAGCCTCCATTGCCCTGTACCACAGGTGACAAAACCTTCTAAAGGTGCTTAATGTATCTGTTCAAGGCAGTTTTTGTCAGGTGATTGCACCAGAAAGTCACAATGGCCTGAAGAAGCTCATCTTTAGTCCAGTAAATTATCGTTCTGTGAGTCACTCACGAAAATGAGATGATTGACAGCAATAACCATAGCAACAGATGAAAAACATAACATTTCAAAACAGATCCGTGCATTAAACAAATCAGTGTTGGCTGAATTATGTTTAGTAGCCTATATCTTTAAAAAGCCTCTAAACATTATCGTTCCTAGTTGACAGTGATTAGAAGTACATTTAGACCTACTTGATATGAGCATGTTGCATTTCTTATGTGAATGATATATTGCAGTTAAATCTGTATATTTGTTTTAATAGGCAACATTAAAACTAAATAATAAATACTAACTAAATAGTATTGCTTTAAATGTTAAAAATAAAACAGTAAGAAGACTCAATTAAATTACAGTTAAAAAAACCTGAAAATAGTATGAAAATAAAACAACTTAAAACATTTTTTTGGAAAATACTGTATATATAAATATTTAGAGTAATCCACCTTTTCTATCTTTTATTTATTTTATGACATAATGCACACACCATGTGTACTGATTTAAAATACTGGCTAGTACTGCACAGTAAAAAGTAAGCACACTTCATGCACTGCCATCACTGTAATCACTGTAGCAGTAGTCAAATAGCTGTAACTTTAAGGATTTATATGATAAATAATTAGCAGAGATTAAACATTATAATGTTATAATGTTACCAGTAATTTATTTCATTATTTTATCTTCACTTACAAGTGAAAATAAAATAATTCCAGCCTTATTGAGCAATGGTGCCAAACCGCCCCTTTGCGCCTGATGGTGATTTCGTGAAAGAGAAACATGTGACTGGGTTGTATTTAGTTCCGTGGCCTTGCAACGGTGGTAATAGACATTTTGGTTGACTGAATTACTGTATATATAATTTTTTTTTTTTTTACATTCACACACAAGTCAATAGCAGGTTCTTTTTCTGAAATGAACTACTGACGCAGAACATATCAACAGGCTGCAGTAACATACAGATGTGGCCTTTAAAAACGCGCGTTTTCTCCTGCGGCATTCGGCAATTCGTCTCGCACAGTCTCGCAGAATTCTGCAAGTGCTTTCAGGGGGGCCTACTTAAAAAATCCCTCAATGTGTTTCGCTTCACAGAATATCCACCAGGTGGCGCATAAAAAACAACTTTACATTAGATTTTTTATTTTACTTCACATTACGTCATGATTGTGAGAAAACATCCACAATAAAATATAAATTATAAATAGTAATAGACAAATATTTACAGTAGGCTACTGTATTATACAGACATTTGAAAATATTTGTAAATGCAAAAGGTTCATCAAAGTTTTCTTAAGACAAGAAGGGGTATTGGACAACGTTTACGAATTTTTATATATGCTTTGTCATTGCTGTGGTTTCCAGGAGATGAGTGCATGCAGAATATTTAACATTGCTTTTATTAAAACAGCAAAGTGACGTTCTTGCCAGCGCATAACTTTTTTGTACAACTATTAAGATGATTGTGCATGCAATGCGCATTTATATAAGTGCAACAGAGAATTTAGTGTGAGCATAAAACACATGACTCTGCCTGTAAAAACCCAGCAGTATCTTTTTTTTTATATATATACACAAAATCATCCTAACATAATGAAAGGCTTAAATAATGCGACTTACCCAGATTCTTAATTCGTGCAGATATTTCTTGTGTGATTGTTCTTGGGCAGATATTTCTTGTGAGGTAATGTTGCAGCACAACGCGTAGCATTTATATTTTGGGTGCATCTGATTTGCCATTACATTATTAATAAATATTTTAATTGAACTGTCTTAATGCATTAAGCATAAAGATTTTTCCACGTTAGTCAGAATGTCCGAGGTTGGTTTGAGGTCTTGCCGACAGTTTGTAAATCTTCTAAATATTCATATTCACAAAATCCATATAAAGGGTGATCAACAGTTATGACTTCTAAAATAAAATAAAAATGACCAGATAAGAGGGATCTGATTGACAGTTTGACAGATGTTGTTTGAAAAAATAATTACAACATTATGGGGAAGTGGTATTAAATATTTGGTAACACATAATACAATTATTTTAATAACGCATTTTGTTCAGTTTTGCTTTTACAAAATGTTCCCTGTTTTTAGCGCAATTTTCCACCAGACAAAATTGCGATTGTTAACTCATGATTTCTGTTCTGTCTGTGCGCACCAAACTTGTACTTCTATCTACTCCTCAACCAGACCACCTAGAGACTTCGGGTTTTCGGCATTATGTTAAGGAAGGTCTAATCTCGGGAACGCACAAAAAAAATCCAGGAAAAGATTTACTATCTCTTACGCCGCCTTCACACTGGCAGTTGAAATCAGCTGCGTAATACGCAATACGCCCCCAGCGGACGTCGTACACAACGGTGAAAAGCGTCGGAAGCACTGATCTATATAAATGACATATAAATATATATATATATATATATATATATATATATATTCATTCTATATAGATCAGTGGTCGGAAGCCTAGGAAGCGAGTATATTTAAATATTGAATTATTTAATTGTATTAACTGCCCTAATAACGTTAAAACAACATGAAAATAAAAAAAATGACATGACAACTAATCGTTATAAAATCATTATTTATTTTATTAAAAGTTAAGAATCCAGGTTTGTTTATCAGTACCATAGCAACGCTAACTTCCGTTGGGATTTTCGGATAGAAACCGTCTGTAGCCTTTCGCAAGAGTTCAATTTTTTTCGCACCGCACTCGTTCGCACCTGGTTCGGACCATAGACAGTAAAAGAAATGGACACAGCGACCCCATTGGATTCAACGGAGACAAAGTGAAGCTAATTAGAAACTCTTACTTCCTGGGGGTCGAGCTTACTGCGCAGACTCAAACTGAGCTTGACTACGTAGATGTGACGTGAGCAAACCGTTTGTCTTCTAGTAGCTGTGCCAAGAGAAATCTGAATCATTCCCTTCCGAGACTTGCAGAGACGGAGAGTGTGAGTAGGAGCTGTCAATGAGCTAGGAGCAGGAGAAACTTTTAGTAGGTGTTCTGATTAATTACTTTGTCATTTTGTCTCCACGTCCTCCCGATTGCCCGTGAGCTTCTCCTCCTGTCCATACGGTAATTTCCTACTGTGCGACAGAGAGTCGCGTGGCTATGACGCAATCATTAGCCTATTTTTACAAAAACTGCTTCTACGGGGCCATAACGTAAGCTACAAGGTAATGAAGCCTTTTATACATTTTCGTGTTTCTTTAGAAATAAATAATGGACAAATGGAGTCTTTAAACGCCTCAGATGTGAAGTTATTCGCTGTCAAAGTGACGCCAAAATGAATGGGAGTCAATGGGATGCTAACAGCAGGTGGGGGTCCGCTAGCCAATGGCGGCGCCCGGGGGTACCTTCAAAATAATAGAAATCCATGCCCCCCTGGTTCGGACCCATTCGCATGCGGTCTGCGAATCTTTTTTCTAAAAGTAGCAATATTCTAAAGAGACACTAAGACAGTGTACATGTACCCACCAGATTTCGTCATGAGTCATTTTGTACCCACCACTTTTAACTTCCGTTGACCGTTTTCAGTGGTTATTTGGTAATCATTGTCTGACACAACAAAAAAAAAACATAATATTCATTTTATTTTATTTTTCGTGTTTGCATTTATGAGGGAAAAAAACAACGTGTCAGTTTACGGTTATGGACGTGAGCTCTCTGAAAGCGGCACTAAAAGACTGCTTTAAAACTTTCACAGAGACCTCAAACAGCACAGCTGCCTTTCTTTAAATTGAATTTCGTTTTGTATTAATTATATCTTAATTTTAATCAATGTTTCGTGAACCAATTGCCTGGATTTAAGAAGTAAATATAGCAGACAATCCCGACATTGGAGGCGCCGGCGAGTGAACTGGAGTTCGTCTCATAAATGAACCGAAACTCAGCGTATAATGCACATTCATATTCACAGCGTATTTAGACACATTTAGACGCATTCATAATCATTACTTTTACCGGTTCTTTGTGGCAAGCTTTATGCGTGCGGTCGTGCGGCTATATTATAGTAAACGCTCATTACTTAATACAAAGCATAAGCCTCTTCCTGGCATGCAATCTAATCTACTAGGCTACAATGTCAGTTGGTTATATGAACATATGTCAAATTAAGTTACGTGATATCAACAAATTAAGTTATAAACATTCATTTGAAATAACTTAAAGCGTATGTATAGTAGATTTGCTTAAATAGCATTTAAACAAAGGAACTGCAAGGGATTAAAACCCCGCCCACGTGCTGGTGAAAACAGGAAAAAAACGGTTTTCTTTTGATTCCCTGAGAGGAGATCGATTAGCATTGGGGGTTGGCAAAGAATCGGCAGACCTGGGGGGTGTGTGGTTTGTAATTTCTTGACTCTGTGTCAATTGGTAGCAGCTAAAACAAAGACTGTGCAATTAATTACATTTTGGAAATAACTTCCTTCATGTCGTTTTATTTATACACTGTAAAAAAATTTTTTTTTGAATTTGTAAGTAAAGTATTAAATATGTTTTACAAACAATTGGTTTACAAACTCTTGGAGGTTTGTGGTTACCATCATTCAGAAGAGTGGTGCTTGTGTTTAGACTTGTGTTTTACGTGATTAAATCAGGAAGATTACATTGGTTTCTGTCCACACAGAGACGCATTTAAGACGATTTAATCAGGAAATGGAGGCACCGGCGCGATATAACTTGCATTGCTCGTGAACTGAGCTCGTCTCATAAATGAACCGAAACTCAGAAATGTATCTAGAAAGCTTGAAATGTCCACTTTTAAACAAAACAATTCAAAACGAAAAGAAACAGACAACTCTCTTATGTAATCCGTATGAAGTGTGCATTTCTCTCTATAGGCACGTTCACTATATCTGCGAAGATGACGAGTCAGCATTGTCAACATCTTTGACTGACACATAAAACACTAGTTTATTAATAAACAATTAAAATGTCTCCTTGCTATATTGGACACATGATTAGGCAGTTCTTTGTGGCAAGCTTTATGCGTCCGTTAACTATCGAATATCGTGACTCATATTTTGTACCAGACCATTTATGGTTGTTCATATTGTTCAACAAAGTTTTTGATAAAAAAAAGAAAAGAAAAAAAGAAGCTACTGTGCCTAATATTATTGTTGTATACAGCGTGCAAGGTTTATGCGCATGCTTTAAGTCTTCTCCGTTTTTAGTGTATGTCTGTTCCAGAATTACAGCGCCTGGTCTGGTATGTGTACTAGGCTACATCGTTTTGAGTTGGTTTCAGTGGTTTCGTGTGTACGCAGATATTTCTTGAGACAACGCCATGTTTACAGATTTTTTTTTTTTTTGAAAGGGAAGAAAAATATCGGATAGGGAAAGCTCTGGCTTCGTGTGGATGTGGCCTCAGTGTAGGACAGTTTGTCAACAAAATGCCCCCCAAAAAAAAAAAAAAATTATATATATATATATATATATATATATATATATATATATATATATATATATATATATATATATATATAAACACCGCTAAACAAAGACTGAATAAGAATTTAAAAAGTAGGCTAATGACGTTTTTTATGTTTTTATGCACTTTTAGTTTTGTTGCAATTTCACCAAAAGCTTATAATTAGGAAATACACAAAACACGCTAAACTTATATTCTCTCGGCTATATGGTAAAAATGTTGTAAAAAAAACAACAACGTATTATTCTTAAATAATAAGAATAGCAATATTATACATTTATATTGCGCTCAAAATGATTTATGGAAAGAGGAATTCTTCTCAACTACCACCAATAAAGTTTTAAAATTCTTCTTTAGAAAATATTATATTTTGATGATTTTGCAAGTTCAGCAGACAGTGAGGTTCAGGTTTGTTCCGATCAGAGCTCGTGAGTGGAGAGCGCATTTCTGAATATTCCGCTCCGCTCGTTCATTCCGCAGGGTCGCTCAACACAGATTTCCTGTTGCCTGGTTCGAAAATAAGGGCTTCCGACTAAAAGTTTTTTTTTCTAGTCGACTAGTAGGCTAGTTGTTCATTTAAGTAACTCGTGGACAAATCGCCCCTTTATATTAATTTAATTAGCCTACTTATATAGCCTACAGGATAATGAGCGTTTACTTAATATAGCCACACTCAAGCGAACGACCGCATGCATAAAGCTTGTCACAAAGAACCGGTAAAAGTAATGATTATGAATGCGTCTAAATGTGTCTAAATACGCTGTGAATGTGAATGTGCATTATACGCTGAGTTTCGGTTCGTTTATGAGACGAACTCCAGTTCACTCGCCGGCGCCTCCAATGTCAGGATTGTCTGCTATATTTACTTCTTAAATCCAGGCATTTGGTTTATGAAACATTGATTAAAATTAAGATATAATTAATACAAAACGAAATTCAATTTAAAGAAAGGCAGCTGTGCTGTTTGAGGTCTCTGTGAAAGTTTTAAAGCAGTCTTTTAGTGCCGCTTTCAGAGAGCTCACGTCCATAACCGTAAACTGACACGTTGTTTTTTCCCTCATAAATGCAAACACGAAAAATAAAATAAAATGAATATTATAATGTTTTTTTTTGTTGGGTCAGACAATGATTACCAAATTTCTCTCTCATATTGCTCCTCATAACCACTGAAAACGGTAAAAAAAAAATCGAACCAAAAGTCAAATTAATATGGACGGAAGTTAAAAGTGGTGGGTAAAAAATGACTCATGACGAAATCTGGTGGGTGCGTGGAAACATGATAGTACTGTACAGTACAGTAATGCAGAAAAGCGCATTACAACCATGTTAAGGCTATTTAAAACGTTAAGATGCAAAAAGGAACTAAATGTAAAATTAGATAATGATATTGCGCAAATGCTCTCGGTCTCTTCAAAGGTCTTCGCAAATTATTGTGTTATAAGACTCAGTTATCATACATCGCGTCACTTCTACTATAAGTACACAGAAAAAAAAAATAAGACAAATGATGCGCGTTTGAGTCGGATTTTTATGAAGAATGTGTGACTGTTTATGTAACTGGCAAAAGAAAACATTGTCTTCGTCATACTTCGTCAACTCAGTATGGCCACATGAAACACGACTGCCATCTACAGGTTTTAGTATTTCCTGCGTCCAACACCTAATCCCCCTTCTGCACGATCCCGCAGAATTTCGGAAGTGCTCGCGGCATTCTTCTCTCTGAGACGCGCATTTTTAAAGGCCACATCTGTACTCTATACATGTCATGCAATAGTAACAATTCAGCTGACTCGTACAAACTTGTACATCATAACTCCAGATGGGATATATAAAGAACAATAAATATACACACTGCCCTTATGTTGATTATAATTGCATGCCTTTTGGCTATGCCAACATTTAACACTTTTGGTCGAAGGTCATGAGCAGGCTATCAGAGATCCTTGTAGCATTACTTGGAGACTTGACCACGCTAGCCACTACACTGACTGCAAAAAAAAAAAAAAAGACAACTGGAAAGACAGATTAAAACTTTCAATAAACCTCTGGCCTAATCTGCTAACAACAGTGCAATATGGAAAAAACAATGAATGAATCTACTTAAAGCCTCACAAAAACAATGTGTCTACACTAGACGCGAGTGGTGTGACGTGACGAAAGCAAACAGAAGCCATTATAATAAGTGATGCAGTCAACACTGGATGGTGTACGACACGACACAACAAATCCTCAACAGTAAACTGATGCCCCATTCTGTTTCTGACATACTCCAGCGCTTGCGCAACTTAACACAAAGGACAAATGGATTTGCAAAGTTCGTTTTGTCGAGTCCAGTAGACAGCCTCAAGCTGTTGCGGCGCGGCAAAAAGACAAGAAAATATGACGAGTACGGTGTACATTTTAGGACATCCTCAGACATATGGCGAAAAGGCGTAATGCCTCAGAATAAAAGGCTTCAGCCATTGGACGAAACGGCATTATGCCTCAGACTGAAAGGCTTCAGGTCTCACAATGTCAGGTCTCATACAATTAGGCATTCTACGAAAAGTACTCAGACAAAAAGACATCAGACATAAAGGCTTCGCGCAAAACGGACTTAAGGCCCTGATACATTCACTGCAAAGTTATTTTTGTTCTTCGTTTAGGGGTAAAACAAAGTTGGAAATACCTTTGCAGCGATTTAGATGAATATGTAAATATGTTTTTCCATTCCAATGCACTACTTTTCCATTGTTTTTCTATGTAAACATGTGCTAGACAGACGTGTATAACTATTGTGTTTGCGTCTTTAGCAGTGTCTCGCGCATGACACAGCCTTCTAAAAATTGTTGCGCTTTAGTTAAAGTCAGTTCAACTTTCTTGGACCTTGCGTTTTTTCTCCATTCCACTGCCATTCCACTCTCAAAGCAAAACCGCGTTCTGTGTGAACAAGTCCTTAAACATGTAAAAATTGTGATGTGTCACTTTCGATCAGAATTACAGCTTAATTTTGTACTATAAAGTAAAGGCTATGTTTTTTGTATAATTTTTAGATTCTGTTGGCTTTTAACCCTCTGAGGTCGACGAACGCGCCGGCGCGTTTTGCTGGATTTTTTTCACATAGCAGCAACATAAACTTAAAAAAATCCGTCATTTATGGTCATATAAATAAAATAAATACATGATTATAAACTATAGAGGGTCTTCTTTTTTTTGTGTGTATACTCACATTAACATCAAAACCTTGTTTTTATTTTTAAATAAATAAACTAAACAGGGTGCGCTTTCAGCTCACTCTGTCTCCGCAAAAATCTTTCTGAAACAAGTCTGGAAAATGAACTGAAACTCAGCTAATACTTATCACACAACCATGAAACGTGTCTAAAGAAAGCTTTAAATTTCTACTTTTAAATAAAACAATTCACATTCAAAACAAATGTTCTCCTGCAATGTAATCTGTATGAAACTAAAGAGAAGTACAGTTTCTCCCGTCTCATCTCATTACATGTAATGAGTTCACACCCACTCGCACATCGCGCTATTCATAAGATAATGCGCTGAGGTGATCTATGCAAAATGAGGTAACGCCCCCTGAAATGCCTTAAAACCAGCAAGTTTCATTCATTCACTTTTCTGCGACGTTGGAAGATGACACTGTTCACAGGTGAGGAAGCTCTTCAGCTAGTCCTGGATAGTGATGATGAGTTCACTTTTTCCTCAGAAGAAGAGCGGGACTCTGACGACGAACGCTTGTATTTTGAAGAACGGCTTGATCCAGCTGTGGATAATATTTCGGATGAGTAAGTCTTTTTAAATTTACTTGCATAAGTTGACAAGCTATTTTATATATAAACGTAGGCTACATATTTTAATAGTTTTGTTCAAAATAACACATTTCGAGCTTTCTATATATTTCTCTGGCATTTTAGGCAAAGCTTATGAGTTTGGGTTCATTTATGAGACAAGCTCCAGTTCAGATGCCGACACGGAGCTCTAATGCCTGTTATTTTTAATTATTATGTATTAAAAATAGGCAATTTGTTGATGAAACAACGATTAAAATTAAGATACAATTAATACAAAACGAAATTCACTTTAAACAAAGGCTTTATACAAAAAATAAACCTAATGAAATGGTCTAAATCTTGTCTGCCCACTCCATTTGTCTGGCGATTGCGCACGATCTTAGAAAATGGCCTGGTATGAAAGTTAGGATTTTGAAATTTTTTGAAAATATTAGATTAGATTAGATTTTGACTAGTGTTTATGCTGCCTCATTATCATCAACGAAGAGTGCTTGCAAATATCTATTGCAAATGTATGTGCTGAAATGTGTAAATATGCTCAGCTGATGAATTGCAAATGTGTTAATGTTTGCGCTGTGCTATCTCAGTAATGGCCCATTGACACGCAGTATATGCTTACAGCACGTGTCTACAATTATTTACATCAGTTATTCATATAGACTAATGGTAATATACTTTGAAATATTTATGTTATAATAGTTTTCAACTTTTTTTAAAAAAAGGAATGTAGCTGCATCACCTTCATCTGCAACTCGGAGGGCGCGCAGCAACACAGTCGAACATCAGAACGAGTAAGTACATATTTACCCATGTTCCTTCAATTTTTTTTTACAATATGAGCCTGTATAACTTTATTTTTGGAGGTTGGTTGATAATGTTAAATTTTTTCTTTGTTTTATCTTATCAGCATATGTCCATCAGTTGTGCATGTGCTGGAATAGTACTCTAAAATATATGATAATAATAGCTTTCAACTTTTTTTAAAGGAATGATGTAGGTTCTGCAACTCACACTAAGAGGACACGCAGCAACATAGACAGAAATCAGAAAGAGTAAGTAATTGGAAAAATGCCAGGCATGTAATGTTCACTTGTGTCTTCAGCCGAACAGGAACTGTTTTCAAAAATGGCACCAAGACATGTAACTATATTCTATCTGCCTTTATTTTTGTTTATTTTGCTCATTTTTGCATTATTTTGCTTTATTTTGCTTAGAGCCCGCCATCAACGGGGCATAGGCATTTACTGTGAGATACCTGCAAATTTAGAACATTTAGTTCCTCCACATAGAGGAATTACAATAAAACAGATTGAAAAACAAAACCTTTGAATCTCCTCTTCTTTGTTCAGGCTGTGATGGGCCATTAGCCACTGGGGGAGTGTAAGTCACACCCCTGGTCTGAATCTCATTAATATTCATGGTTAATCACCCCTCCCATGCATAAACCTCTTCTGACAAAAAAAATGTTTTACAAGGTTTAAATCAATGTATTGGTTTATGAGAATGATTATGCAGGATGATTTTCACATAATTTTGAAGAAAAAACACTAGGTGACCTCATCCATTAGTCAAAAGTCTTGTGGACACATATTTACTATATGTTTTGTGGTGTTCTTTTAGCAACTTTCATTTTTATTTTTTCAAAAAAACACGCATAAACATTATTCTCTTAAAAACACAAAGATTTGCAAGCATGTTGATCAGATATGATGGTAGCCCTGTTTGTGCTTTATAGAGTGAATTTACACCTTTGCCATTAACATGTTTATAAATAACTGAAAAAAGCACAAATGTCAGAGCATGTCAGAACACCTCCAGGGCCCAGAAAACCCCTCAGACTCCAGAGGGTTAACCCATCACAATGCCATTCTTCAATCACTTTCCTGAGCTTCCCTCTGTCTTCAGTCAAATGATGAAGGCCATGGCATTCTGCGCCATTTTATATAGGTGCTGAGTCAGCTGACATTTTGCACACTGAAGCAGAAAGTATACTTTGTTTTTTTTCCGAATGCACAGCCCTGCAAAGTATACTTTTGACTCATCCGCGTACACAGGCGTTCGAATGCGCAGTTTTGAGCAATCTCGCCACGAGTTACAACCCATGTAAATATCTTTGCATTCTTTCATGCTAGAGTTGTAAAAATGAAGGTACTTTCTAACCACTTCGCACAATCTCTCATCTATGTAGGCCTACATTGTTGCTGTAGCTTGAATGCGTTTCACTCTGTTCTTTTTCTTCGTCTACCTTGTGAATCGACGTGACGCGACGTAAAAAGTGAAGTATACTTTGGTCTTTAAACAGCATTGACCAGTGTACTTTGAAGTGATTCAATGGCTTTGTTATTTTCAGAGAGGCATTTCCCCTCATGTCAGAGAATCTATAGTGTGGCTCAATTCATACTCTTTCTATGACACCTACAAACCGCATTCACCAGTTGATACTCTATAGATTTCACTGTTTATTTTCACCAAACTTCTTACTGTGATGTGCAGTGACTGCAATGAGAGTTGAGCTTTCCTTTCTGTTGCACAGCGGTTTCCTGTCTGCCTGAGTGAATTATGTTGTAACTCTGTATAGCTTTGTTTTTTAACTTGTATCTTTCCTGCCATTTATATTGCTTAATATAATTTAATGTAGCATCTGGACCAATCAGACACACACAAATTATTCATTATATTTAATGAATAATCCAGCAAACTCACTCTCCCAACAAAGGTCTATGAAACTTCGGTTTCCGTTTCGTTTTACGACCCCAAAAGGAATTTCCAGAGAGTTGTGACTCTCACTTAATTCTGGCTGAGGAGGAGAAATAAACCCTGTTAATCCTATATATTCTATATATAACCACTTGAGAAATATATAAACATGTATCTAATTTTCCCATCTCATGATTTTCCTTTTATGTGGTTTGGCCTATGTATTCTTGTAAACTCTGTTGGGCTAATGTTTCAGACTTTGCATACTATGGTTTACCAAAATCATATGTATGGCATGTTTGGTCTCTATAAACTCCAATCTTCGTCCCCCTTAATTTACATTACATTTTGCTAACTTTGTGACGCATTAGTATTATAAGAATCTTGAAGATTATTTTCTTAAACACCCAATGAAATTACATATTCAAACGCCCTGCTAGAACACGATGGGTCGTAAAAATTTCCCTCCAAAAGGAAAACTTCTTATTGGCTTAAAACTTAAATCTTCACGCTTTAAAAATCACTGATCACAAGATCAGCCCTCTTACTCTCTTAGTCCTTTTCTGGAATCCTGATGTGAAGATGATCCTGCACTAGAAGTTTTCTAAGGACCCCCAAGCTTGTGCCAGGCTGCGGCCTTGTCTTTACATTCACCAAAGATCCTCTGACTCCCACTGGTTCTCTCTCATCAAGACAATATCAGCAAAGATCAACTGGAGCCTCAACAAATTGCATCAGGACAGTTTAATTCAAATGGGCGAGACTTGCATGAATCACCCTTTGAGAATTCTGTTGAAAGTGCCCAAGTGATTGGTGATTCTATAACACGGAATGTGAAAATAGAGACACCAGTCAATTACAGGCCGATCTCGAATCTACCTTTTCTGTCAAAGATACTAGAAAAGGTGGTATCCTCACAACTATGTTCCTTTTTAGAAAGAAATTATATCTGCAAGGATTTTCAGTCAGGATTTAGACCGTACCATAGTACTGAGACTGCTCTCATTAGAGTTACAAATGATATGCTTTTATCATCCGATCGTGGTTGTATCTCTATTAGTGTTACTCGATGTTAGTGCTTCATTTGATACTACTGACCACAACATTCTTTTAAATAGACTCAAATTATGTTGGCATTAGTGGAATTGCATTAACATGGTTTAAATCACACTTATCTGACCGTTATTAGTTTGTAGCAGTAAATGAAGAGATGTCTCATCGATCACAAGTTCAGTATGGCGTACCACAAGGCTCAGTACTAGGACCGTTGCTTTTCACTCTGTACATGCTACCCTTGGGAGATATCATTAGGAAGCAAGGAATTAGCTTTCACTGTTATGCTGATGATACTCAGCTCTATATTTCTTCATGCCCTGACGAAACTTACCAATTCACAAAATTAACGGAATGCTACGGAATAATTTCCTACTGCTTAGTTCTGAAAAAACAGAGATTCTAATTATTGGACAAAAAACTTCTGCACGTAATAATCTAGAATACTGTCTAACACCTGATGGCTGCTCTGTCAAGTCTTCGTCATCGGTTAGGAACCTGGTTGTGCTCTTTGATACCAATCTTTCATTTGAAAGTCACATGTCTACTATCTGTAAAACCACATTTTTCAAACTTAAAAATATATCTAAATTACGCCATATGCTCTCATTGACAAATCCGGAACAATTAGTTCATGCGTTCATGACCTCAAGGCTAGATTATTGTAATGCTCTACTGGGTGGTTGCCCTGCACGCTTAATAAACAAACGACAGCTGGTCCAAAACGCAGCAGCTTGAGTTCTTGAGTACCAGGAAGTATGACCATATTAGCCCTGTTCTGTCAACACTGCATTGGCTCCCTATTAAACATCATATAAATTTTTAAATATTGCTGATTACTTACAAAGCACTAAATGGTTTAGCTCCGCAGTACTCGCGAGCTCTCAACGCATTATAGTCCTTCACGTCTATTGCGATCTCAAAATTCCGGCCAGTTGATAATACCTAGAATATCAAAATCGACTGCTGGCGGTAGATCCTTCTCCTATTTAGCACCAAAACTTTGGAACAGTCTTCCTAACGTTGTCCGGGAAACAGACACACTCTGTCAGTTCAAAGCTAGACTAAAAACACATCTCTTTGACCAAGCATACACATAAAACAATATAGACTTCTATAATTCAATGTTAGGCTGCATAGATCAGGTCAGCTGGAACCGGGAACACTTCCCATAAATCCTGATTTATTCGTTACATCATAAGAAGAATGGCATCTATGCTAATTTTAGTGTTTTTGTTTATCCCGAGGTTTTCCCGCAGCCTGCCAGATCCAGGCTATATCCAGATCTGATGAAGGACCTGTGCCTGGACGCGATGACAGCGCAGTCCTGAAATGTAAACTAGTATCTCCCCTGTGAAGGCCTCCCTCCCCTCCCTTTACCTCTCTAAAGATAAAGCGTTGTCGGGATAATTCCAGTTCGTGTGGCTATGCGGAAGTGATAAAAATTCTGTATTATAAATTTTAAGGCCAGACAAGTAGTATGTTAAGGGTTGATTTGTAGGGAAGGACTACACGCCTGCGCACATATATTCAAACGCGCATAACTATTGACTGAACTCGTAATGTGCATGTGCACGCCATCGGCGTTCTCACTGGTTCGCGTTTTTGAAGTTTGCGCAGAAAGAACTTAAGAGTTTTGTTAAAACGGTTTCATGTTAGCGGCCCCTAAGTTAATAACTAATGATCGTTGCACAGAAGTGAATCAATCAAACTAACTTTAGCTGGACAATAACTTTATTCTAGAGCTGCTATAAAGCCAAAACAATCTCAATTACTTTAATTTCCTATTATCAATGTAAAGCTGCTTTGGAACAATCTACATTGTTAAAAGTGCTATATAAATGAAGATGACTTGACTTGACAATATTGACGGAAGAAATCATGGAAACATCACAGTGGAGCGGTGCTTACTGTGAATGATACAAATTGTACTACTGACTATTTAAACAGAGCAGAGTAATTTTTATATGTTAGGTTGACTATTTTATTATTATATTTTATTACGGCTATAATGAACAGGCTGTGATGACCAAGATTGCAATGCTGGAATGCACAATATGCTGTGTGTGTGTGTGTGTGTGTGTGTGTGTGTGTGTGTGTGTGGCGCGATTGAACAATGGAGACATAAAAACATGCTCCGTCATTTTGTTCATACAGGACATCATTCAAACTGCAAAGTATTTACTTATATTTGTGTACACTCGCAATAAAACACAACATTGTGCTTTTGTCAAACTATAAACTCTTGTCAAACTGTAACCTACAACTGTCACCCAACCAAAATCACACACTCACACACACACACACACACACACACACACACACACACACACACACACACACACACACACACACACACACACACACACACACACACAAGAGAGGAGGGAGAAAATTCTCCAAAAAATCCACATTCAAACCAAAATATCTGACTTCCTGTTGGTCGGAGCTAATGACTGTAAATTAGAAAATTGTCCGGCTTGACGAGAAAAATATACATACCAAGTTTTGTTACTGTAGATAAAACTAACCCCCTTATATGGTAGGTTGACTATTTTATTTTAGTATTTTATTAAGGCTATACTGAACAGGCTGCAGTGTCAAGATTGCAATGCTGGAGTGTGTGTGTGTGTGTGTGTGTTTGTGTGGCGCGGGCACGATTGAACAGTGGACACATAAAAACATACTCTGCAGTTTGAATGATGTCCTGTATGAACAAAATGACGAAGTGTTTACTTATATTTGTGTACACTCGCAATAAAACACAACATTGTGCTTTTGTAAAATAAATTCAAGAAATTCGCCCCCGAAATGGCGCTAATTTTTCAATTAAAGTAAAATGCTCACGGCTGCACAGGCATTCATAACTGTTCGCGCCCACGGCAAGGAACGAACAGGACAGAGTGAACGTTTTTATTGTTTAGTTCTGAAATTTGTATAATTTTATATGAAATAAATGGTGTATAATTACATTTTTAGAAGATATGAGGCTTTTAGTGTTTCCTTTTTGGACATTATTTTAAACCCTCACTATATCAAAACTGTTTGAGATATTTAATATCCGTTCACAAATGACGGGCCCAAGCCAGTGGCACCGCCACCCTGGTGCCTTTAGTTACCCTAAAGGCACCGGGGTGGCGGTGCCACCGTCTTGGGCCCGTCATCGCTGCTGGCAGCTATATATATATATATATATATATATATATATATATATATATATATATATATATATATATATATACACATACATACTAGGGGTGGAACGGTACACAGAAGTCACGGTTCGGTTCATACCTCGGTTCAGACATCACGGTTCGGTACGAGTTCGGTACAATGGAGGGAAAAGCAAAACAAAAATGTAGAAGGCATTTTTTTTTTATTGTGCATGTCTGTAGGCTGTACCACCAAAGGAAAATAAATGTCTTAAGTTTAACAATGCCTTGTATTTTTTAAATAAGTTTTATTAATAAAGTAAAGGCATAGAACCAGTTTATTTGTAGTGCATTGACAATAGTTTTATATAATTAGTTTATTAATTAAATTAATAAAAAGACAAAAAGACCTTGAGATATGTTTGGCAATTGTACCTGAATGAATTTAAAATTAATTTGCTATATTTCAGATCAATATATTTGTTTTCCTTAATTTTAATTAACACTAACTTTATTCTCATCTGAATTATAGATAATTTATTTCTGTATAAAATAATACTACTATTAAAAACAAATTAGATTTTCTTTTAATCAATGTAGAATGTGTAACTTACTCACTGTGTTGGGTGACAGTTGTAGGTTACAGTTTGACAAGAGTTTACAGTTTGACAAAAGCACAATGTTGTGTTTTATTGCGAGTGTACACAAATATAAGTAAACACTTTGCAGTTTGAATGTTGTCCTAAGAACAAAATGATGGAGTATGTTTTTATGTTTCCACTATTCGATCGCGCCCGCACCTCTCTCAACACACACACACACACACACACACAAGCACGCACGCACACACACACACAGGCACACACACAACATATTCCAGCATTGCAAACTTGACATTGCAGCCTGTCCATTATAGCTAGCCTGTCTATGATTATAGCCACGGAGCTTCAAAGCTAAGGCGGAGCTACAGATTAGGTGTCCCTAAAGCACCCACGTATCTAACAGTAGTTCCGCATTACATTAATTAATTTGCACACGAGTTTTATTTATTTTTATACCATGTATTCTCCGTGTGTATTCATGCACCGAACTGTGACGCCCGTACCGTTTCTGTTCAATACGAATACATGTACCGTTCCACCCCTAATACATACATACGTATACATACATATATATACATTAAGGGACAAGGCACAGAGAATTTTACTTGCCTGACCTGATTAGAAGAATGAAAAAAATAAAATAAAGAAATAACTAGGGAATCACTAAAACGAGATAATTAATCTGATTTTATGATACATTCAAAATATTCCACAACAAATCCTTTAAATTTAATGATATTCAGAACAGAACAAGAATAAAAAAATAACTACAAACAAGCCAAAAGGAAATAAAATACAAATAAAAACGAAAGTAAGCAATGTTGGGCTCACGTAACTCTCTCATTAGAATCAAAATGTTTCAACATTTGCCATGTATTTGGATGCTAAACTATTCTTTATCATAGGCTTTGTACTTCACTCACGTTCCAATATCGACAGAAAAAAAATCATCCTCTTCACATGCGCAAAAATGTGCTTGGAAACATCACAGTGGAGCGGTGCTTACTGTGAATGGTACGAATTGTACTACTGACAATTTAAACAGAGCAGTGTAATTTTTAAATGTTAGGTTAACTATTTTATTATTATATTTTATTAAGGCTATAATGAACAGGCTGTGATGTCAAGATTACAATGCTGGAGTGTGTGTGTGTGTGTGTGTGTGTGTGTGTGTGTGTGTGTGTGTGTGTGTGTGTGTGTGTGTGTGCGTGCGTGTGTGTGTGTATGTGTGTGTCTGGCATGGGCGCGATTGAACAGTGGACACATAAAAACATACTCCGTCACTTTGTTCATACAGGACATCATTCAAACTGCAAAGTGTTAACTTATATTTGTGTACACTCGCAGTAAAACACAACATTGAGCTTTTGTAAAATAAATTCAAGCAATCCGCCCCCCGAAAGGCGCTAATTTTAAAATTAAACTCAAATGCTGACGGCTGCACGGGGCATTCATAACGGTGCGCGTCCACGGCGAGGAACGAGCAGAACAGAGTCAACGTTTTTTAGTTTATTCCTACTTCCATAGGAATTCATTGAAAATGCTTGCTCTACTCAGCACCATTATCAATGTCCGTGCGGATGAACATATTTTACTTTTGTTTTTAAGTTAGCGATTCAAAAGCCCCAAGCGGTGTCACACGTCGATTAACCGGTGGTAAAATATTCTCACTGATACATATCTAGTATATTTTTATATAGATACAATAGGTCTACCTGATTTTGAACACAAGAGGGCAGTATAGCCCTATGTATGACTTGATTATTATTATTATTTTTTTACTATTGCTGTTTTTAAACTTATAAATAATTATTAAATTGAAAAAAAAATTAAATAAAATGGGTTTAGTTGTGATATTTGTATAATTTATATAGAAATAAATGGTGAATAATTACATTTTTAGAAGATATGAGGCTTTTGGTGTTTCCTTTTTGGACATTACTTTAATCCCTCACTATAGCAAAACCGTTTGAGATGTTTAATATCCGTTCACAATTTAGCATCTTTAATGTATTTACATCATGTTGAAAAAGTTTGGTGTGAATAAAATAAACCATTTAGGAAAAGTAGCTAAAAACTCAGAGTCTGAAATATCCAAACAATCCACATTCAAACCAAAATAGCTGACTTCCTGTTGGTCGGAGCTAATGACTGTAAATTAGAAAGTTGTCCGGCTCGATGAGAAAAATATACGTACTGGTTTTTGTAACTGTAGGTAAAACTAACCCCCCCACTTTTGTCAAAAGCATTTTGAAAGTGACACACTTCCTGCTGCCAGTTGGTGGCGCTATAACTTTGACTCACAATAGTTGCATCCATCTGACCGGCCTCTTACCACGAACACACTGCTGAAGTTTCATCAAGATCAGTTAATGTATGTATGTATGCAGAACTTATACCACTTCGTGTTTCTCTTTTCTCGCCATAAATTCGTTTCCTCGCCACGGCCAAACCGTATGAGATATCAAAAATCTGTCCGCAATTTAGCATTCTCAATGTCTTGACTTCATGCACACCGAGTTTGGTGGTGATCGGATGAATGCTCTAGGAGGAGTATTTCAAATTCCAGAGCATATGTTTTTCAAACAACCCATAATACCTGACTTCCTGTTGGGCGGAACTAATAACATAGAGTGTGGAAGTTGTTCTGCCCGATGAGATCTATATGTGTACCGAGTTTCATATTAATTCATGCAAGAGTGTTTGATATATGGACCAAGTTTTTGGACCCCGTTCAAGGGGGCGCTGTTGAGCGGATACATCTATCCTTTATATATATATATTAGTGCTGCACGATTAATCGTATCGCAATCGCGATGTCAAGCCTACGCGATTATATGACGCAAAATGTTGCGATTTTATATTAAATAAACAAATTAGCGCTGTTAACGCACTTATTAATGCAAATGCTTTTAAACCATTCATGCGCGATAATAGCCTACATAAAAGAACGAGCTGCCTGTGAATGTCCTCCACACACACACACACACACACACAGATAGACACGCGCCAGTATCAAGTTCTCTTTCGCGGTAGAACGAACAACACACATGTATGCCAAAATGAACGCGCTGCCTGTGAATGTCTGACTGTGACACACAGAAAGACTCGCGCTAATATCGTGCGTGCGCACAAAACAGCATGACAGAATACAGTTCTCTTTCGAGCTTGAACGAACAATAACACTCACAATTATGCCAAAATGTCTTTTTGTCGAGTGTCTTCATAACATAAGAGTAGTCTTATGATGAACATGAAGAGTTGTGATGACTCGTGAAAGAATGAGGCACGTGTGAGATCCGCGTCTCTGACAGCGGCTGGTCTTAAAGGGATAGTACACAGTAGCCACTAATTACATCTGTCGCTTAAGTTATTCTATTTTTTTTTTTTTTGTTTTTTTTTTGCTTTTTTTTATTATTATTTTTCTTTACCCCTGACATGTATGGTTATATGTACTCTTGTATGTAAATTATGTTTTGTTCTTGTTAAAATGCAATCAAAAAAAAAAAAAATCTGTCGCTAAAGTTAATCAAAGAACAAAGGGAACAGAGAAAAACACTCACTGCTCTTGACTAAAAAACTTTTTTCTTTAGGCTGATTATCACTAATCTGTTTGTGCATTTATTTTCCTTGAGAAACAAGCAAGTTGACTCATGAAACCATTTTTTAATATATCGCATATCGCAAACGTAATCGCAATATTGACCTCAATTATCGCAATATGACATTTTCCCCAAATCGTGCAGTCCTAATATATATATATCGGGTAAAAATAAGAGGGTGATTTCAAAGCATTTTGAAAGTGACACACTTCCTGCTGCCAGTTGGTGGTGCTATAACTTTGACTCACAATAGTCACATACATGTGATCGGCCTCTTACAACGAACACACTGCTGAAGTTTAATCAACAATAGGGCTCTGCGCCCTTTCAGGGTTTGGGCCCTAATAATAGAAATAAATAGTCCTTAGGAAAACAATAGGGCCTTTGCCCTTTCAGGGCTTGGGCCCTAAATATTGAAGCAGCAAACTTTGTGAGGAGGAAACTGCCAAAATACTGCCAATGTCACTGCCAAATACTTTTGGACAAGACTGTATTATGCAATTTTCTTACATGTGACATGGACTTTTTTTCAAGCTGTCAAACTAAATAAATGTGTTACTATAAAAATTTTATATTTATAAATCATAGATAATATAAATTATATTAAAGGGGTCATGACATGGTTTTTGTTTGTTTTATTATGTTCCCTTAGGTGCAATTATAGTATTACTATAGTTTTTTGGACAAAAAACTTTTAAATTTGAGTGATTTATGACCTTTTCCCAACCTGTTTCTCATCCTCTGATTCAAACAGTCTGTTTTGGGGGCGTTTCCCCTTTAAGAGTTCAGTGTTAACGCCCACTGTTATGATTGGCTAATGTCATTGACTAAAAGTAGTTTTAAGATGAAATACATTACTTACAGTTTGCGGCGTCGTTGGGAACCAGAATAGTCGGCAAGGCCTGATCTTTAAGCAAAAGTTTTCTGGCAAAGCCAGCATCATACTGCGATTTGTTCTCAAAACAGTCATCCTTGAAATGTAGAGAACACACGCTTATATTAACACTGTCGTGACTGGGACGTTCGCAAAAAATAAACTGCATCCATTTTTCCCTGATGTCTGGATCGTTCGGCAGCATATTCAAACATTTTGTTTTTCCATAGCCAGGAACAGCACATCTGCGAGGCATCGCAATCTTCTTGTAAACAGACCCACTCGCTGCACGTCGACTGAACACCTGTGGGCGTGACAACGATGTGATGCGAAATGAGGCGTAGTTGTCTTGCGCTGGAGGCGGTCATATGTAAACGACTGGTACGTCACTTCGTACCATGACGTCACTTCTTACCATGGATCCCCAACGAGCTGTAATTAGAGCTTGATTAAATAAATGCTTTGTTTATAATGGGGAGGACGTCTTAAGCTATGAAACTTGCAGGAAGTTTTAATGGTACAAAGGCCTCTTATATACCAAAAGATCAAGGCAAATTTGGTTTCTCATGTCATGACCCCTTTAACATGAGCAGCACGGCAGGATTCTGAGCAGCCTCCTGAGTCATCGCTGGGTGTACAGGTGTGTTTTAGCTAGCATCAGTAATAGTAGGTGTGGATTTGGGACTTACTCGCTCTTCTTGCGTCTTTGCTTGCATCAGTTTGGCACGTAGCTGAACGTGATAGATGCTGTAGTATTTTTTAGCACGAGCAAACTGTTGTCGCTGTTCTCTCAGCTTATTCTGAGCAAACTTCTGCTGTTGGATCCTCTCTCTGAACACTCTCTGAAACATAAGATTCAGATTCAGATCTTTTAATTTTGCATGATTATGTCTTTATGTGTCTTTGTTAAGAGTTTGCTCTTACCAGACGACTGTTGTGTTCCTGTTCTTTGCGGATGATCTGCACCAGCATGTCATGTCTTTTCTGAGCTTCTTCCAGCTACAAAAACAAAATAAGTAAACCCATTGCATTCAGTGCTGAAACCTGTGGACCTGGGTACACTGATCAGAAGTGGTTAGCCAAGCCAGTTTAAAATTAACATACGTTGATGGGGGGCGCTATGGCGTGTGGTGAAGAGTAGACGTGTCCTCCACTAGCTCCGAGGGAAATTGACTTTTATATATATTTTTTTGTACCTTTCTTTAATTTATCTCTTTGTGATTGTTTTTACGGTAGTTAGAAGACAATCTACATTACTTATTTCAACTTGGGCATTGCAAGATGTACAATACTCGACAGAAACAGGACACCCAAAAAGGAGGCCGCAAAACACCGCCTCCTCCTGACTCTTAAACACCGGACCAAGAGAGCAGTGCTGCTAGCACTTTGGACGCTAGGATACAAGCTATGATGAACGCGCTAAAGAATGATATTTTCTCTAAAATGGACACTGTTGCTGTTGGATTGCATTCTGAGATCTCGTCTGTTAGAGGGGAATTGAAAGCCTCTATTGAACCACTTCAGCGGGTTAGTGGACTCTCATGAAACGGCAGTGCGGGATCTTGAGCAGGCCGCTAACGACCATAGCTCCCGTATAAGCGAACTTGAGGCTACTGTTAGCAAGTTATCCGCTCAGGTGAATCGTCTGGATGATAAGTGCGAGGACTTGGAAAGTAGATCTCGAAGAAATAATATTCGGGTGATTGGTGTACCGGAGGGAGTGGAAGGACCGCGTCCTACGGATTTTATTGCAGTCTTGCTACAGAATCTACTAGGACTGGAAGAAAAACCACTACTTGATCGTGCTCACCGCTCTCTGCGGAACGAACGAGCGGCTGGGACCCAACCTCGGGCTTTTATCGTGCGGGTGCATTTTTTCCATGCTCGTAACGAGATTTTACGGCGAGCAGGCGAGTCTTCCCCACTCCTTTACAAGGACAAACGGATCTCTGTGTTCCCAGACTTTACATCCTCTGTCGCTAAGAAACGTTCTGCCTTTTCTGCGGTAAAACGCAGTTTGCGCTCCTTTCCGGAGGTAAAGTATGGGCTTCTATACCCCGCCACACTTAAGATCACTATGCCGGATGGCACTTCGCGGCGTTTTGAGGATCCCTCTTTGGCCAGTGACTTTGTTAAAAAGAACTGTAAGTAGTGTGATCATCTTGTTTTGATGCCAAGATCAGTCTAATGCCTGCAAGTTGATTCACGTTAATTGTTTTGTTTGGTCTTCTATAAGTTACCCCGCCACATTTAAGATCACTATGCCGGATGACACTTCGCGGCGGTTTGAAGACCCCTCTTTGGCCAGTGACTTTATTAAAAAAGAACTGTAAATATGGACATTTACGGTGCTAATGCCTACAGGTAGATTGTCTTTTCTTTTTGTATATTGGCCCTGGGTTATCTACAGTTGTTCGTGACACTTGTTTTTATATATATTTTTTATTTTATTATTTATTTATTTATTTATTTATTTGTATTTTTTTTTTTTTTTTGTATCAGGTGTTAATGTTTTAACAGTAAAAGCAATGTTGTTCTGGTCTCATTAGATGTTTAGGGCAATTCGTCTGGCTTAAGTTGGATTTTGTGACCTTTACAAACCCTGTAGGTACATTGGTTCAGTTTTCTTTTATTCATCTTTCTTAGTCAATTTCTCTCAGGTAGCACTATTCTTTTTAGCTTAGAGCTATTACGGAGCGTTCTGTGCCTTTAGTTAGGTTTGGGTTTGTGTGCATCTCATTTGGGGAGATGCTAACAATGGGGTGGTGTGGGTGGGTGGGTGGGCATTGTGTTTTATTTTTGTTGTTGTTGTCACGTGTTTTCTAGGTTTTATTGTATTGGTTTTTATTTTGTTTTACCAATTTATGCTGCTGTGGTGACGGTTTATTTGTCATTTTCATTGACATTCCTTTTCTGTCCTATTTTTGGTGGATGGCCCAATCAAGTGTAAACCTAAGTACTGATGGAGTTGATCTCAAGTTAGTGTCCTGGAACTGTAAAGGCCTGAACTCCCCTGTGAAACGTACGAAGGTATTAACTCATCTCAAAAACTTAGGAGCACAGATTGTTTACCTTCAAGAGACGCACTTAAAATCTACTCATTCTCAAATTAAAAGTAAGTGGGTTGGTCAATCTTATTTCTCATCATTTTACAGTAAGTCCAGGGGCGTTGCAATTTTATTTCATAAATCAATCCCTTTTGTCTGTTCTAAAGTGCTCTCTGATCCCAATGGTAGATATTTGATAGTTACAGGCAGCTTATATGGCACCCAACTAATTTTAGTTAATGTATATGCCCCAAACTGGGATGACGCTGAGTTCTTCAAGAAACTTTTTTCTGCTCTTCCGGATATGTCCTCCCACTTACTCATCTTAGGTGGGGACTTTAATTGTTGGTTGAACCCAAATCTTGACCGTTCCTCTAATAAATCTGTAACACTTTCAAAATCGGCTAAAGTTATAAAAGACTTTATGGAGAACTTTTCAATTTCAGATCCTTGGCGTTTCTTTAATCCTACAAGTAAAACTTTTTCTTTTTTCTCTCATATGCATCGTACATTTACTCTGATTGATTATTTCTTATTGGATAATAGATTTCTTCCATGTCTCTCTTCTACCTCTTGCTCATATGAACCAATGGTTATCTCAGATCATTCTCCTGTCGTACTCAATATTAGGTTTAAAGGCTTGGTTCGCTCACGTTACCCTTGGCATCTTAATACGTGTTTATTGTCAGATAAAAAATTTACTGATATGATTTCCAGACAAATTGATTTGTTTTTGAGTACTAATAAGACCTCTGATGTTTCTGCGTCTGTCTTATGGGAGACATTGAAAGCTTACATTAGAGGTCAAATTATTTCTTACGTGAATTATGATAGGAAGCTGAAGAGGAAGAGATTGGTCACTCTAACTAATCGTATTGCCCAATTGGATGCCGCGTATGTCACTTCTCCAACTCCTGAGTTGTATAAAGAACGCCTCACAGCTCAGTCAGAATTTAACACATTGGCCGCGGACCGTGCTGTTGAGCTGTTACTTAAGACTAGCAGTGCATACTTTGAACAAGGGGATAAAGCTGGTAGAATGTTGGCACGTCAGTTGAGGCAGACTATCTCCTCTCACCAAATTCCGGAAATTGCCACATCTTCGGGCACTACGATAGACCCAGAAGAAATAAATGAAGAATTTAGAGCTTATTATGCCTCATTATATACATCAGAGACAAATGTGGGAAACTGTGATTTTGATGGCTTCTTCTCCCATTTGGAAATCCCTCAGGTTAATTTGGACATGGCAGATCAATTAGAAATCCCAATAACTGCTCTAGAACTTTCTGGTGCTCTCAAAGGGATGCAGTCTGGCAAATGTCCAGGACCAGACGGCTTTCCTGTAGAGTTTTACAGATGCTTTCAAAATAAACAAGCCCCGGTTTTGATTGATATGTTTAATGCATCTTTTCTGGCTGCTAAACTTCCCCCTACACTTAATCAGGCTTCTATTTCTCTTATTTTGAAAAAGGACAAGGACCCTCTTAGTTGCTCTTCGTATAGACCAATTAGTTTATTAAATGTTGACTTCAAAATTTTATCTAAAATGCTTGCTCTTCGTTTGGAAACTGTTCTTCCAGATATTATCTCTCCGGATCAAACTGTGTTTGTTAAAAATAGGCACTCCTTTTTTAATTTGAGAAGGCTCTTTAATACTATTTATAATCTTTCGTCAACACCCTTACCTCAAGCAATTATAGCATTAGACGCGGAGAAGGCCTTCGACCGTATGGAATGGGCATACTTATTTTATACTTTGGAGAAATTCGGCTTTAAGGAAAATTTCATTTCTTGGGTGAAGCTTTTATACTCGTCCACTTTGGCTTCAGTTAGAACAAATAATAATGTCTTCTTATTTTCCTCTTTATCGTTCAACGCGGCAAGGGTGTCCTTTAAGTCCTCTTTTATTCGCTGTGGCAATTGAGCCTCTTTCCATTGCGCTTCGTGGTGACCCGCATATTAAAGGTATTGTGAGTTGTGGGCAGGAGCAGAGAGTGTCTCTATATGCTGACGATCTTCTTTTATTTATTACTGACTTCTCTGTGTCAGTTCCGGCGGCACTCTCTGTTCTTTGCTCATTTGGATCCATTTCTGGATACAAGTTAAATTTAAGTAAGAGTGAGCTTCTACCTCTTAATAAAGCAGCACATGAATATCCACTTCACACCCTGTCGTTTAAAGTTGCTCAACACAAGTTAAAATATCTTGGGATTCAGGTTACTGCTAAGTTCAAGGATCTTTATCGCGCTAATTTCACTACTCTTCTGTCTCAGGTACAAAGCAGTTTTAACCGTTGGTCAGTGTTGAACTTATCCCTAGCTGCTCGGATTAATAGTATTAAGATGAATGTTCTTCCCAGGTCTTTATATTTGTTTCAATGTATGCCGATTTTCCTTCCACAAATTTTCTTTCGTAAATTAGACGCCATTATTTCAGATTTTGTTTGGAATGGGAAGCCACCAAGATTGCGCAAACAGTATTTACAGAGCCCGAAGAAGCTAGGAGGTATGGCCTTACCCAACTTTAAGTTTTACTATTGGGCGGCTCATCTTAGAATAATTCAGTTTTGGTTACATTCTAGTCCACAATTATTATCGTCAGTCTGGTTGGGAATGGAACATTCTTCCTGTAAGCCTGTTTCACTTTCAGCTTTGGCTCATTCGCCTGTTAAATCACCTATAAAAAGTTACACTAAAAATGTCATTATTAAGACAACTGTGAAGATTTGGAATCAGTTTAGACGTTCCTTTGGTCTTCAAACATATTCTATTTTGGCGCCAATAACAGCTAATTACTCCTTTCCTCCATCGTTAATTGATCGTGCATTTGAAGTTTGGTCCAATAAGGGTATTAAAACATTTAAGGATCTCTATATTGATAACACTTTCGCCTCATTTGAACACTTGTCCCAAAAATTCTCCCTCTCAAAACAACACTTTTTTAGGTACTTGCAGATCCGTAATTTTGTTTTTCATAGGTTCCCCCAGTTTCCTTCTATACCCTCTGACACACCCCTTGATATTTTTTTAAAACCAGCTCCTGCTTTGAAGGGTATGATCTCATTCATTTATGCCCAGATTCACTCACTCAGATTGGTTTCTTTGTCGTCAATTAAAGCGCTATGGGAGGAAGATCTGGGGATTGCGTTCACTGACGATATGTGGGGGAATGTTCTCGACAAAGTGCACCGCTCTTCAATTTGTGCCAGGCATGGACTCATCCAATGTAAAATTTTACACCGCACTCATCTGACTAAGACCAGGCTCTCTAAGATGTTTAATAATATTGACCCGACTTGTGACCGATGTCACCAGGCAGCAGCAACACATATAAATATGTTTTGGTCTTGCCCAGTCCTAACAACTTATTGGCAAAATATTTTTGATTCCTTGAGTGAGGTCACAGGGAAGAGATTAGTGCCTGATGCGGTCACTGCACTTTTCGGGGTAACTCCGGTTACAATATCATTGTCTGCAGAACTCAAGATGTTCATAGCCTTTGTTAGTTTGTTAGCAAGGCGCTTGATACTTTTGAAGTGGAAGTCTCCTACACCTCCATCGTACTTTCATTGGATTAGGGATGTCCTTTACTTCGCCAAACTAGAAAAAATTTGACATTTGTTAAGGGGCTCCCAGGCTAAATTCTCAAAGACGTGGGATCCCTTTTTTGAATATGTGGGGAAGTTGACCTTCCCAGATAATCCTGAATAAATCTAGTGTCCCGCGTCTTTGCTGCAAACGATTGGGCAGTAGTCCTCGGATCGTTACTCACAGCTAATAATTAATGTTTTTTTTTTTTATTATTATTATTATTTATTATTATTATTATTATTATTTTTTTTAGGGTGTTATGTTTCTGTATTCTATATGTGTAGAGGGATTTTGTTTGTTCTTGTTTCATGTTCAAAATTGAATAAAGAGATTTGAAAAAAAAAAAAAAAAATTAACATACGTTAACACGTTATCTTTTGCCAAAACATTATGCCATTTTAATTTTTCAGAAGGCTTGAAATATAGTGCACAAGTCTGTCTATCTATCTATCTATCTATCTATCTATCTATCTATCTATCTATCTATCTATCTATCTATCTATCTATCTGTCTATCTGTCTGTCTGTCTATCTATCTATCTGTCCATCTATCTATATCTATATTATTTTTAGCCATTTAAAAAAAAATTGGAATGCTGACAGTATGTAAATGTAAACGGGCCAATAAAACTACTGAAATTAAATTTAGCAGCCTAATGGGAAATAAAAACTGTGTTTGTGTGTTAGATCTCTCACTTGGTTTAAACATTTGGGTAGTGTGTGTCTGCTCTGGTTTTTGGAGGAGTTGAGCTGGTCAATCTGTCTGAGCTGTTGTTTCCACATGCGGGACAGAGTGTGAGGAGAGAGCTGCACCTGCGGAAACTCATCCAGCAGAATGGGAAGAAGACTGTTCTCCTTCACTCTCACTAGGTAAAATGTAAAAAAAAAAAAAAAAAAAAAAAAAAAACATGAAGCAAATTGTTAAAATGTATTCATACAATAAAGAAAATCTGATAAGCACAAGAAATAATTAGTGGATGCTGTTCTGCAGTGTTGTTTATGTTTGTGTGTGATCTGGCCTACATGTTTACAAGGACACTTTCTGTGTTCTATTTTTTTGACCTTGTAATGTTTAACCCTCTGGGGTCTAAGGTGTTTTTGGGGTCCTTGAGATGTTCTGACATGCCCTGACATTTGTGCTTTTTTCAGTTGCTTATAAACATATTAATGGCAAAAAAAATTACACACTATTTAGCACAAACAGGGCTACCATAATATGTGAGCAACAAGAATGTACATGTCTGCATTTTTGAGAGAATAATGTTTATGCATGGTTATTGAAAAAACTAAAAACTAAAAACTAAAGTTTCTGAAATAAGGCCATAAAACACATTCTAAATATGTGCCAATAAGACTTTTGTCTAATGGATGTCATCACCTAGTGTTTTTTCTTCAAAATGATGTGAAAATCACCCTGCCTTATCATTCACATAACACAATACATTGATTTGAATTTTGCAAAGCACTTTCTGTTTGGAAAGGCAATATGCGGAGTGGGCGTCAACGATCATGCATATTTAGTGGTTCACACCTGAGGAGACAATGGGGCCTGCATACTTAATTAGCCATTCATTCAGGTGAGTCACTGAGCCACAAGAATGCAAGAGCAACAGTTGGAAGCATCTCAATTCTTTTTTATTTTTCCACATATTGTGCTTGCAATTTGGCCTATAATATCCAAGGAAAACATGTCTAGTAATTGTGCAGTTAATTCTCATACTGTATTTTCAGTTTTGGAATATTTATCCTCTCCCCAAATTTGTCACTAATAAAACACAATAAAAATTATTTAAAGAAAATGCTTATATTTACCTTTTAATAGTTTGTTTACATCTACCTTGTAAATATATTTTTTTATTAAAAAGGTTACAATTACAACAACAATTCAAGTGTAATCTTTCTTTGTAAAAACTAAAGTATACATTTTATCATACATATTTCAAAGTTAAGGATTTGATTGATTATTTGATAACTTTATTTTTGACAAAACATACTATATTTAAATTGAGCAAATATTGGCAAACAAAAGCTTATTTGAGGTGGCAGATATTTTACAGTAAAAATGTATAATCTATCCAAAACTAATCAACGAAATGTTGTCTTTCATATGTCTGTAACATAGGTCTTTAATTTTTATTATAAGAAATATAAATGTTAATTTGCAGTTTAATACATTGCTTATACAAATACATTTTATTTCAACATATTTCAGTCGATTTTTACTCAGTATAGCAATACAGTTTGCTAAAACCGAAACATTCATTCACAAACAGAAACGCCTGACTGTAACGTTGTTTTTATGAAATATTAGGGCATATAAATGTAAATTTTCAGTTTAATACGTTGCTTATACAAATAGCCTACATTTTATTTCAACATATTTCTGTCGATTTTTACTCAACTCAGTATAGCAATACAGTTTGCTAAAACATCATCATTCATTCACACAGAGACGCAATTTAAATTTAAACTGTCTTTTTGCGAGCTGTGATAAACAGCGCGCATCTCTGCGGCTGCCATTCATTCATTCACAGAAACGCGATTAACTTGAGAAGGAAAAAAAACTTACTACATATTCGGATCCTCTCTCCTGCAATACCCGCACTCTGAGGTAGATTTTACATTATTATTATTCCTCACAGCGCTGCCAGATGGTGTAAACACGTAGGCTACAATGATATGATTAAACTTGTGTTTTCTCGAGCTGATATTGGGGCGTTCACAGGTTTGCTTGGATTGCCTCAGTAATTTGCGTTTGAATAGCACGCGCTCTCCGTGGGCGTGTCACATTACATTTGAATGAGCTCTAATTAGCTCGACTGGAATCGCTCTCTTTTAATACAGATTTCACAAGATGAGAATATTTGTTTTTTATATAAATTACCTCATTTAAAAGAAGATAATTCAAGCGTCATGCCTGTGTGTCTGTATGCCTGTTTGACTGAGTATTCGCTGAGTTAGTTCATTTTCGGACGCGTTTCAGAATGGACTTCACTGACAGAGAGAAGGCAGAACTCGCATCAGGTTTATTTTTCTTTATTTGGCAAAAAGCACAACACTTTGTTTTTATTGTGAGTATACACAAAAATAATACACATTTAACAGAATTGATTGATGTATGAAACTTGCTTGTAATATCAAAGTCCACAGAGCAAAATCAATTTCTTTTGAACTGAACTGAAAAAAAGCGAGCTGGTATCGCCGGCGATACCGTCGACCCCAGGGGGTTAATCAAAATGACATAACTCAATATTCTAGTAAAAAACATTCTCAAAACTGGTGATGTATGCTGGACTTCTCCAAACATTTAGTCTGCTTAAACTCTTCCCCTCCACAGTCGACCGCAAGCATGCATTCAGTTTGTGCTGGAATGTGAAGGGTTAAATGATAGATGTCCATTTTCTCCCTACTAAAATTGTTCTGCCTAAACGCTTTCAGCTCTGTGATCGTGGTCCAGCTATAAAATTATAAATTCATAAATTATTGTTAAAAATACATTTCCCTATGGATAAAATTAATGGACTTTTTACTTCCGGAACCCAACTGTTGCATTCTAGCTGCATCCAAAATTGCATACTGTTCCACATTTGGATTGAAGTGCATGTCACTTAATTAACGTCATAATGTAAATACTATAATTATGAGATGATAACCCTGACATTCAACTTGGAGATGTTGGCTTCCTCAGAAAAGAAATTATGCATTTCTATGCCATAGTGAATCTGCAGAGGTCATGTGGTACGAGTGGAGAAAATAAAAAGTGAAAAACCGAAAAACACAAAACAGCAACAGCAGGCCAATTTTGCAATGATTATTTTTAATTAACTGAGAGAAGCAGAAATCATCACAATTAAAATACGATTAATCATGCAGCCCTAGTCTTCACTATACAGGTCTGGTATAAAAATGTTTTGCAGTGGCCGGGAGCAGGATTACACCACTAAAGCAAGCTGTTTTGACTTTTAATCATTCACAGGATATGAATTTCATATCAAGAATAACATTTCCACTTGTAAAAATGTGAATTATTGATATCAGCAAAGACGTCATCACTCGCAGAAATCAAATTCTTGATATAAAAATAAAATTTCAACTAGTAAAAGCTATTATTCTTGATATTTAGTGGTGCTTGCCAAAGGCAAGGCATCACTATTGTTATTGCTCATACAATAAAGTCATTACGATTGTTATTAATATTATTTTATAAAGGAAGTAACATGTAAGATAAAAGTAGTTTAATCACGTGATTATGTGTGACGAAGCCGTTTCTGTGACAGCTTGAGCTCTCCCGTGTATCAGCATCCGAATTCACTCTCTTCACTTCGTTCATTCCTTGCAGATATAATGCACTCAGATGCCATACACTATATATATATATATATATATATATATATATATATATATATATATATATATATATACATACATACATACATGCATACATACTCAGATGTCATACACTATATAAGGATTAGTGAATGAGTGAACGGTTTCGGACACAGCTACTTTACTTCACTCCTTGCAGATATAGTGCACTTAAATTCCACACACTATTAGTGAATGAGTGAACGAGTGAGCGGTTTAGGATACCTTCGAGACAACTCCCGAGTCATAGATTTGTTCACAATGATGACCGATTCATCACTAGAAGGTGCGATTCTATTGGTTGTACAATCAAAGCTCGCCGCTGATTGGCTGCGAGATCGACTTCACTGGAGCAGAACTGCTCAACTGGCCACACTATTCTCTTGAGGTAAGTGGAGACGGTTGTTTTCAAATATGCCGTTTTATAAAGCCTTGTATTGTCAAATGCAGCTCTTTGTTTGAATTAAATGTAGGTAATATTATTCGTATTGTAATGAGTTGTAGTTAATAGTGTTTTTATTTGCACTGAAGCTACCTTTTTCTCTGTAAAGAGGGTAATGTATGATACGTTATGTCTACAGCTAGCTACACCTCAATCTTTGTGTGAAAACGTAACATGATATTTTTTGTGTGTCTGATGGATATTACGTCCTTTGGTTTTTGTTGTTTGTGTAGCTTACAATAGCTTAAATACTGTGTGAGGAGTGTGTTATTTTTGCGCTTATTTTAAGCTAAAGCCTACTTAATGATAGATTATATGGTAATGTACAAGTATACTTCTGGTACTCGCCTTTGTATTTTACATTAATGCATATGGACCCAGAAATATTATAATGAAAATTGTCAATTGATGCAGGTCGCTTCATGTCAAAGGCAACGTTGAAGTTTCCTCATGTAATCAAAGGCGTTAAAGTAGTCACCGGTGATGAAATCCGGTGAGAACCGATTTCAGTGCGCGCTCACTGACAGAATTCTCCAATCATAAACCACAAAGTGCAAATATAATGTATGTAAGAAATATTTTTTTCTCTGTATTTAGCTTTTAATATAACGGGAGTTCGATGAGTGTTTTAGCAGCTACTGGTATTTCTCAAAAGTGAGTTGATAAACTTGCTTTCGTGCCTTGCAGTCACGTGCTTCATGTTACACAAATCCGCGTTTACAATATGTTTGAATGGGTTTCAAGTAGGATAGAGACGCCAGCTTCACTATATTTGCAGCATTTTTGTTCAATATTAAAGCATGATGTGACGCATAACGCATCGATTACTACGTTGACGAGATTCACAGTATTTTGAGGAGTGATGAAGAGACAAAATTAATGTTTTTTATTGTTTAACCTTCAGATATTCCTTATGGATTGTGGGTCGGCCTCAAAACCGACCAAACACATTATTATTATTCTGGACAAAGTTTGGCGCGTAATGCGCCCCGCACCGTTTGTCTCAGATCCCTGAGTGAGGTGTCAAATCGACTGGCTCATTGAGGAGAGGTGTGCTATGACTTTTCTAAGCAATCGGGTGTACGATGTTCGCACAGCGGATGAAAAAGCGGCCAAAAAAGTCCCATTGACTTTACATTGGGAGTTCTAAAAACATTTAAATCCCAACTGCCGTTTTCACACACACAGACTCCAAAGGGCCTGACAGCCCTGCGTCTCTCCCTCTCTCTCTCAGAGGATTTATATTATCAAGCAACCAATAAGTAATGGCCTAAAATCTTCATAGCCACACCCTAGCAACCAGTTACAGCACACTAGCAACCACTAAGAGCTCCCTAGCAACCACCCTAAATTAATAAAAAAAATAAAAAATTTTTTTTAAAGCAATATCACACTCGTAGCCTTGCGATATTGCTCCATGCTTGTGCCTATCCGGCCCTAGCAACCACCCAGAATACCTTAGCAACCGCCTAGCAACACCATAATAACCACCCAGGACACCTAGCAACTGCCTAGCAACCACCTAGCAATCACCTAGAACACCCTAGCAACTGCCTAGCAACTCCCTAGCAACCACCCAGAATACCCTAGCAACCCCCTAGCAACACCCTAGCAACCAACCAGAATACCCTAGCAACTGCCTAGCAACCACCCAGAACACCCTAGCAACCACCTAGCAACACCATAGCAACCACCCAGAACACCTTAGCAACCGCCTAGCAACACCATAGCAACCACCCAGAATACCTTAGCAACCACCTAGCAACGCGCTATTAACGCCCTATTATTAAAGATTTTAAGAACTCTATAAAAACTCCATAGTAACCATCTTTGACAACTACCAACCACCTAGTAACACCATAGCAACTACCAAAAATACATTAGCAACCACCCAAAACACCCTAGCAATGTCTAGAAACACTCTAGTAACCACCAAAAATACCCTAGCAACCACCCAGAAAACCCTAGCAAATGCCTAGCAACCACCCTGAACCCCTAGCAACCGCCTGGCAACCACCCAGAACACCCTAGCAACTGCCTAGCAACGCCCTAGCATCCACCAAGAATACCATAGCAACTGCCTAGCAACACCATAGCAACCACCCAGAACACCCTAGCAACCACCAAGAATACCCTAGCAACCGCCTAGCAACCACCCAGAACACCTTAGCAACTGCCTAGCAACCACCTAGAACACCCTAGCAACTGCCTAGCAGCGCCCTAGCAACCACCCAGAATACCATAGCAACCGCCTAGCAACCACTCAGAACACCCTAGCAACTGTCTAGCAACACCATAGCAACCACCCAGAACACCCTAGCAACCACCTAGCAACCACTCAGAACACCTTAGCAACTGCCTAGCAACCACCTAGAACACCCTAGCAATGCCCTAGCAACCACCCAGAACACCCTAGCAACCACTCAGAATATCCTAGCAACTGCCTAGCAACACCATAGCAACCACCCAGAACACCCTAGCAGCTGCCTAGCAACCACCCAGAACACCCTAGCAACCACCTGAACAACATGAATAAGCCATATCTCAGCATCAGAACATCGTACAGACATGTTTGTTGGCTCGTATGCAATCATGTACCACACTCTAGCAACCGAGTGGAGAGTTTTGCCACTGCAAGCACCACTCATATTTTCTTCAGGAAATGTACATTCTAGTTGTAATTGTATTTTCACTAGTTAAATATAACAATAAGCTGCCACTCAAATTTAATTACAGATATCAATATTTTCTTAAAGTATTTTTTTATATCTGTAATTATCTTATCATAGGTTTGGTGCCCTTTTAGGTCTGTGTACTATTTCCTTTTTTAAACCAAAAATGAAATATGGAAGATGTGGTTTCTTCTTTTTTTTTTTTTATCACTGCTTAATAGAATTAGCAGATACAGGCTAATTTTCCTTATACAAGATTATTATTTTATTAGAAATAATATAAATTATATACAACTTGTTTTTTTAATATGTATATATGCTAAATTTAATTTCTAGGGTTTTTGCATCAATACACAGATGCTAAAAGCTCACTCTAGAGTCTTTTCCTCTGGCATCAATAGAATGACTCGCATCAAAATGCCTAAAAAGATGACATTCATTAATTTACATTCCAATTCATTAAATAATTTTTTTAACATTTATATTTCAACCTAAACATTACCATTTCTAAACCCAGCCTCTTGTTTAGTGCTCCAACACATAATCGAGCTTGTGGACTTGATACCGTCCCTTTGCTTTTCACTCTGTTTTATATGAATGATGGCCAAAACGACTAAATTAAATTATTCTGGCTGTTAGGTATTTCATATTGTTTTATTTCGAGAAATTGTAAAGGTTTAGGAGTCACTTCATAGACTATAGGCTACGCTAGATGAAGCCGGCTGTTCAAACTGAAAATACCCCAACATGTGTCATGATGATAAACTTATACCCCAAATATAATTTTCATGAAGACAAAATACCCATGCCCTTTGCCTCAGTGGAGGTTTCACATGAAATGTTTCTCAATTCTCACTGAAAGCAATGCATTATGATGACGTCAATGGGACATTCTAAAACGCTTTACGTGGCTTAATGTACTAAAACAACAACCAGGGATAACCATCTACTGCCAAGACAACTTCTCCCACATGGAAAGCTGTTATAAAGAAAATGCGTAATGTGTCTGCATCTGCATGTATGTTTGGTGTGCTTTATTAAAGGGGTCATATAATGCCATTTTTGTATAAGCTAATATGATTCTTTAGGGTCTAAATTAAAAGTTTGTAATATACTTTAATTAAAAATTCTCATTAGTATTGTAAGAAAACACTCATTTTACCTGGTCAAAAACAGCTGTTTTCAGCACACCGTTTAAGTGCATGTGTATATAAATGATAATGAGCTTTGCTCACCCCGCCCCTCTGTTCTGTGCGTACACCGTAACACAATAACACAGTAACCATAACCATAACGCGTTGTTCATTATTAACGTGGGATTATGAATTATATTGAGAACGTAGTATATAGAAAACATGCCGTAATGTACCCTGACGCCGGTTTCACACTGCACGTGTTAGCAGAGCGTAAGCTCTAAAAATTTTCGGCGCCCATGTTAACAGATTAGAGCATTCACACCACACGCAGAGGCGGCTCGGCAGTGCGTAGCAGGAGCAGAGCAGGAGCAGCAGTGCCACGATAGTTTCGACGCCCAGTCTATTTTTGCTGCGCCGCTTACACTGAATTAAAGTGACAATGCATTGATCATGGCCAAAATACACCGCAGTTTTACCCAAAAAGCGCATTGATGATATCTATTGTGTTTTAAACAGTCAATCAAATGACCAACAGCAATTTAAAAAGAAAATAAATGTCCAAAAACAAACTTGTTGCCCGAACAATAAAAACAAAGATGAACCAAAAGTTATATAAATGAAATTATTAATAAAAAAATAAGCTTCTTGACAAGTCTTTTCTCTTAAATGTATTTGAAAACGAAATAAAGCAATGCCAACTTACCCATTAGGCTATAGAGTACTCTGTTTGTACACACGCCGCGGTTCAGCCGCGCGTGACAAACGCTGCTAGTGTGAAAGCAAAACGCGCGTGTCCTGCTCCCGCTCACCATACGCACTGCTCCTGCACTGCTTACGCTCTGCTAACGCGTGCAGTGTGAAACCGGCGTGAGTGTAAACAGCCGCATTCATCGTGAAGCGTGCAGCAAGCGATTTGCAAAGATTAATATAAATATTAATATAAAGGTTAATAAAACATTACACTCACTTCTTCTTCTGGAGGTGCAGCAGGAACACGAATAGTTGGTACCGATCCTTTTTTCAGGAGCAGCTTCTTAGCAAAACCAGCTTTATATTGACCTTGTTTGTAAAGCAGTCTGGTGTGCGAAATGATTCACGCAAACATGAAAGCATTGACGTTGATCGTGGGGAATATTCCCTTCGAAAACAAACTCAGCCACTGCGTCTTCAGCGGTTCGGATTTAGGAACATCAAAATGACTGCTGTGTTCCTTATTACACCCAAGAACAGAACACCACAATCGCTTAGATGCCATTCTGCTCATAGACAGTGCTCCAGCGTATCAACAATGACCGCGCCGGTCCGCGCGGACTATGATTGACAGCTCGCTCACTTGAAACACTGCTGTCAATCAACAATCGTGGGAGGGGCGTCGATTTTGTGACGTCACAAAATCGAACGGCTTGATTTGAGATGGGGGAAAACATATAAGAAGATTTAAAAAAAAAACACTGGATGGATTTTTATCATTTTATGATGGTTGTGTACAGGCACTGCCAACACACATTTCAGTACAATCAACTTGTAAAAGTGCATGTACCATTATATGACCCCTTTAACAAGGTGTATACTGAATCTTTTAATATCACTGTCTTAATGCAATAAGCCACGTTAACCCTCTGGGCTTCTTCGTAAAACAGTCACACTTAGCTTCCTCCTGCCCGAAAACGGGCGAAGCCTTAAAATTTTACTTTACTTTTTCCCAGGATAACCAATCAAATATATTTTTGTTCTATAATGTTTTTCTGATTATTATTTAGAATGTTTAATTTTTTATGATACTTTGCAAAATGTATTAATTTGTGTCATGTCCTATAACCGCCTATAGGCGGCCTATAGCTTTTTTATTTATTTAGTTGATTTATTCCCATTCGGAAAGAAAAAAATGTATCACTAAGCAACCACTGAATGGAACATCACAAATTATATATCATTTTAAAGCTTAGGATCTCAGCTTTTTAATGCATCTAATTACATTTATTAACTCCTAACGAGTGCTGAGTATTCCCTCTTAAACCGAGTGTACCGCCAGCAGGCACCACCTAGCTGCAAAAATATTCTTTCCCATATTTTAAAAAAAATCTTGCCTTGATTAACACAAAGTTGATGTCATTTGAAAGCTTAGAGTCTGAACTTTACAGTGAATGTATCCACTTTGAAAAACTCTTAAGTATCGCTGAGTTATTTGCTGATAAATAGAATTTCTTTTTTTTCATAATCTATAAAATAATGTACTGCAATGTGTCAAAAACATCATACAGCTCATGAAACATTCTCAGATAATTGAAAATGGCACTTCATTTTTTACAGCATATTATTACAATTAAAATGAGCCCAAAATTAACATAATCTATTGCTTTTATGACAAGATATTCTTCATGGAGAAAAAATTGCCCATGAGGGGGTGTCAAAGACTGTACAAAAAGGCTGTCTCTTTTCCAAATGCTGTAACTTTTGATTCCTTTATCCAAAAATTATTATTTTTTTATCCAGATGCAACTAACATGTAGGGGGACTTCACTAAAAAAGAATTTTCCTCCTACCTTATTTCCTTCCTGAGTTATTCCATGACAAATAAGAAAGATATGCAAAATCATAATAAAAATTATATATATATATATATTGTCTTTTATCCGCTGTTTCTTGGCAGGACAATGTCCAAATGTAATGTAATTTATATTTTCAAAAAATTTAAAAAGAGTTCTTTCAAACGATACCTACCTTTAAAGTTCGTTAACAATATGACGCGTATAAAAAGCAAAAGTTTGAAGCGAAGTGGACGCACGAATGAGGCGAATTCGCGTCCACCGCGCTGCGCTAAACGCCTCATTCGCGCCGCAAGACCTCCAGACGCACGTAAACGAGTCTTAACATTGAAATCACTTGCACCAGACGCTCTATTCGCATTTGGTGTGAACGCAGCATTAGACGTCGAAGATATCGTCATCTCCGTTGTTTTCTGCAAACTTCAGAAGAAAAATGCAAAAAAAATAGCTGTAACTCACGCAAGACTACAGCTGACGACGGCATCTTGGAAGTTTGTGATAAACATTGGCGCATCTCCTGTGACGTAGGCGCTAGCGATGATGTATAATCACATGTAACGGTGTAGTAGTGGTGTCCCATTTCTTAGGGGAATATTTTCACCCCTACGCCTTGACACTTTGTTTCAAGGGGTAGGGGTAGGCGAAGGGGTAGGGGTAGGCGAAGGGGTATAAAATAGAATTGGGATTGAGCCTAAGTATGACTTTTTTTTTGACCCTTTAACATATCAGAATCATCTCCTTGATTTTTTTGCGTGTTCATATAGGTAATAAAACAAAAGTCACCAAGTTTCACCCCCATCCGATGAAGCAAAAAATGTAACAATTCGAAACGTTCAAGTTTTCGCACGTTTTCGGGCGAAGAAGCCCAGATGGTTAAGCGTTTTCTTTATAATGTTTTCTATTGGAAAATGCTTAATACTGCCACACAGAATGTTGCAGCAAGAGTGGGCTTTAACAAGCCGAAGAGAGCGCACGTAACACCTATCCTCGTAAGCTTGCACTGGTTGCCAATTGCCGCTCGCATCAAATTCAAGGCATTGATGTTTGCCTACAGAACAACCACTGGCTCTCCACCCCTAAACTCATTACTTAAAAACTGAAGATGCATCCTTTTCTTTTCTATTCTATTCTATTCTATTCTATTCTATTCTATTCTATTCTATTCTATTCTATTCTGCCTATTCCAAAAAAAGAAAAGAACAAAAACTTGCACTTTGCTAGACTAACTGCGACTTGACAGCGCTTAAGGCCCGTTCACACCAAGAATGATAACTATAGATAACAATATTAGCGTCCACACCAGCGGACGATATCGTTCTGTTTATTCTAAGCATGTGCTTGTCTGCCGCTTTAAATGTTCGAGCTCGTTACAGCAGAATGGATTCTGATTGTCAATGTTTTTATCGTTCATCAGCTGGATAAAATCGTTCTGAAAGTGATTCCAACGATATCTTTTCTTAGTGCCGTTATTGTTATAGCTGTGGTGTGGACTCTGCTATTCTTTAATACTGAGAACGATTTTTAGAACTATATCTTTATAGTTATCGTCCTTGGTGTGAACAGGCCTTTAGACATGCATACTGTTGCCCTCTTGTTGGTTTGATTGATTCTATTGTTCTCATTTGTAAGTCGCTTTGGATAAAGATTAGCCCAGGATAAAAACAATTGTGCCTATGAAGAATCCTGGTAAACTATACAGTATATGCAAGTTGTGTGTGTGTGTGTGTGTGTGTGTGTGTGTGTGTGTGTGTGTGTGTACTCTCTCATTGGTTGATGTCTTACAGGAATGGGTCTCTCTTCTGGCTGTCTGTTGGAGTCTGGTTCGGGAAGATCGAGAGCAAGATGACTTGATGCAGGATCTGGGGATCTGGGAATACATTCATATAAGAAAAATGCATTCATGAAAGAGAAATGCATTCTGATACACAATACAAATGAAAAAGCATGATCTGGGAATACATTCATATAAGAAAAATGCATTCATGAAAGAGAAATGCATTCTGATACACAATACAAATGAAAAAGCATGTTATCAAAACAATTCAAGAAGACAAGAGTATAGAATAAAAACAGTTACAAAGTAATCAAATAAAAGTGACCCTAAAAAATAGTTTTAATGGAAGAGATTCTGCATGCCTAATCTCAGAGGGCAGAGATTTCCATAGTTTTGGGGCAAATGAAGAGAGCTCTATCACCCATAAACAATTTGGCAGAACAGTTATAAGTCAAGCTTCAGAAGAGCAGAGATCAATCATTGGGGTGTAGGAGGTTAAGAGCTCTAACAAATATTGAGGAGCCAAACCACGCAAAGCCTTGCAGGCAAGCATGAGAATTTTAAATTAAAACGAATGACAACATGGGGCATAGTCTTCTGTTTCTAAGATGATTTTTTAAAACAGTATTCTGGACATGAGGATAATATGTTAAATTATCATCAAATATCACTCCCAAACTGAGTTTTGTTTGGAACTCCAGAATAGAACCATCCACATTTAAGGTAAAAGACTTTCTTGTAGGCTGGTGGAGTGAGTCAATGAACATAACCTCAGACTGCTCACTGTAAAAACAAAGAAAATTGATATATCCATTTTATTCCTCATAAATACCTTAATATAAAGGCCATAACCACCTTATCAGATATCAGATTTTTAAATATATGCAAATCTGAATGTTTTGGATAAACAAAAAATTGACCCCTGAGGAACGACAGATCGTACCAAACCCTCAGACCTACATCTACCCATAACAAACTGCTTATGATCTAATCTAAGAGGTAGGACTTAAACCAGTCTAGTGCAGTATCAGAAACACATAAGACAGTCTCTAAATGGGTGATTAATAGAAAATGATCTAGACTGAGAAAAAAAAAAAAAATTCAAAGACAGCCATTGTCCTAACACTCAGCCCTCACCTGCATATGAGAATAAACAAACAGCACAACAACATTAGTTTTATTTAACCATGGCGATAAATGGCTTAATAAAAATAACAGTATGCAAAGAGATGCAAGAAAGAAAATCAATCGCAGTTCAGTGTGCAAATATCCCAATGACATCTGTTAGAAAAACATTTGTGGACCTTTTGGAATTACCTCGATTTCTCTATTGATTTCTCTTAGATTTAAAATATGGGTAACACTTTATAATAACTGCACGCTATTAATCATTAGTTAAGCATTAGTAAACAGTTAATTCGTAATTTATAAAGCATTAAAAGACATTAATAAGCAGTTTATAAATACAGTTATAAATGCTTTGTTCTTGATTTTAAAGGATATCTATAATGTGTTTGATAATTGTATTTTCATACTTTATTAATGATCAATTTATAATTTCTAAATGAAGTATTGCATTATTTAAAAACCGGTTATTTAGGAGTTGTCAGTGGTTCATAAGATCACTTATAAAGTTTAAGTAAATGATTAATAAACTGTTTAAATACATATTATTATTCAGACATATAGTAATAGTAACTTAGTGTGTTAATAAATGCTTTATTAACATGTATTTCTACTGTAATTAATGGTTAATTCAGGTAGTTATAAAGCATTTAGTAGTGGTCAGTTAACTATTTTTGTGAGCTCATCTAAAGTCAGGACTATTTATGCCTTGTAAAGCATTTACAAGGGAGATTTAAAGGCTGTTAAATATTTTTATGTTTTGTATCACTGAGTTGTGTTTGTTTCCTTTTTTTGTTTAGAAGATAAATGAGCCTTTAAATCTCCTTTGTAAATTCTTTACAAAGCATAAATAGTCCTCACTTTAGATGAGCTCACAAAATAGTTAACTGACCACTACTAAATGCTTTATAACTACCTGCATCTACTGCATTTACTTACACTTTCTAAGTGATCTTATTAATCAATGACAACACCTAGTTTGTAAATAATGTAACTGGTTTGTAAATAATGTTATACTTCATTTAGAAATGATAAATTAATCATTAATGAAGTATGAAAATACAATAATTAAACACATTATAGATATGCTTATAAATCAAGAAAAGCATTTATAACTGTATTTATAAACTGCTTATTAATGCCTATTAATGCTTTATAAATGATGAATTAACTGTTTAGTAATGCTTAACTAATGATTAATAGCATGCAGTTATTATAAAGTGTTACCAAAATATGTGATAAAAAATAATCTGACTAAATGAATAATATACAAATCATTTTACTTAAATTGTAATCGAAGACACTAAATAATCCTTCACAGTGCAGGCAGGAAAAAGTAAGTGAACTTATGGCGCTTTTCCATTACCAGTACCAGCTCAACTTAACTTGACTCGACTCGACTCGTCTCGGCTCACTTTTCGCTCCGTTTTCCATTGCAGATATTACCTCCACAATAGTACCTGGTCGTCATAGCGACGCCGCAGGAAACTGCCGTGACGTAATCTTCTACGCGTCACTACGCTGATTCTCTGACCAATCAGCAGTCTGCTGTGTTTTCACGTCACATTTTAGTATCGCCTCAGCTCGTTCAGAACCTCACCGGAGGTGATACGAAAAAAAGTACCTGGAAGCAGGCACAGGTACAACTTTTACACAGTGGAAAACCAAACAAAGGCGAGTCGAGTCGAGGCGAGCTGGTACTGTGTAGTGGAAAAGCGCCATTAGTAATTTAGCAACTTGTAGGTCCTCCTTTAGCAGCCACAACCTAATGGTGGCAGTAAATCTAGGAGGATCACAGGTAGTCTAGGGCAAGCTTCTTTTATTTTATTTTTTTTTTGATAGTGGTGGTTTCCCTCATGATGTCCTTTCTATGAACACCATTCTTGTTCAGTGTTTTTTTTTTAATGAGCTTCTAACGGCAGCTGCAGTGATGCAATGGCTTACCAATTGGCGATTGGCTTTTTTATTTAGAAGGCGGGACATATTCATTTCATTGTAATTAGTAAATGAGAAATAATTGCAGTCTTCTAGTCAACCGCTATTGAGTTAGTGTTGCTATTGAGTTAGAACCAGTGAATGCGGTTTACTACAGGTTTCAGAAAGAGAATGATGTTAGCGGCAATGAGCCAAATCAGTCGCTGTAGGAATACTTTAAAGGTTGCGGACCAAGTAGCTTAATACGATATAGGCAACGCAAATGCAAAGATGGGAAATATAACGTCATCAAGTTTTAAAGAACAGTGGCTTAATTAAATGGTGGAAAAAACAGATGATGGGTACACCACGGTAACAAAAAACAGAGACATGACACTAACTGAGACATGGTTCACTCCACAAGACTGATTCCTCTCTGGTGATAGATGGGTCCGCGACCGTCTGCCACTCTGTTTAGATCGGGACAGAGAGGTAAGGGGAAAAAAATCCAGGTGGAGGGGTCTGGTTGTATATCAATCGAAGGTGGTGTACAAATATTACAGTAAGAGCAATGATTTACACTCCTGACATTGAATTTTGAAGACCCTTTTATGTACCAAGGTTTAAAATTTTAGACCTATGGATCTATCAAGGGAGCAATGAAAGCCATAGCAGGCCCTCCTATCAGTTTTTCAGATCATAATGTTGTAATCTGTTACGGAGCTAAGACTAGTGCTCCAAAGGAATTTAACGATTTTACGCTGGTAGCTCTTACTTCAATAGTTATGAAGTAGTCAAGGAAAAGCCAAAGACCCACCCTAGACTATTATTTATTCCTTTTCCTCAGCTTAGACAATATGGTCCCATTTAGTGGTAGAGAAATGTTTTTCTTTTTTTAACCTTGATCTTAAAGTCCACCTGTAGTCAATAATTTCATCCCTTAAAACTCATCTTTGATCACCAAAATGACATTTAAATTTTTTTCCTTAAAAAAGGGAAAAAAAAAGCTTCATGCCTTAAAATATTTTGAATGTAACTCTACACCCTTGCCTCATTTAGTATATGCGGCTCTATGAATATGCAAATTAGCCCCACCTTCACTCACACCAGCTCAGAGATCCACTCGTTGACTTCAGAAACACCAGCGATTTCAAACCGCGTTTTAAGGAGAAAAAACTCAGCAATGGAGTTGATTTATGATTTTGCACATGGTTTCTCTTAAAGCATATTAAAAACACCACATAGACATATAAACAACATTAAAAGTGTGATTTTCACCACAGGGGGACTTTAATATTTCTGGGTGGATTTTGGATTTTTTTATCAGGATGTTCTCAATGTGTTAAGAGTTAATGGTGTCCATTCTGATTTACAATATTATTCTACTGATTCACCACAATGTTGTTGTCTTTCACAGATTGCCAAAGTAGACATGAGAACAGTCATATTGTTAAGTATGAGGATGATTCAGTGATTGTGAGTCTTCTTCATGAACAGGATCTGGGGCATGGTCCTGCAGAGGAGGATTTTGTAACATGGTGAGAACAATGTTCTCTTCTGATGAATGTTAATAAAACAAGGGACATGGTGATTTACTTTAGGGCAGGGTCGGCAACTCCACTGTCCTAAAGAGTTCAGCTCAATCACCAATCAAACATACCTGAAAATCCTAACAGAGTCTAAAGGAATTAAGTCTAAAGGATTGCTTGAAAATTACAGCCAGTTATGTTTGATTAGGGATGGAGGTAAACTCATAATTGTTGACACTCATAAATACTTGGAGTTTTCAATCCAATGTTTTGGCTGTTTGTAAAAGGGTTCAACAAAGATAGTTCTTTCTGATGATATTAAAATCATTTAGAGTTGGTCCTACTATAATGATTTTGTTTTACATACAAATTTATTGAATCTGTCCTCTCATTCTGTGTCGTGGCATGGTATAGCATTTTAAGTTTGACTAATAAAAATTGGTTAAGTAGGCTACTTAACCTATTTTTATTAGTCAAACTTAAAATGCTATACCATTTTTGGGCACTTTTGGGGCCCTTAACATAGAGACAGACCGCAACGCGTCATAATCTGAAGACCACGCCCACCAGGGGGAAAAACAATCCAACCGTCTCCATTGACTTTGCATTGCGAGAGGCTACCTCCTTGTCATTTATGACTTATAACAAAAGACAGAAAAATGCCTAAAAGCTGCTGTGTGACAAGGTGTACAGCAAACAAGCTAAAAAACCCAGAAATAAATTTTTATAAGCTTCCGAACCGTAAAAGCCAGCCTTTAAGGAGACAAAAGTGGATACAGGCAATAAGACGTGAAGCATCAGCAGGAAGAATGGGTAAATTGTGGGATCCTGACACTCAGTATGTCTACGTGTGCAGTAAACATTTTGTCACTGGTAAGTCAAATATCCAAATGTCAGTTTTTTATATTATATTTATGTAAGCTAAGCTGTAGCATTTACAATATCATGTCGCGTTCCAGTGGGCGTAGTTCTCAGAGTAGTTCGAGAACTAGTTGCGCTCTGTCTCAATTGATCCACTTATGTCCTGAAACAACCGTTTTTTGGGGTCGACAGCTTCTAAAAATTTCTGGGTTATTTAGCTTGTTTGCTGTACACCTTGTCACATAGCAGCTTTTAGACATTGTTTTGTTTTTTGTTATAAGTCATAAATGACAAGGAGGCAGCCTCTCGCAATGCAAAGTCAATGGAGACGGCTCTGTCTCTATGCTCGAAAACTCTTGACACTTTGCACACAGGTCATAACCCGCGGCCATCAGGGCCGGGCTGAAGCTGGTACCCGGGCGTGGCAGGGGGGCTCAACAGCGTTTAGTGTTTAGTGATCCCTAGATCAAACATGCTTGCATGAATTAATATGAAACTCGGTACACATATAGATCTCATCGGGCCGAACAACTTTGCCCTGGTCAAGTTTTACGCCAGCTCAACAGGAAGTCGGCTATTATGGGTTGTTTGGAAACGCTTGCTGTGGAATTTGAAATAATCCTCCTAGAAAATTCATCCGATCCCCACCAAACTCGGTGTGCATGAAGTCAAGACATTGAGGATGCTAAATTGCGGGTGGATTTTTGATATCTCGAACGGTTTGGCCGTGGTGAGGAAACAAATTTATGGCGAGAAAAGAGAAACACGAAGTGGTATAACTTCTGCATACATTAACTGATCTTGATGAAACTTCAGCAGTGTGTTCATGGTAAGAGGCTGATCACATGGATGTGACTATTGTGAGTCAAAGTTATAGCGCCACCAACTGGCAGCAGGAAGTGTGTCACTTTCAAAATGCTTTTGACAAAAGTGTGGGGGGGTGTGTGTGTTAGTTTTACCTAAAGTAATACAAATCAGTACGTATATTGTTCTCATCGAGCCGGACAACTTTCTAATTTACAGTCATTAGCTCCGACCAACAGGAAGTCAGATATTTTGGTTTGAATGTGGATTTCTTTGCAAAATCAGCCACTGAATTTTTACCCACTCCTCTTAAGTGGTTTATTTTATTCCCAACCAAACTTTTTCAACATGATGAAAATACATTGAAGATGCTAAATTGTGAACGGATAATACATATCTCAAACGGTTTTGCTATGGCGAGGGATTATAGTAATGTCAAAAAAAGGAAACACTAAAAGCCTCATATCTTCTAAAAATGTAATTATACACCATTTATTTCTATATAAAAGTATAGAAATATCAGCACTAAACCCATTTTATTCTTTTTTTCAATTTAAATAATTGTGTTTAAGTTTAAAAACAGGCAGAATGGTTGTTTAGTCCAAAAAATAAATCAAGTCATACATAGTGCTATACTGCCCTCGTCTGTTCAAAATCAGGTAGGCCTATTGTATTTACATATAAATATATTAGGGATGTGACTGTGGGAATATTTTCCCACCGGTTAATTGACGTGTGACAGCGCTAGGGGCTTTTAAATCACTTACTTAAAAGTGAAAGTAAAATACGGACGTCCGCACAGACATTGATAATGGTGCGGAGCAGAGCGAGCGTTTTCAATGAATTCCTATGGAAGTAGGAATGAACTAAAAAATGTTGACTCTGTTCTGCTCGTTCCTCTCCGTGGACGCGCACCGTTATGAATGCCCGTGCAGCCGTGAGCATTTTAGTTTCATTTTAAAATAAGCCCCATTTCGTGGGTGGATTGCTTGAATTTATTTTACAAAAGCTCAATGCTGTTGTCACGAACTGCTCCGAGACACGAAGGTTAAGATCCAAGGGCACTCCAGCTGGTGACCGTTACAGCTGTGTTTTATTGCGAGTGTACACAAATATAAGTAAACACTTTGCAGTTTGAATGATGTCCTGTATGAACAAAATGACGGAGAATGTTTTTATGTGTCCACTGTTCAGTCGTGCCCCACACACACACTCCAGCATTGCAATCTTGACATCGCAGCCTGTTCAGTATAGCCTTAATAAAATATAAAAATAAAATAGTCAACCTATAAAATCTCTAAATACATAAAATAAGTAAGCTTGACCAGAGTTCTTGCAGGGAGAAGAATTTATTGAAGGTAGTAGTGAAGCATAGTTCTTCAGCAGTGATGTTAGCGTGTCGGCCTTCAAAGAATCTTAAGACAAAGTTCTGTCTGTGAGACAGAATCACTGTTCTTGGGATCATTGTCCTGTTGCATGACCCAATTTTGGCCAAGCTTTAGCTGTCGGAAGGATTGCCTCACATTTGACTCTAGAATATTTTGGTATACAGAGGAGTTCATGGTCGACTCAGTGACTGAGGTGCCCAGGTCCTGTGGCAACAAAACATGCCCAAAATCGTAACCCATTCACCAGTTCTTTTGGTTTTCACTAAACATGGCGCTGTGCATTATGACCAAACATCTTCACTTTGGTCTTATCTGTCCTGACATTGTTCTAGAAGTCTAATGTTTGTTCAGAGGCAACTTTGCAAACCTAAGCTATCCTGCCATGTTCTTTTTAGAGAGAAGAGGCATTCTCCTGGCAACAATCATGCCATACTTGTCTGGTCTTTTTCTAATTGTTCTGTCATGAACTTTAACATTTAATATGTTAACTGAGGCCTGTAGAGTCTGAGGTGTAGTTATTGGGTGTTTTGCGATGTCCACTCCTGGGAAGATTGGTGTCTGTTTTGAATGTCTTCCACTTGTGAATAATCTTCCTCACTGTAGAGTGATGGACTTCAAATTGTTTGGAAATGGCCTTGTACCCCTTCCCAGATTGATGGTAGCAACAATTGCTTCTCTAAGATCATTGCTGATGTCTTTTCTCTAGGGCTGTATTCTCCCAGTCGATTAGTCGATTATTTGGTCGATACGTTCTGGCTCGACCAAAATTCTGATTGGTCGATTTTTTGCCGCGTTCATTTCATTAGTTTTGTCGCGTTCATTCACCGGTAATCAGTTTTGCCGCGTTCATTTCATCAGGTGGAAAGCACTAATTGCTAATGGGGGTGTTTTCAGAGCACCCCAGTTTCACAGGTAACAGTCTGTCTTCAGAACACCCCCCTTGTTTTCACTTCTTTTGGATTAGCCCAACCCACCGGAGAAGACGGACAGATTGAAGAAAGTAGGCTACTAGAAGGTTTGCTGAATATTACTTGATCTGGTTTGTTTAATAAATATTATTTTTTTATTAAAGTGGACGTGCCTTTTGTGTTTAAGAGTAAAAGCTTTAAGTTAATAGTCTATTCGTGTCTCAGCCGCGAAGCTGAGCTCCTATGTTCAGCCCAGAGAATGTAAAAAATAGGTTCAGCCTCACTCTGTGCGAGCTGCACAGAGCGGCTGAAATTATAGTGTCTGTCAGTTATTATAATACATATGACAGAAACAATTGTCTAAATTATGTTACATATTCCTCAAAAGTTCTTGTCATGATATCACTAGTTGACAACATAGTACTATTTTCGGAAATCATAGGCTATGATTTTAGTCGATTTTTAGTCGAAAACTTCAGGACTTCAGTCGACCAAGATTTTCTTTAGTTGAGTACAGCCCTACTTTTCTCCTTGACATTGTTTTAACACACACCTGAATGTTCATGACCAGCAAATTGCCAAAACTTCTGCTTTTACAGAGGTGATTACACTTTCTGATGATCAATTAATCAAAAGCATTTGATTAGCAGTGCCTGACCATTACTTAATTCCTACCCTCTTAATTCTTATGTTACAGTAAAGGTGATGATACACAGGGCAACTTTTTGAGCAATGTTGCTGGGCAATGTTGCCATCAATGGGCAACCAGATGAGACACGGCCCATGACCGATCTAAATTATCCAGATAGAAATTTATTGCCCAAATTATGACTGGAGCAGATTTCAACCCCCTGAGGTCGGCAAACGCGCCGGCGCATTTTGCTGGATTTTCTTCACATAGTAGCACAATAAACTTAAATTACTCCGTCATTTATGGTCATACAGAAAAAAGAAATATGAAAAAAGAATCTGTGATATTTCTACTTTTGTATGTGTCCACTTACAATCAAATCAAAACATTGTGCTTTTGTAAAATAAAGAAAATAAACAGGGTGTGCTTTCTGCTTCTCCGTCTCGGTGAACTTTTTTTTCTTGAGCATGTCTATAAACTGAAACAAAACTCAGCGAATACTTGTCACACATTTATGAGCCATATATCTTTATAAACATTTAAGTGTGTACTTTTAAATGATCGGATTCAAACTGAAAACAAATATTCTCTGTTTAAGTAATTTGTATAAAACCAACAAGATGTCCAGTATCTCAAACCCTTGCTCATTATTTTTAATTTGACCACGCCCACGCGTGCAAAAGAGATTGACATGCAAATCTCCACATGGAACGCGAACGCGCTCATTACCTCAAAAACAAAGCACCAAAAAACTTCACAAGTCTCTGCTTTTCGTCGAGTTTGGAAGACACGCCGTGAGCTTACATTGGATTTACCTCAGAAGAAGAAGAACGCGATTTGAAGACAAGAAAGATGTAAGGTACGAAATTCTTACTTATTAGTTAATGTTATTGTTGCATAAACTTCACATTGCAGTTGAACTGTTGCTAGATATATGGTGAATATTATAATATTTAGACCTGTGTTTACTGTTACTGTGTTTGTGGATATCTGCTCAAACGTAGATATGTATAATATGGTAACCATAATGTATCATATTTTGGAGCACGCTCTGCGTTTGAATGTATCATATTTTGGAGCGCGCTCTGCGTTTGAATGTATCATATTTTGGAGCGCGCTCTGCGTTTGAATGTTTCATATTTTGGAGCGCGCTCTGCGTTTGAATGTTTCATATTTTGGAGCGCGCTGTGCGTTTGAAAAGCAAAATGCACCAAACAATAGGCTTCATGTTTTTACTATAATCTCATTTCATATCATTATAACGAATGGAAACATTTCAGCCCTATAGTTTCTCTTGATATCAGTATGGTCATTTTTTTTTTTTCAGGGACCAGATGCTCCACTGAGGAGTCCTGCCATTTCAGCCCTATAGTTTCTCTTGATATCAGTATGGTCACTTTTTTTTTTTTTTCAGGGACCAGATGCTCCACTGAGGAGTCCTGCTGACTTCAACATTCACATGAGTCTCTGTACATGAACATGGTAAAGTGAAAATCAAACACCTTGGAAATGAAAGGTATGTACGATGTTTTTAGGAATGGCACAAAGGTCTCTGTCTTTGGATCATTGTTTTCAATAATGTGCTTTTTTGTCATTTGTTGTGTATCTTTGGATTATGTTGTGTTGTAAATAAATCCAAACAACCAAAAAGCCATTCTTTTTTAAATCTCCTCCTCCTTTGTGCAAGGTTGCTCAGAATGATAGGGCCTGATTATAGGGCCATAAGGGGGAGGGTCTTTGTCTTTCTCAGGTGTGAAAAGTCATACATATTCAGGATGTGTTTATGCCTACTCGCATAAAGCTTTCTTACACAAAACACGTCTTACAAATTTTAAATCAATATATTGTCTTATCTGAATGAGCAGTCAGGATGATTTTCACAGTTTTGAAGCAAATATTCTAGACTACGTGATACAATTTTCAAAAGTCTTGTGAAGAAATAATCAGTATGGTTTCATGGCCTTATTTCAGTGACATTTTTTTTTTGTATTTTCACAAACCACGCATAAATGTCATTATCTCAAAACTACAAACTTTTACATACATGCTGCTGATACATTATTGTAGCAGAGTTTGTGCTGAATACACAGACTATGAACACCGATTGAACGCAACGGTCTCTGACTCGGAGCATTTAGGCATGATCAGTCACAAGTATCAAATTACATTCATAATCGGCCTTAAAGTCGTTAAATGTGTCCCTGGCTTAAGTCTCAACTGGTTACCTATATTCTTCAAAACATTGTAACTTTTGGGTGAACTATCCCTTAGTAACACATTTCATGAAGCTTGACTTCACAGTACTTTTCCCACCATCCCTAATTGATCATGCTTTTTAGGAATGGTTTAAAAAGGGATTTATACTGATATAGATATCTAAATGTATGAAGCCTAGTAAACAACAACAACAACAACATTTCAGTACCTTTCTCCATCCCTAGATTTTCACAGGGAAAATTACTTGGGAAGTGTAATCTCAGAAGCAGTCTTACAGTGTTGTAGTGATGACCAGTGTTATTGTGTGACTAATTGACTGTGAAAGAGAACGTTTCTATACACACACAAAAAAATAAAAATAACAAAGGTATACTGCGAATTACATCCATGGAGTGATACTGTGACTTACCATCCATGCAGACGGTGTAATAAACCATGAGATTAGTGCTACTGAGTGTAATGTAATTGTTTATGAGAGGACAACAATTATTGAGCTAGCCTTCTCGGCGATCACATTATAAAGCAGCACAAATGAGGAGGAAATGTCACTGACCGTTTGCTGAGCGTCAAGTCTCTCAGTGGTCATATCTGTTCGCTCCTGTTCCACTAATCGCTTCAGTTTATCATCTTTACAGATTGAGCCTGCCAACTACACAAAAATAAAATACAAATAAATAAATAAAAATCAGCGTTCAGCCCAAATGATCAGGCTGTTGGGCTATAAATCTTTAAAAATGTATGCTGATGCATTTTGCGGTAACACTTTATAATAAGTATACAGTAATACAGTACTTACAAATCATTTGAAAACTATTAGTTTATAGTCAGGGCTCAGAACCGGTTCAAGGAATAAATACAAAAACCTTAAACGAACAACATTTTTACAGAAGCATAAACAAAACTAAATCAAGTTTAAACGTTCTGAAGAGGTTATTTGAATTTACCATTAATCATGAATTCAAATAGTGGCCTATGCAAATGTGACATTGTGACATCCAACGTGAGTGAAATTGTCAAGTCATCCTATGCAATGCCGGGGACACATTTAACGACAAGCTGAAACATTCTAAAACTGAACTGAACACACAGACTTTTTCCAATGACTGGAGCAGATTTTAAACACAGACTATGAATACCGACTGAACACAACGGTCTCTGACTTGGAGCGTTTAGGCAGGATCAGTCGCAAGTATCAAATTACATTTATAATCGGCCTAACAGTCGTTAAATGCGTCCCCAGCTTAAATCTCAAGGCAATGAGCAGGCATTAGCTGTTGGATCGCAGGAGTTTATCCGAGGATATGTCACCATGGCAGGTTATATCCAGCGTGGTGTGTTTTGAAACCAGCAAAAAATGCAGGTTAGTGTAGAACAGCTACTATTCATGAAATAGATTTATTTTTTAAATGACTAAACACCTTGTTGTCAAAGTTAGTATTGTGGCTTTAAGTAAGGTCAGACACTTGCATGTGTCATTAGGGGCTTTCACACCGGGTAGTTCTAGGAACTAGCCACCAGTGTTCCCCTAGGAAAGAATAGGAACTCTGAAGTGACGTAAGCCACGCTTGTTGTTGTGACTTATTTTGACGGCGCGGCGGACATTTATTTTGACGGCGCTGAGAACGCACACAGTGCTCGCATTCTCCGTGTTTATTAGTTTATGTTTTGTCTAACAGTCCTGTCTAATACATTATTAGATAGAACTGTTATACAAATAAAGTAGACAGTATATGAAAAGGTATTAGCATATGGTTGATGTCCAGTGTTGCTAACTGAGCAGAAATACAAGATCATGTTTGGATTGGTCCCCTCAAGGTTGCATTGGATTTTTAATAAAAAACAACGTTAAGGTTAAGAGGCCCATCTATCATGCTCGTAGAGTTAGTTTGTGGAGTAAATATATAAGCTATAATCTCTGTGTTTACACAGCTTTTTTAAAAATGGCAGGTGCTGGTGTTTTGCGTGTGTTCGGCCAATCAGCGTACACTAGCGTCACTGCATTCCTTTAGTGCTGGTTTAGACCCTACTCTGAAGTAGGAGCTGAATTAGTTCCTCCAAAAGGAGTTCCTAGAACTAAAATCGTGATGTGTCACAAGGTAGTTTGTGATGTCAGAAACACCAGCGATTTCAAACCGCGTTTTTGAGACTGTCTTTGGTTCACTGCAGATTTAAGGAGAAAATACTCAGCAATGGAGTTGACTAGGCGTGTAACGATACCCTCATTTCATGATTTGATACGATATTGCGATACTCCCAGACATATGGTTAAAGGTTAAAAAAAAAATGTACTGTTGATTAAAATGCTAAATTAATAGGCTTGGACTTGGTGCTGGTAACCCAATGCACAAGACAATGGTGACACCAGAATAAAAATATTCATGATTCTGAAGCTGAAAATACAGAATTATTTTATTTTAATATGCTTGTAATCTGTCACTGACTACATATATTTTAAATAATGTAGGCCACTTTTTACTGGTAAAAATTTTTGTGATAAGAGTGTGGTAAGAATTTTTTCTCACACAGCAATTTTTATTTTGGGTGAATTATCCACGATACATATTTTCACTATCCACGATACATTTTGTTGCATTTTTGTATTGCGATATATTGTTACACCCCTAGTGTTGACTTGTGCATTTGTTCACTGTTTTGTCATAAAGCATATTAAAAACCCAATATAGACAAATAAACAACATTATGACTTTAAGGATCCGCGGACACTCTGGATATTTCAGTATCGATACATTTCGATTTTTTTGACCACACACACACACACACATACATATGTATATTAGGGATGTGCATCTCCATAACTGAGGTCGATGCGATACACATGTAGCAACAATGGGTTGTACATTAATATTAATATTAGCTCAAATGATCTACAGGGAATTTTAATAATTAATCATGAATATGATTAATATTTTGCATATTACAGTTACGTTAATTTATCGCAGCTGAACTAGATTGATATATGAATGATTACCATAACGGGTTATGGTTCATCTTTAATACATCAATAGTCTTATTTCAGCTCGAAGTTATGGGATAACTTTAATGGAATTAATATAACTATCAAACAATCTGTTTGTCCAGCAAACATTAAACGTAAGATTAACTTAACTCTCAAGGAACTCTCGGTGTTTGTAAAATTAGGTTACTTAAATCGTAACAAGATAAAGCATATAGCTAAGATCGAACATTTCAGTGACTTAGTAACATGGGCAATTAAAACAGAGTCAATCAAGGACATATGGAATTTAATAATTGGACTAATATATCGAACTAAGGAATATATCAAACTACACAATACACACGGATTATATGTCTATGTACATAAAATACAGTTAAACAATACAAGATAACGAATAACAGTGAGAGAGAGAATAAAATGATCACAATTAGAGAAAGATAGAATGACAGAAAAGGATGAGAGAGAGGATGAGAGAGAGAGAGAAGGATAAGAGATGAGATCGGAAGTGAAAGCAAAAATCTGCGATTAGAGATCGCAGTAGGCTATGGCAAAAATCACAGACAGTAACCCTCGAGAGACCACAAAGAAATCACATTAGAAGTTCAATTCAATAATCGATACTTGCATTGCATATGGTTCTCTTTGTATGAGGAAGGAAGGCAGGGTCCTGCGTGTGTCTTTAACCCCCTGAGGTCGGCTGTCGCGCCGGCGCGATAGGCTCATTTTTTTCCGTATGAGTGCAAAAAATAAATAAAAATAAAATATTAATTTTTATCTTATATGCTTGTGTTATACATCAATCGATCCTGTTTAGTGTGTATTTTTTTTTGTGTATGCTCATAATAAAAACAAAGTGTTGTGCTTTTTGCCAAATAAAGAAAAATAAACATGATGCGAGTTCTGCCTACTCTCCGTCAGTGAAGTCAATTCTGAAACGCGTCCGAAAATGAACTGTAACTCAGCGAATACTCAGTCAAACAGGCATACAGTCACACAGGCATGAAGCTTGAATTTTCTTCTTTTAAATGAAGTCATTTTTATAAAAAACAAATATTCACAGTTTATGTAATATGTATGCAAAGAGAGAGATGTCAGTCGTTCTCATCTCAGCTAATTAAGTTTTAATGTGCTCCGCCCACGGAGCGCGCGCTATTCAAACGCAAATGTGAGGCGATCCATACAAACCTGTGAAACGCCCACATCAGCTGGATAACACACACCGCGAGTTCACTTTCAGACTTATGTACTTTACAATGCTGTGAGGAATACTACTATCTTGATAATAATCCTGCAAAAATTTACCTCAGAAGTTCTGGAAGTATCATTTCGAGGAGCAAACGGATCCCGCTGAGGAATTAGGTCAGTTCTGTTTGCTTTGTTCTAATCTGAATGAATGAACGCACAGATGCGTGCTGTTGTGGAGCTACTACAGCTGGCAAAAATACTGTTTAAATATGAATCGCGTTTCTGTATGAATGAATGAACGAACGAACGCACAGATGCATGCTGTTGTGGAGCTACTACAGCTGGCAAAAATACTGTTTAAATAATATGAATCGCGTTTGAATGAATGAACGCACAGATGCGCGCTGTTGTGGAGCTACTACAGCTGGCAAAAATACTGTTTAAATATGAATTGCGTTTCTGTGTATGAATGAATGAACGAACGAACGCACAGATGTGCGCTGTTGTGGAGCTACTACAGCTGGCAAAAATACTGTTTTAATATTAATTGCGAATACAAAGAAAGATTACACTGGAAATATTGTTACAATTTTAAATGTTGTTGTAATTGTATAACCTTAATTGTATATAAAATATATATATATATATATATATATATATATATATATATATATATATATATATATATATATATATATATATAAGGATAGATGTAAACAAAATCTTAAAAGGTCATTATAAGCCTTCTCTTTAAATAATTTTATTATGCTTTATTAGTGACACATTTGGGAAGAGAATATATTCCAAATCTGAAAATACAGTATGAGAACAATTAACTGCACAATTACTAGAAATGTTTACCTTGGATATTGTACAATTTGCAAGCAAAATTTGTGGAAAAAAACAACAAACCAGTTATATATTGTCCTTGCATTTTTGTGGCTCATTCACACACCTGAATGAAAGGCTCATTACGTATGCAGCCTCATTATGCGGGACCCATTGACTCCACAGGTGTGAATCACGCCCACCCGCATATGGCCTTTTCAAACAAAAAGTGTTTTACAAGATTTAAATCAATGTATTGTGTTATGTGAATGATTAGGCAGGATGATTTTCACATAATTTTGAAGAAAAAATTCTAGGCAACGTCATCCATTAGTCAAAAGTCTTATTTACATATATTTAGAATGTGTTTTATGGCCTTATTTCAGAAACTTTAGTTTTTTGTTTTTGAAAAAAACATGCATAAACATTATTCTATCAAAAATACAAACATGTACATGCAAGTTGTTCACATATTATGGTAGCCCTGTTTGTGCTAAATAGAGTGAATTTACACCTTTGCCATTAATATGTTTATAAGCAACTGAAAAAAGCACAAATGTCAGGGCATGTCAGAACATCTCAAGGACCCCAAAAACCCCTCAGACCCCAGAGGGTTAAGAGCAGCGTGAGTCGTCTGAGGGGAGGCGTGCGCGTGCTGTGTCTTCCATGCGAGCGCGGGAGGTTCAACGAGTCTCTTTCTTTGAGGTGAAGTTGCCGGGAATGATTCAGGCTAAGTTCATTCAGCTCGTGAATGAACAGAGGCGAATAGGAAAATGAAACTAGGCTATAGAAAAACATAAAAAGAAAGAAAAGAGAAGCAGGCCGATGCCGGTCCGGTTCCAAAGTTTTGGAGGAGGGAGAAGAAGAGAGAGGATACTGAAGGTTTAGGCTTTTATCAGTGTCCCGTGTACCGTCCCCTTTTTCGTGGAGGACGAATCCTCTTAGAGCATTCCGAGCCGAAGATTTTCTTTGTGTGTTAATGCAGCCCGACCCTCGTGTGGAATCACGAGAGGGCAAAATATGATATTATGCTCTGGGAATTAAAACGCATGGAACCATAACGTTTATCACAGTCTCTTATCAAAAATCTCCTTCGTCGTGGAAAGGGGATTAAAACAATACTAAGGACGAATATCGACAAAGATAGCAACATAGAGATACATTCTTTTGTTGAACAAAGGCACTTTAAGATTACCTTACTGTAATCCAAAAACACAACTATTCTAATATCACACTGGTGAACATGCAAATCACCCGGAACACTCTTTTTACAGTTGTAATAGTTGGTAAAATGAAATTTTACTAGTGGAAGTCCATATATGGTAATGTTCGTGTCTGTGTGTATCTGTGAGGTCGCGTTGGAATGTTGCGCCCCCGTTGTCTTCCCTTGCATAGGGCTGGATGAGCTTGGTGGTCAATTTTTATGACCTGCCAATGAGATCGGGTTACGGGATGTGATTCTACTGGGAGAACATTCTTCAAAAATACATTTCAGAGCCAAACACTCGAAGATCATAACTATATGATCAAAACAACATTAATCACACATACATACAGGAAGTTCAGATACAAGTCTGAGTTACATACATTAAAATGATATTAAGTTAAACACAACGGATGTTTGTGTGTGTGTGTGTGTGTGTGTGTATGTATGTGTGTGTGTGTCTTTCAGAATTCAGGCTGCTTTTGTGAACTCTTGTCCTTTCCCCCACCCTTTCGGGGTGGGGGGTGGGGGGGTCAGGATGTGAGTCCCGTGAGTTGGCGAGATTTGAATCAAGGGACTAGGTCAACCCTTTTGCTCAACGCTCGGCTTGTTATAAATGTGTCATGTGCCAGGGAGGCCCTAGCCCGAGCGGCGCCCCCGCTGGTCAACATGCCCCAAGGGGGTCGTAAACAGAATGCTCTTTGTTTACTCAAGAAGAAATGAGCTGTGTTTTGCAAATCAGGAGTCGCCAATTCAGAACATCTGGCCGGATGGACTGTCAGTGTCGTTACACACATCTCGATGCATAGCCAACGATAAGACACATACAAAGCAGCTTCTGATTCGATACGGTACGATTCACCCCATTACGATGCAGTGCGATCCGATTTCGATTCGATTCAACAATGCGATTCAATGCACTGGAAAAAACATGATGCTTTGCAATTCAATATGGTACAGAAAGTTCGCTTTTATTTCTTTGGTTCAGACAGATAGCAATTCATAAATTAACTTAAGTGCCTTCTGACTTTGCGTGTTTCCAAACATTGGATTTGTAATTATTTGGTGGAAGATGCAGCTCTACCTCTGCCATGTTAATCTATATTTTATGTCAGTGGTTTTCAACCTTTTTTCCAACCTCCAATAGGGTTTAGTTTTCTCACAGACTGCCGTACTTGTCGTACTTGACAGCACCATGGAAGCAAATCAGAGCGCTGATCATATGTTGGATTCAATAGTAGCGGAGTGAATAAATTCCAGCCATTTCATTCTTGACTAATGTACAATTCCGTTGAAATTCCGTTGAAAAACGGAATAAAACTCAAGCATTTGAGCAACCAAACACATCTCCAACCCATATTGCTCCGTGACGTGTCAACGGTCGCTTTGGCCAGGTGGTATTTATAGCATAGGGAGCGGGACGCTTTTGATTGGGCAGAAGAGCATTTGATTGGGCAGAAGATGTGATGAGAAGCTGAAGTCTGTGGTGATGTCATAAAAATCTGTGATCCATTTTAGCGGAAGTGAAAGACTAAGCTTTGAATGCTTATATCTCCTAAATGCTTATATCTCCTAAATGCGAATTTTGTCATTGTTTTGGAACACACCAGCTTATTCATAACCTTAAGCCTAACATATTCATACTAAAAAGCTAAATAACCTAAATTTTGATTTTGATACTTTTATGCCGATGCACCGATGCGAATCTGTGAATCTTACCATCCATAACACACATATAGACTGTGTGCTTCATGTATTTGAAAACATTTTTAGGAACATTGAATATGAATGCAATTAATGTCTAATAAAGGTTGGTTTAAAGCTAATTAGACAATCCAAATTGTGTTAATTACAGAGACAATGAATGAAGAACTCACTATTTGTATATAGTCAATTAATATATTAACATTGTAGAGAATACCATTTATTAACTATGAATTAACTATAAACTAATAGTTTGTTAATGATTTGTAAGTACTTTATTAATGTATACTTATAAAGTGTTACCCATTTTGTGTGGGATGTACCTGGGTGTTCTTGTGCCGTAGCTGGCTGTGCTCTTTGATCAGAGCATCTTGCTGGAAGGAGCGCTGTGCAGGTGGAGGGGAGTCCAACAATGAGTGTTCATGAGCACTAGCATGACATGAACCTAGATAGAAACACAGGCATGTTAAGTTATCTGGGGTACTGTCACATGATGGCAGTGGTTTGAAAGGACCTGACATACCTTTGTTTTTGGGAGTGCGTCTTTCCATGATGCTGTTGCTATGATGAGACTGTTTATCTTCCTCTTCTGGCTCACACACCTCTCCAACCTCACCCAGAGCACGCTTCAACATCTGCACCACAAAGCCAGTTTAACACAAAGCCAGTTTAACACATATAAAGTACAGTACATATACATCATAGCAGCACTAGAATACTAGAAATTGACATTCTGTTATAATTTACTCACCTCAATGTTGCTCCAAGCCTATGTAATACAAAACGTTACATTTCTATACAACAAAAAAATGACAAAACATACTTATGTCCTTTTCATTCTTCAACAGCTTTTGAGTTTTTGCACATTAAACTGCTTTTGGCTTGGTGCACTATGCACTATGTTATTTTTGCCTGCAAGAAATATTTTAATAATTTATTTGTACAAATTATAATTCTGTGGGTGCTTCTGAGCTGGTGTCAGGTTATGAGAATGCGTTGTCTGTTTGATTACTTGTATGCTTGCAGTTTAGTATGTACACAAGTGTTTGATTTATTATTTATATCACAACATTAAATACAAGTGTCTTTACAAAAATATATAATATAACATGAAATCGTCTCTTTAATTTAAATGGACACCAATACATTAAATCATGTAAGGCAACTTGACAAAAATATTCCTTTCAAAATTATTTGGATATATTAAAAGGTAAGTATTTTTAAGTTTTTTTAAGTATTCAAATTTAATTCTATAACCATAACCATCTCATAAATTACTTTAAATAATATAAAACTTCAATGTTGATGGATAATAGTTCTACAAACGAACTGGTTCTGTGCATTTATCTGTTACATAAGTTATTCAGTCTTTTAAAATGGAGATTGATAGAAAAGTATTAGTTTAAAAAATATATATATTATTCTGTGGATATTAGTATTCCAGCCTTCATCTGTCAGTTGAAATGGCTGATAGTTCAAATTTTGCTGTTAGTCCCCAAGCATCAGAAATGCATTACATTAGGCATGTTTCTTCAGAATGACTTGTTCTCCATATGTACAAGGTTTTGAGACACAAGATACAGGCATATTAGTCATAAGGGGCCACACCAACAAAATGTCTGATTGTAAGAGATAAACTCTTTAATGGATCAAATTTCTTTTGACAACTTTTTGCATGGTCTAGAACTGACATGGTATGTTTGTCAGAATATTAGAATATGATGGATACATTTGATAGATACACAAAAATAAGATAACTGTTAGGGCTTAAAGAAAGTATTTAGAAGTTTATTTTGTGAAAAAAGTTCTTTATTATAAAAACACCTTGTGGCTGATTTTTATATAATTTGGTACACATATTTGTTTTCACACAAGTACAAATGCGTCCATTTTTGTAACGGTAGGCCATTTAAATTTAATATTATTAGCTGCTGAAATTTGATTGGCTGCTAACTGTTATTTCTTGATTAGTTCTTGACTTAATGAAGGTACACATTAAATTAAATTTTCCTTGATCAAACGGTAGCATAGTGTTAAGACCCTAAGATATTTAGCATTTTGGCCTTGTTTTGGCGCTAAACCCTTATTGTAAATAAAGCTCTTGTTATTGGGCATCTTTCTGGTAGTGTGACTCTTCCTTTTTCCTGTTACGGCTGACCCCTAGCGGTCGTAACAATAGTTAGAAATGCTATTAAGAACAGTCTTAAGCTTTGACTTGAGTATCAAAAAATTAGTAAAAAGTAGGACTTGTCTGAGAGCAGGAGACTTTTATAAAGAAGCTAAAAGCAACTTTCAGCAAAGTCTAAGACTGATTCTTAAGTGCTGACTTAAGTGGCACTTCAGTGTTGTGAACTAAGGACTACAATGATGTCAACCCAAAATGGCCACCCTCAACCACTGAATCAGCCAGTAGTGAGCCTGCAAGGATGGTCACAGCACCATGACACCAATCATGTAATGTTGTTATAATAAAATAATTTAATTAAGACACTGAAACATTTATTTTAATATTAAATTTATTTAAAAAATGGATTTGCATTTAGCAAAATTATCAATAATTAGTATTGATGCTGTGGAATCCTTTTCTATTTATATATGTCTCCTCATTTGCAGTTTGGAGCAATGATGGGAACATGAGATCCATCAACTGCTCCAACAACCCCAAGAAAGCTTGCAATCCTCATAAAAGTTGCTTGCTTTTGTCACATGGTTTGAAGATCAGTTGGAAAGTCAATGGACTGCCATACAGTAGTGGCCAAAAGTGTTGACCAGCCTAGGAAAATTGACATCTTCACCCGTTATCCAAATATAATTAAAAATGTTGGAGTCAATTGCTTTATTTGTGATAATGCAATGAAACATTAAATCAAATTATAAACATGCAAAAACAAGAGAGAACCAGTGAAATATGAATAACTGATTATGCTGTTGTCAATGTATTCTTTTCCTGTGAGCTTTTTTGTTTCTCTAAAACATGTAGCTGTAGTTTGCTTTTTTGCCAAACAATTTTGTCAGATAAATACTTTCACTAAGTTTAGTGTTTTGTTCTTCCTTCATATTTTAAAATATATAAAAAATAAAAATAAAAAAAAGTCTGATGGATTAAACAAACTTGTAAGGTCATTAAACAAAAACCTTTGCACATCACTTTTGGCCACTACAGTATGTTTGGTGTGATTAGTGCCACAATAGTGCTACTTAAGACCCTGCTTACTGTGGACTGATGGGCCCCAAGTCTACTGCAGTCAGAGAATTGATTTGTAGAGTGGGAGAAGTCAATGGGGGTCCTATCAACTGTTCGGTTACCATCATTCTTCAAAATATATTCTTTTGTGTTCAGCAGAAGAAAGGTTTAGAACAACTTGAGGGTGAGTACATTTTAATTTTTGGGAGAATTTTTTTAAGGAGACATGGGTCAATTAGTCAAAATGATATTTTGACAGTTAAAAATATACAGATGTGGCCTTTAAAAATGCGCGTCTCAGAGAAAAGAATGCCACGAGCACTTCCGAAATTCTGCGGGATCGTGCAGAAGGGGGATTAGGTGTTGGACACAGGAAATACTAAAACCTGTAGATGGCAGTCGTGTTTCATGTGGCCATACTGAGTTGACGAAGTATGACGAATACAATGTTTTCTTTTGCCATTACATAAACAGTCACATATTCTTCATAAAAATCCGACTCAAACGCGCATCATTTGTCTTATTTTTTTTTTCTGTGTACTTACAGTAGAAGAGACGTGATGTAGGCTATGATAACTGAGTCTTATAACACAATAATTTGCGAAGACCTTTAAAGAGACCGAGATCATTTGCGCAATATCATTATCTAATTTTACATTTAGTTCATTTTTGCATCTTAACGTTTTAAATAGTTTTAACATGGTTGTAATGCGCTTTTCTGCATTACACACAGTACTTTTTATACTATCATGATGTTTCCCTTATAGGCGTCGATTTCGGTGGGGACGGTGGGTACGCACCCACCAGATTTCGTCATGAGTCATTTTGTACCCACCACTTTTAACTTCAGTCCATATTAATTTGACTTTTGGTTCGATTTTTTTTACCGTTTTCAGTGGTTATGAGGAGCTTAATTAATTTAACCTGAGATGTGCGTTATATCGCTTTTTTATCATTCTTTGTGTTGTCGAATTTTGACACAGTTTCATTATTTGTTCAAAATAATTTGATTCATAATTGTCATTTTTTTCTAAAAGTAAAAAAAAAAAAAAAAAAAGTTTTTCTAAAAGCAATATTCTAAAGAGATACAAAGACATTGTACGTGTACCCACCAGATTTCGTCATGAGTCATTTTGTACCCACCACTTTTAACTTCCGTTGACCGTTTTCAGTGGTTATGAGGAGCAATATGAGAGAAAAAATTTGTAATCATTGTCTGACACAACAAAAAAATATATAATATTCATTTTATTTTAATTTTCGTGTTCGCATTTATGAGGGAAAAAACAACGTGTCAGTTTACGGTTATGGACGTGAGCTCTCTGAAAGCGGCACTAAAAGACTGCTTTAAAACTTTCACAGAGACCTCAAACAGCACAGCTGCCTTTCTTTAAATTGAATTTCGTTTTGTATTAATTATATCTTAATTTTAATCAATGTTTCGTGAACCAATTGCCTGGATTAAAGAAGTAAATATAGCAGACAATCACGACATTGGAGGCGCCGGCGATATCTCATAAATGAACCGAAACTCAGCGTGTAATGCACATTCACATTTACAGTGTATTTAGACACATTTAGACGCATTCATAATCATTACTTTTACCGGTTCTTTGTGGCAAGCTTTATGCGTGCGGTCGTGCGCTTGAGTGCGGCTATATTACGTAAACGCTCATGATCCATATGATGTAAGTAGGCTAATTAAATTAATATAAAGGGGCGATTTGTCCACAAATTACTTAAATGAACAACTAGCCTAGTATACTAGTCGACTAGAAAAAAAAAACTTTTAGTCGAAAGCAGCCCGTATTCCACATATTTTCGAACCAGGCAACAGGACATCTGTGTTGAGCGAGGCCGAGGACCCTGAGCGGAATGAACGAGCGGAGCGGAATATTCAGAAATGCGCTCTCCACTCACGAGCTCTGATCGGAACAAACCCGAACCTCACTGTCTGCTGAATTTGCAGAATCATCAAAATATAATATTTTATAAAGAAGAATTTTAAAACTTTATTGGTGGTAGTTGAGAAGAATTCCTCTTTCCATAGGCCTATCTAAATCATTTCGAGTGCAATATAAATGTATCATATTGTTATTCTTATTATATAAGAATAATACGTATTTTTTTACAACATTTTTAACATATAGAGAATATAAGTTTAGCGTGTTGTGTGTATTTCCTAATTATAAGCTTTTGGTGAAATTGCAACAAAACTAAAAGAGTAAAAGTGCATAAAAACATAAAAACATGGCGTCGTCTCAAGAAATATCTGCGTACACACTAAACCACTGAAACCGACTCAAAACGATGTAGCCTAGTATACATACCAGACCATGCACTGTAATTCTGCCACAGACATACACTAAAAACGGAGAAGACTTAAAACATGCGCATAAACCTTGCGCACTATACAACAATAATATTAGGCACAGTAGCTTCTTTTTTTTCTTTTCTTTTTTTATCAAGAACTTTGTTGAACAATATGAACAACCATAAATGGTCTGGTACAAAATATGAGTCACGATATTCGATAGTTAACGGATGCATAAAGCTTGCCACAAAGAACTGGCAAAAGTAATCATGTGTCAAATATAGCAAGGAGACATTTTAATTGTTTACTAATCAACTAGTGTTTTATGTGTCAGTCAAAGATGTTGACAATGCTGACTCGTCATCTTCGCAGATATTGTGAACGTGCCTATAGAGAGAAATGCACACTTACATAAGAGAGTTGTCTGTTTCTTTTCGTTTTGAATTGTTTTGTTTAAAAGTGGACATTTCAAGCTTTCTAGATACATTTCTGAGTTTCGGTTCATTTATGAGACGAGCTCAGTTCACGAGCAATGCAAGTTATATCGCGCCGGTGCCTCCATTTCCTGATTAAATCGTCTTAAATGCGTCTCCGTGTGGACAGAAACCAATGTAATCTTCCTGATTTAATCACGTAAAACACAAGTCTAAACACAAGCACCACTATTCTGAATGATGGTAACCACAAACCTCCAAGAGTTTGTAAACCAATTGTTTGTAAAACATATTTAATATTTACAAATTAAAAAAAATAAAAAAAATAATGTTTTACAGTGTATAAATAAAACGACATGAAGAAAGTTATTTCCAAAATGTAATTAATTGCACAGTCTTTGTTTTAGCTGCTTGTTTTAGCTGCTACCAATTGCACAGAGTCAAGAAATTACAACCGCCCACACCCCAGGTCTGCCGATTCAACCCCCAATGCTAATCGATCTCCTCTCAGGGAATCAAAAGAAAACCGGTTTTTCCAGTTTTCACCAGCGTGTGGGCAGGGTTTTAATCCCTTGCAGTTCCTTTGTTTAAATGCTATTTAAGCAAATATACTATACATACGCTTTAAGTTATTTCAAATCAATGTTTATAGCTTAATTTGTTGATATTAATTTGACATATGTTGATATAACCAACTGACATTGTAGATTCCATTGCATGCCAGGAAGAGGCTTATGCTTTGTTTTAAGTAAAACGCATTTACTATAATATAGCCGCACTCAAGCGCACGACCGCACGCATAAAGCTTGCCACAAAGAACCGGTAAAAGTAATGATTATGAATGCGTCTAAATGTGTCTAAATACACTGTAAATGTGAATGTGCATTACACGCTGAGTTTCGGTTCATTTATGAGATATCGCCGGCGCCTCCAATGTCGTGATTGTCTGCTATATTTACTTCTTAACCCTCTGGGGTCTGAGGGGTTTTTGGGGTCCTTGAGATGTTCTGACATGCCCTGACATTTGTGCTTTTTTCAGTTGCTTATAAACATATTAATGGCAAAGGTGTAAATTCACTCTATTTAGCACAAACAGGGCTACCATAATATATGAACAACTTGCATGTACATGTTTGTATTTTTGATAGAATAATGTTTATGCATGGTTTTTTCAAAAACAAAAAACTAAAGTTTCTGAAATAAGGCCATAAAACACATTCTAAATATATGTAAATAAGACTTTTGACAAATGGATGACGTTGCCTAGAATTTTTTCTTCAAAATTATGTGAAAATCATCCTGCCTAATCATTCACATAACACAATACATTGATTTAAATCTTGTAAAACACTTTTTGTTTGGAAAGGCCATATGCGGGTGGGCGTGATTCACACCTGTGGAGTCAATGGGGCCCGCATAATGAGGCTGCATACGTAATGAGCCTTTCATTCAGGTGTGTGAATGAGCCACAAAAATGCAAGGACAATATATAACTGGTTTGTTGTTTTTTTCCACAAATTTTGCTTGCAAATTGTACAATATCCAAGGTAAACATTTCTAGTAATTGTGCAGTTAATTGTTCTCATACTGTATTTTCAGATTTGGAATATATTCTCTTCCCAAATGTGTCACTAATAAAGCATAATAAAATTATTTAAAGAGAAGGCTTATAATGACCTTTTAAGATTTTGTTTACATCTATCCTTATATATATATATATTTTTTTTTTATATACAATTAAGGTTATACAATTACAACAACATTTAAAATTGTAACAATATTTCCAGTGTAATCTTTCTTTGTATTCGCGATTCATATTAAAACAGTATTTTTGCCAGCTGTAGTAGCTCCACAACAGCGCGCATCTGTGCATTCGTTCGTTCATTCATTCATACACAGAAACGCAATTCATATTTAAACAGTATTTTTGCCAGCTGTAGTAGCTCCACAACAGCACGCATCTCTGCGTTCATTCATTCAAACGCGATTCATATTATTTAAACAGTATTTTTGCCAGCTGTAGTAGCTCCACAACAGCGCGCATCTGTGCGTTCATTCATTCAAACGCGATTCATATTATTTAAACAGTATTTTTGCCAGCTGTAGTAGCTCCACAACAGCACGCATCTGTGCGTTCGTTCGTTCATTCATTCATACACAGAAACGCAATTCATATTTAAACAGTATTTTTGCCAGCTGTAGCTCCACAACAGCACGCATCTGTGCGTTCATTCATTCAGATTAGAACAAAGCAAACAGAACTGACCTAATTCCTCAGCGGGATCCGTTTGCTCCTCGAAATGATACTTCCAGATCTTCTGAGCTAAATTTTTGCAGGATTATTATCAAGATAGTATTATTCCTCACAGCATCGTAAAGTACATAAGTCTGAAAGTGAACTCGCAGTGTGTTATCCAGCTGATGTGGGCGTTTCACAGGTTTGTTTGGATCGCCTCACATTTGCGTTTGAATAGCGCGCGCTCTCCGTGGGCGGAGCACATTAAAACTTAATTAGCTGAGATGAGAACGACTGACATCTCTCTCTTTGCATACATATTACATAAACTGTGAATATTTGTTTTTCATAAAAATTACTTCATTTAAAAGAAGAAAATTCAAGCTTCATGCCTGTGTGACTGTATGCCTGTTTGACTGAGTATTCGCGGAGTTACAGTTCATTTTCGGACGCGTTTCAGAATTGACTTCACTGAGGGAGAGTAGGCAGAACTCGCATCATGTTTATTTTTCTTTATTTGGCAAAAAGCACAACACTTTGTTTTTATTATGAGCATACACAAAAAAAATACACACTAAACAGGATCGATTGATGTATAACACAAGCATATAAGATAAAAATTATTATTATTATTTTTTTTTTTTTTTGCACTCATACGGAAAAAAAAGAGCCTATCGCGCCGGCGCGACAGCCGACCTCAGGGGGTTAAATCCAGGCAATTGGTTCACGAAACATTGATTAAAATGAAGACATAATAAATACAAAACGAAATTCGATTTAAAGAAAGGCAGCTGTTCTGTTTGAGGTCTCTGTGAAAGTTTTAAAGCAGACTTTTATTGCCGCTTTTAGCGCTCACGTCCATAACCGTAAACTGACACGTTGTTTTTTCCCTCATAAATGCGAACACGAAAATTAAAATAAAATGAATATTATAATTTTTTTTGTTGTGTCAGACAATGATTACAAAAATTTTCTCTCATATTGCTCCTCATAACCACTGAAAACGGTCAACGGAAGTTAAAAGTGGTGGGTACACGTACAATGTCTTTGTATCTCTTTAGAATATTGCTTTTAGAAAAACTTTTAGTTTTTTTACTTTTACTTTTAGAAAAAAAACGACATAATTATGAATCAAATTATTATGAACAAGTAATGAAACTGTGTCAAAATTCGACAACACAAATAATGATCAAAAAGCGATATAACGCACATCTCAGGTTGAATTAATTATATAAAAAACAGGGAACATTTTGTAAAAGCAAAACTGAACAAAATGCATACTTAAAATAATTGTATTAGGCTATGTGTTACCGAATATTTAATACCACTTCCCCATAATGTTGTAATTATTTTTTTAAAACAACATCGGTCAAACTGTCAATCAGATACCTCTTATCTGGTCATTTTTATTTTATTTTAGAAGTCATAACTGTTGATCACCCTTTGTATGGAATTTGTGAATATGAATATTTAGAAGATTTACAAACTGTCGGCAAGACCTCAAACCAACCCCGGACATTCTGAGACTAACGTGGAAAAATCTTTATGCTTAATGCATTAAGACAGTTCAATTAAAATATTTATTAATAATGTAATGGCAAATCAGATGCGCCCAAAATATAAATGCTACGCGTTGTGCTGCAACATTACCTCACAAGAAATATCTGCACAAGAACAATCACACAAGAAATATCTGCACGAATTAAGAATCTGGGTAAGTCGCATTATTTAATTGCATTATGTTAGGATGATTTTGTGTATATATATAAAAAATACTGCTGGGTTTTTACAGTCAGAGTCAAGTGTATTATGCTCACACTAAATTCTCTGTTGCACTTATATAAATGCGCATTGCATGCACAATCATCTTAATAGTTGTACAAAAAAGTTATGCGCTGGCAAGAACGTCACTTTGCTGTTTTAATAAAAGCAATGTTAAATATTCTGCATGCACTCATCTCCTGGAAACCACAGCAATGACAAAGCATATAAAAATTCGTAAACGTTGTCCAATACCCCTTCTTGTCTTAATGAACCTTTTGCATTTACAAATATTTTCAAATGTCTGTATAATACAGTAGCCTACTGTAAATATTTGTGTCTATTACTATTTATAATTTATATTTTATTGTGGATGTTTTCTCACAATCATGACGTAATGTGAAGTTAAAGAAAAAAATCTAATGTAAAGTTGTTTTTTATGCGCCACCTGGTGGATATTCTGTGAAGCGAAACACATTGAGGGATTTTTTAAGTAGGCCCCCCCGAAAGCACTTGCAGAATTCTGCGAGACTCTACGAGACGAATTGCCGAATGCCGCGGGAGAAAACGCGCGTTTTTAAAGGCCAGATCTGTAATATAGACAGAGTATAGACATAATATAGACAAAATATAGACAGTTTAATTGACATATCATTGCAATGCTTTGATAAATGCTTGGGATAATGCATGGCAAGTTTCAATTGAATCAACAGCCAAAGAAAAGTTATAAAAAGTAGTTTTAAAAGTAGTTTAAAAAAAAGTTGTTTTTTTTAGACCATATAGCTTTAGAGTTTTGAACTAAAACAGCAGATAAACACACAGATTGTGTTACTGACCAGATCAAGTTCCTCCAGACGTTGAGATAGTTTCTCCGACATATCATGTAGTTCTCGCTCTGCCTCCTTATTCCTCTGGCTGCGCAGAGACAAAGAACTATCTCCATCGCTTTTTTTGCCAGAGGGAAAGAGAAAAAAAAATGTCAAGAAATACTAAAACACTTATTTTTTGATGTTGGGAAGCTGTCCCCGTCTCACTGAACTGCATTCTGAGTGACAGGAGTGAGTGATTAATTGTATTTGAGTGCCATATCAGTTTCAAAGGCTATTTGATGGCAGGTACAGGTAATCAGACAACTGATAAATACAGCACATAAAAGGGTCAATTAATCCTACACAATTCTCTGTTACAATTCTATAAAATATTTGGTAACGCTTTTTTACAGTGTCTTTGTTTCATATGTTACATGTACTTACCATAGTAATAACAATTAATTATGCATAATTACATGCAATTAACCCTCAAAAAAATCCTAATCCTACCCTAACCCGATAGTAAGTACATGTAGTTACTTAATATTACACAGTACTTAAATATATCATTACACTGTAACAATGACACCTTAAAATAAAGTGTAACCAAAGAATTTTAGCTGTAATCGTGAAAATATACATATAATAATATAATAGATTTCAGCTATTTGAATACATTGAAATATTACAGTGAATACAGTGTTTGAAGTATGCTTACTTTTACAATTTACAATTTCACAATTAGCTGTAATAAAAGTTTGCGCCCAATGAAATGCAAGCTCTTGCAGGAAGTGGTGTAATTGTTAAAGTTTAGAGTGAGATTTATTTCTGATTTCATAGAAAATCATCTGAACGAAATTAATCAGTTAATAAATGGTTTTGCTTTTAAAGCAAAGGCTCCTCGGAGTCTGCGACAAGGCCCACAACAAGGGAGGACATACATTTCAGAGGGCTGTGGGAGTGTCCCGTAAGCTATTGCTTACAGTGCATTCAGACCCCTTAATTTTTTCATATTTTATTTTATTATCCATACATTATAAACTGAAATACAAAATTAATGTGTTTAATAATAATAATAATAATAAATATAGCTGCAAGCAGCGATGACGGGCCTAAGCCGGTGTCACCGCCACCCCGGTGCCTTTAGGGTAACTGTGCACGACGGGAAATATGAATGTAAAACACGATAAATTTAGAAGAACCACATCAAAGTCATCTGAATATGCCACATTTACTGAAGCAGCTGGTGCCACTATGACCGTGAACCACAACAGCCACATCCATGAGATCATTTAAATTTAGATGGATTCAGGTCATAGGTCACTTTAAAATGAGTGCAAAGTTATCTTTTGCATAAGGACAGTTTTTATCTCAAGGTCTTTTTTATATTTTTATTAATCTAATTATTAAATTAATTATTTTAAACTATGTTGTCAGTGCACTACAAATAAACTGGTTCTATGACTTTGTTAATCAAACTTGTTAAGAAGAGACAAGGCCTAATACAGTTCTTATCCTTCAATGCAGGCCAATACACACAGCAATGGAAGGGTTAAACTCTTGTCAGAGAGTAATTTATATTAGGGCTTTTTTGAAGGGACAAGAAAAAGAGAATTTTACTTGCCTGACCCACTGATCTATATAATGTCATTCTAAATAGATCAGCGGCCTGACCAGACAAGTAGCCTGATTAGAACTTCAATGACAAAAAAATAACTTGGGAAACACTAAAACGAGAGATTATTCTGATTTTATTACATTTATTGTACGTTGAATGGATAATAAATGTATTACTGTAAAAATATGAAATATTAAAATTAATTTAAAACTATTAAAAATATGTAGTTTTTATATTTTTAAACATATGATACAGTTAAGCAACCTCACATGACGAGTGCTGTTTCCTGAATACCATCACGATTGAAACTGTGACATTGATTTCATACAACAGTTCAATAAAAAGTTACAATTAAGTCACTTATATTTTAGATGCAATAATGACTGGTTTTGTTCTGTTTCAGCAGCGAAAATAGTTAAACAAAGATCACAGCAGAACCATTGCGCATCTCACAGCAACGTGTTTTCTCATTACTGAATGATTCAGCATTTTGAACGAATTGGTTGACTCAAAGATTCAATGATCAATCCATAAAAATCTGTCTCATTCATGAATAACTCAGTTGTTTCATCTACTCAAGCGCCTATTTAAGCGAATCTGTCATTGTACTGTTTTGTTGTTGTGTTTTCCATTAATAATAGGCTATATAAGTCACAATTCAAGCAATCGGCCCTGAAATGGCGCTAATTTTAAAGTGAAACTAAAAAGTGCACGGCTATAACATTGCGAGGAGCAAGCAGAACAAAGTGAATGTTTTTTAATTCATTCCTACTTCCATAGGAATTAATTGAAAATGCCAGCTCTGCTCCACACCATTATCAATGTCTGTGTGAGTATTTTACTTGTACTTTTATATTAGCGATTTAAAAGCCCCCGCCGGTGTCATGTCGATTAACCGGTGGAAAAATATCCTCACAGTCACATACCTAATATATTTATATATAAATACAATAGGTCCTGATTTTGAACACAAGAATAGTATAGCCCTATGTATGACTTGATTATTTTTTTTTTTGACTAAATAGTACTATTAGTTTTTAAACTTATAAATAATACATAAATTGAAAAAAAAAGTAGATGATAAAAAGAATAAAATGGGTTTAGTTCTGATATTTGTATAATTTTATATAGAAATAAATGGTGTATAATTACCTTTTTTGAAGATTTTTAGTGTTTCGTTTTTGGACATTACTTTAATCCCTCTCTATAGCAAAACTGTTTGAGATATTTAATATCCGTTCACAATTTAGTATCTTTAATGTATTTTCATCATGTTGAAAAAGTTTGGTGTGAATAAAATAAACCACTTAGGAGGAGTAGCTAAAAACTCAGAGTCTGAAATCCACATTCAAACCAAAATATCTGACTTCCTGTCGGAACTAATGACTGTAAATTAGAAAGTTGTCTGGCTCGATGAGAACAATATACGTACCGAGTTTTGTTACTGTAGGTAAAACTAAACCCCCACTTTTGTCAAAAGCATATTGAAAGTGACACTTCCTGCTGCCAGTTGGTGGCACTATAACTTTGACTCAAAATAGTTACATCCATCTGATCCACGAACGCACTGCTGGAGTTTCATCAAGATCAGTTAATGTATGCAGAAGTTATAATACTTCGTGTTTCTCTTTTCTCGCCACGGCCAAACCGTTCAAGATATCAAAAATCCGTCCGCAATTTAACATCCTCAATGTCTTGACTTCATGCTGACCTAGTTTGGTGGCGATTGGATAAATTCCCTAGGAGGAGTATTTCAAATTCCAGAGAATGTGTTAATCATCTCCCTTCCTTATACCAGAATGTGATGTATAACAATCCTCCGACAAAAAAAGTTCTATCCATGTTATTCCTCTCATTATTCCAAGCTTAATCCACTCATTATTTCAGCTTCAAAAGTCCACTTGATGTCACGGTGACGGATGACAAATGCGACTTGAGATTTGCATTTCGACTCAAGTTAACTCGCATAATAACTTTGACTGTTTGCCATTTTGAACTATAATAACGATTGCTCGTTCAGTGCCATGGCCGCTGACGTTAGCATTATTTATGCCATTTTGAACTATAATAACAATTGCTCGTTCAGTGCCATGGCCGCTGACGTTAGCATTATTTATTTGCAATCATCTCTGCTCTCAGCGCCGAGTCTAACCACCAAAACTGTAAGATAAACAAGACAGTTCATTTAAATGATTATAAAAATGGGAGAAAGTGTAAACAGCGGCTTGGCGGAATAAGTTCCACCTTTTAAGTAAAAGAGCCAATCATCAATTGGTAAAGACACTGTGTCACTGCAGAAGCTATGGTTGTCATTGAAACATGACGCGTTTGAGACTGCACATTTGCTTTAGCTGCCTGGAGCAACCTGAAGAGCTTTTTAGTACAATTTGTGTTTTATTTTAACCTTATTTCCCAGCTCACACTTTTCTTATCCTAATTTTACAAGTTGCAAGTTACAAAAAACACACAAGCAGTGCTGACTGACTCTGATCACGGCCGGGTGTTCTCTGAGTCTGATCGACTCGGGTATTACACAATGTTAAACAGACCCGGTACCCGATGTAATAGAATGGGACTCGACCCTCGACCCGGCTGACCATTTAAAATATATCCCGGGTCCTCGGGTCTAGCCCTCAATACTAGACCTCTAGTCTGCGCTTCCCCCTAGGGGTGCATCACGAGAGGGGGCGGGGGGATATGCATTAAAGGGGTCATGAATTGAGAAATACAGTTTTCCTTGAGCTTTTGACATATAAGAGGTTATCATACTAAAAGAATATCCTGCATGGTCTGGGGGCATGCACCTCCGGAAGATTTTTTTTAAAAATAACTCCTTAAACCATGACTTCTGGCAAGTTTTGTGGATAGAAATGGACATTTTGAGATATACAAAGCCATTACATAGCCTATTTTACTTCACTAACCTCCAGGGACGTGCAGAGAGTTCATCAGGGGCAGGGGCTCAAATGTAAGAAAGGCAATATGTAAAAAATAAAATTGTTTTATATAATTATATATATATATATGTGTGTGTGTGTGTGTGTGTGTGTGTGTGTGTGTGTGTGTGTGTGTGTGTGTGTGTGTGTGTGTGTGTGTATTCGTCTATCTATCTAAGTGGGGACCTTGGTGTCGTTACACACTCACCAACAGGGGACCACCGAGCCAAGTGGGGACATTTTTCAAGTCCCCTGTTGGTCATGCTTTAAAACATTTTAAAATCAAGTAAAAACCGCTCTGGTGAATTTGTTACATTTTTGACCAAGTGGGGACCTACATGTGTGCGTGTGTGTTTAAGTCCATACTCAGCAGCACTCCTGTAGGCTGGAGCAGGAACTGCAATGGCCCATAAACACCCATCGTTCACACTTCTCTAATGTTTGAATGGCTTGCTGTCCCAGAGAGGCTCTGAGACTGTAGAGCTGCTGTTTAACTGGCTGCTTAGTTAAGGAACTTAAGTCTTTTCAAACATCCCCAAACAAATATATGTATATTTTTTTCATAATATAGCTAAACATTAACATATTAACAAATTAATTTTTTTTTTTTTTTTTAAACATGCAAACTCTAACCAATGTCTACCTATCCAAGTGGGGACTCTCATAGCCTGCAATGGAACGGTGTGTGTGTGAACAGTGAAGTGAACTGGCAGTGTAGTCTGGCTTCATTATGTAACACACATATATATTATATTATATTATATTATATTATATTATATTATATTATAAGTGTGTATATAAGTGTAAATATAATATAGGCCTACTCAAATTAACAAAACTAAAGTGCAAAAAATAGTACACGCTTTAGGGTCTGTTTACACAACATTGTCTTCAAATGAAAACGGAAAACTTTTCATGCATTTTGGCCGTTTGTTTACACGAAAATGCCATTTTGGGGGAAAACGAGGTTCAAAGTGCAAGGTTTTGAAAACGATGCCTTTACCATCTGCATGTAAACAACAAAAACATGAATTTGTGAAAATGGTACGTCATGCACGTATAACATGTTCACGTATTATGTGCCCACGGGGTGTTTCTGGGGTGTTCCCTAATATGAAGTCAATGTATTTTAACACTGGCACTTTAGTTGAACCAACTGAAGATTTTAAATGCAACAATCAACATAAAACTGAGTTTTGGCCTTCAAAATATTTTTACAGTATTTTTATGGCAATAACTGGTGTTTTAGTGTATTTTACATTTACATTTATTCATTTAGCAGACGCTTTTATCCAAAGCGACTTACAAATGAGAACAATAGAAGCAGTTAAACTAACAGTAGGACAACAATATGCAAGTGCAATGACCCTTCTCAGTTTAGTCTAACGCAGTACGTTAATTTTTTTTTTTCTTTTGTTCTTTTTATATAGAATAGAAGAGAAAGTGTTAGTATTACTGGATCAAGTGTTATGAACATTGCCATTACATCCAGAGATAGTCTGAATGTGAAATATTGCTAAATGTAATGTTAGTAGTTTAAGCAGCAATAGGCATGAGCGTGAACGTGATTTTGCTAAACAAAGACTCGCCTATCTCTGAATGTAATGACAATGATCATAATGACACTAAAAAGTTTCAAAATATAGGGCCAACCTGCTGCCAACAAAAATCACTGAGTTTTTAATTTATTTATTTATTATTATTCTTAGCAATGATTCATATACAATATACACAATGACCTAGACTCTAGATAAATAAAATGCAACCGTAGCAGTAAGTCAGGGGAATGCTTTTATTTCATTTGGTTTCAATTTTGAACATGTTGCAGTTCTTTTGAAAAAGGTATACATTTACAATACAATTATAAAATGATATAACATGATTTGATACTGTATATTAGTAGCAATTACACACCAATCTTATGGGTTGTGGTCTCTCAGACATTGGCCAATATCAGTTAAAAAAAAATTGTTTCCCTTAGGGCTTAAATGAACCAGATTTTTTTTTACATCATTACATTTTTTCCCTGACTGACAGGTGATGCTTGTAACCCAATCATAATCCATTAACTGACAAGACTTGAATGTTATATTAGAATTAAATTAAATTAGAATCTATGTATTTCTCATATACTTATCACTTTTTTCAAAACTCTTCACTCAGTTGTCTTAACCAACTTTCAGCTTCACTACAGTTAATCTCACATTCAAAATGTACTAAAACTACCAAAACACTTCATTCATGTCTCAAATTAAGTAATTCTTCCAGAACACTAGGAAAGGTTTCTGCAATAAACACAATTAAAAAAAAAAAAAAAAAGGCAGCAATATGCACTATTTTCTGCTGTTCAGAATTCAATGTACACTCACCTAAAGGATTATTAGGAACACCATACTAATACTGTGTTTGACCCCCTTTCGCCTTCAGAACTGCCTTAATTCTACGTGGCATTGATTCAACAAGGTGCTGAAAGCATTCTTTAGAAATGTTGGCCCATATTGATAGGATAGCATCTTGCAGTTGATGGAGATTTGTGGGATGCACATCCAGGGCACGAAGCTCCCGTTCCACCACATCCCAAAGATGCTCTATTGGGTTGAGATCTGGTGACTGTGGGGGCCATTTTAGTACAGTGAACTCATTGTCATGTTCAAGAAACCAATTTGAAATGATTCGAGCTTTGTGACATGGTGCATTATCCTGCTGGAAGTAGCCATCAGAGGATGGGTACATGGTGGTCATAAAGGGATGGACATGGTCAGAAACAATGCTCAGGTAGGCCGTGGCATTTAAACGATGCCCAATTGGCACTAAGAGGCCTAAAGTGTGCCAAGAAAACATCCCCCACACCATTACACCACCACCACCAGCCTGCACAGTGGTAACAAGGCATGATGGATCCATGTTCTCATTCTGTTTACGCCAAATTCTGACTCTACCATCTGAATGTCTCAACAGAAATCGAGACTCATCAGACCAGGCAACATTTTTCCAGTCTTCAACTGTCCAATTTTGGTGAGCTCGTGCAAATTGTAGCCTCTTTTTCCTATTTGTAGTGGAGATGAGTGGTACCCGGTGGGGTCTTCTGCTGTTGTAGCCCATCCGCCTCAAGGTTGTGCATGTTGTGGCTTCACAAATGCTTTGCTGCATACCTCGGTTGTATCGAGTGGTTATTTCAGTCAAAGTTGCTCTTCTATCAGCTTGAATCAGTCGGCCCATTCTCCTCTGACCTCTAGCATCAACAAGGCATTTTCGCCACAGGAGTGCCGCATACTGGATGTTTTTCCCTTTTCACACCATTCTTTGTAAACCCTAGAAATGGTTGTGCATGAAAATCCCAGTAACTGAGCAGATTGTGAAATACTCAGACCGGCCCGTCTGGCACCAACAACCATGCCACACTCAAAATACCTTTCTTTCCCATTCTGACATTCAGTTTGGAGTTCAGGAGATTGTCTTGACCAGGACCACACCCCTAAATGCATTGAAGCAACTGCCATGTGATTGGTTGATTAGATAATTGCATTTATGAGAAATTGAACAGGTGTTCCTAATAATCCTTTAGGTGAGTGTAGTTTGTTACATGGTTCATATTTACATTAATGTACAAAATGATTTCCTTTTGTATAGATGGTGATGAAAATGAAAGACTAAGACTTGTGTAGGTGTTTAGTTGCATCTTAATTGTTCTGATTGGTTTTTTTTTTTTCAGAATATATTTCAGTGTGGTACAGACCTTATGTTCGCATGTTGTCTTTTGTCTTCCGGTCTGTATTTTCACAGCAATCTTACGTATTTATGAATGAATGGCTCGTTTTAAAATCTTCCCGGTCTAATGACATTTGTTAAGACATCTGTTTTAAACATTACAATCCTCATGATAACTTTCGTTAACTTTACATTAAGTAAATCCACTTTAAAAGCTAATTACTCCTGGACAGAAATGCAATAGAGATATACAGAGCGACCGCAAAAACGGAAGTTCAAAGACAATATTCTAAAGATGGCTGCACCCTTGTTTTTCTGGCGCATAAGGTCTATACTGTAGAAATATTGCAAATTTCAGTCTTATTCATTTTTGTGTTGTTAGGTTTTGAACTTAAATATAACAGTCTTGAAAATAATATGTAAGCATGTGCAAATAGGCCTGTATAGTAAATCAAGTTCTGTTGGTCTTTGTGTTTAAGTGAGAAATTAATTCATGTAAATTGAAAGATGTTAGTGAATGCATTTTGTGCCAATGCAAAGATATCTGATCCTCAGTTTAGCCAGACTGATCTTGTGATCACTGTGTGAAGAGTTTTGAAAAGGTGTTCAATATTCTATTATGTTTGGGTTTTAACTAAAGTTTAACAGTTTTGAAAAGAGCATATAAAATGGGCTCTGAGTTTTGGCAGTGGTTGTGTCTAAGTGAAATATGTGTTCATGTAGTTTGGAAGAAGTAGTCACTGAATGCATCAATAAAACATTGGATGACACAGACATTTGCAACACTTCTACAGTAATACCATATTAAAATATATTCAGAATCTGAAAAATGAAATACTATCAAAACAAGTAGATGTAGCTGAACACCTACACAGGTATTCATCTTTCAGTTTCATCACCATCTATACAAAAGGGGAAACTTGGGGAAAAATGTGTTCTGTAATGTAAACATTGACCATGTAACAAAATGCTGTGAATTCTGAACAACAGAAAACAGCAGAAATATGTTATAATGCTACCTGTTATTTGTGTTTTTTATTTTATGAGTGACAAAGTGTGTTTGTTGGGAGAAACCTTTACTAGTGTTCTGGAAGAGTGAGTTGATTTTAGACATGAATGAAGTGTTTTGATCGTTTTAGTGCGTTTTGAATGTAAAATTAACTGCAGTGATGCTTAAGGTTGGTTATGAGTACTGAGTGAAGGGTTTTGAAAAAATTACATAAAAATGTAGAAATTACCTAACAAAATTACCTAATGGTATAAGGTCTATACCACAGTGAAATATATTCTGAAAAAAAAAAAAAAAACCACAATCAATACAATTAAGATGCAACTAAACACCTACACAAGTCTTAGTCTTTCATTTTCATCACCATCTATACAAAAAAAAATAATTTTGTACATTAATGTAAATATGAACCATGTAACAAACTACATTGAATTCTGAACAGCAGAAAATAGAGCATATTGCTGCCTGTTGTTTGTGTTTTTTTGTTTTGTATTTTTAATTGTTTATTGCTGAAACCTTTGCTAGTGTTCTGGAAGAATGACTTAATTGGAGACATGAATTAAGTGTTTTGGTAGTTTTAGTACATTTTGAATGTGAGATTAACTGTAGCGAAGCTGAATGTTGGTTAAGACAACTGAGTGAAGAGTTTTGAAAAAAGTGATAAGTATATGAGAAATACATAGATTCTAATTTAATTTAATTCTAATACAACATTCAAGTCTCATCAGTTAATGGATTTTGATTGGGTTACAAGCATCACCTGTCATGCAGGGGAAAAAAAATGTAATGATGTAAAAAAAAATCTGGTTCATTTAAGCCCTAAGGGAAACAATGTTTTTTTTTTTTTTAACTGATATTGGCCAATGTCTGAGAGACCACAACCCATAAGATTGGTGTGTAATTGCTACTAATATACAGTATCAAATCATGTTATATCATGTTATTAGGGGCCAAGCCCCGAAGGGGCAAGGCACCTATTGTATCTGTTAGTTTTCTTCTTCTTATTATTATTATTATTCTTCCGCCAATGGAAGTCTATGGCAGCCCTATGAACCATACATAGGAAAATGATGAAATTTGGCACACTTGTAGTGATGGTAATGAAAAGTAATTGTAGCAATTTTTGAGTCTCTAGGTCCAACTCTATAGCGCCACCAGCAGTTCAAAAATTCAACATTGAAATGGTTATAACTTTTGAACCCTTTGATCTAGAGAAATGAAACTTAGTACACCTGATTCCTCTCATCATTCTGATCACAACCAACATTAAGACTCCGCCCATTACAGTAGTGGCCATTTTGAAAAGTACAGTATTCAGTTTTTTCGCTACTCCTCCTTCAAAATTTCTCCAATTTTGTCCAACATTTGCTCAAATGATTTTTGGACTAAGCCGCACAGAAATGACTGAACAGATTTTTTTTATTCATCTTTGTTCAAAAGTTATGGTGTCGCAAACTTAACGAGGTCCACCCAAAATTGGCTAAGAGGCTGTATCTCGGCCAAAATTGGATCAATCGAAACGAAAATTGGTACACTTCACCGGAAGCATGATCTGAGGTTCCATGCCAAAGTTGGGAACAGCGCCACCTACGGGTCATGAGATATGAAAAATTGCTATTTTGGTCAATAACTTTTGAACAGTTTGTCAGAAAATCACAAATGTGGTATCTATGGATTCCTTGGGTCATGCCGAATCCGTGGATATCAATTTTGCCAGGATAGGATGTACCACGTGTCCGCCATTTTGAATTTTGTCATAATTTGCAATAACTTTTAAACTATTTGACATATCTTCACAAAATTTTGTATGGATGATCAACACAAGGCTTTGAAGGTACATGAGAAGATTGAACACAGCGCCACCTAGTGTTCCAGAGATATAAGGTATTTTGCAAAAACGCTTATAACTTGTGAAAACATTGTTCAAATTTTGATTTCTTTACGTCATTATGTTCCTTGGCTTATGCCAATTCCGTCGATATCTCATTTGTCATTTTCCAACAATGTGACTGTCCGCCATATTGGAACAAATGAAAAACAGTTTTTTCGCTACTCCTCCTTCAAATCTTGTTCAATTTTGTCCAAAATTTGATCAGATGTTCTTTGGACTGAGCCGCACAGAAATGACTGAACAGATTTTTTATATTTGCTACCATTCCCGAGATATTCATCTCCGAAGTTGACCTAGCTTGCATTTTTTGCCTTATGCTAGTTAACTTAGCATAATAATTGGTTAGCATGCTAACCAGATGCCATTCTTTCTAATGTGGCTCTTCAGCTATCAGGATAACCATAAGCTACATTAGCATTAAGCTAGCTTAGCATGCTAATCTCGTTAACATGATTTTGTGTGCTCATTCATACACTGAAGCCTCTCCTCTGCAGCATTGTAAAACAAGTCCTCTGGGTGGTGCAATCGGTTCAACCATGCGTCATGAATCCCGAACCATTGTGGTCGTGGGTTTGAGACCAGTGTGGGGCAACTTTGAAATTGTGTATAAATTTAAATTTGAGCTCCTTTATTATCTGGGTAAGAGCTGTACTAATGTTTCTTACAGTGGGATTAGATGAGATCAAATTTAACAAGGTTGACCCAAAATTGGTTCAGAGGCTGTAATTTGTGAACCGTTTGTCACAAAATCATAAAATTGGTGTCTATCGATTCCTTGCGTCATGTCGAATCCGAGGATATCTATTTTGCCAGGATTGGATGTACCACGTCATAAGCCATAAGCTACATCAGCATTAAGATATCTTAGCATGCTAATCTGGTTAACTTGCTTTTGTGTGCTCATTCTTACACTGAAGCCTCTCCTCTGCAGTTTGTGATTGTACGTCCTCTGAGTAGCGCAGTCTGCTGAACCATGTGTTACTAATCCCGAGCCGTTCCGGTTGTGGGTTCGAACCCCGTGTTGGATTAGTATAAAAATTGTGTTGATTCAAGCATTGTTCTAATCTTTTGCTCGGACCTATCTTAGATCTATCTTAGAATCAACCTCACCTGCTCTAGGAACACAGACGAATGACTCCACCTCTTTTCAGCCTCATTTGAAAGCAGACACTTCGCAATTTGTTGCCAAGACAGAATTAATTATTGTCACAAGAAACGCACTTATAAAGAGCTTAAATGTACGGTGAAGTAATTTAAAACACATATTTAGGATGTGGCTGTAATAACACAAAACATATATCTTCATAAAAGTTTGTTTATTATCTTGAACATTCATCCCTCAGAATGTCTTTACCTGCATGTTATTCAGCTGCACCGATCGTTAAATGCTATATAAAGGATTTTCTGAAATGTTTTGAACACTTTCTAGGCAAGGGCGCCCTCTAACTTCATGTATGAATGAAACAGACATTACATGACACATGCTGCATAATTCTCATATCACCTCATTTTGGGTAAAAATTAAATAAATAGTACTCATCTATATAGAAATGAAGTAAACATAATAACCCATCAATACTTTAATACTCCAAATGTACACACTAACTAAAACCGCTAAGGGAATTTTGTTGTTCAATGGATATAACTGATACTTAATATTGAATAGACTTACCACAATCTCTATTTGATGCATTGTATGCAAACATTGACTGCTTTGATTCATATTAATTACTTTGTCTGGACCAGTGATAATATCAACAACAGCAGTAACACAGACTTAACAGACAGTTTCATCATACCAGTATCATTGCTGTACATGTCACTCAACTTTTCAAAGTTTACCACACAAAAATTATATTTACTAAAATGAATAAAGAAATAATTCCATAAAATATCATTGTCATTTTTCTTTATTGCACAATACTTGTAAATATCTATAAAAAACTATACATAAATCGGTGTATTATTTTTACCTGCCTATACCACAAATACATAACAGGCAAAAATCAAATGTAGTGTAATGACAAACAAGCCAATTAACTTACAGGTATTAATCTATCCACAACTTACCACTAAAGACCTTAATTAACTAATAAACTTAAAATCAACATCAACGAATGACACACTCCAATTAAATAACTATGAACCAACTCAATCTGTTTTAATTAGTAATGGTACATTCCCAATCAATTGTGAATTATGTTAAATACCAGAGTATCCTGCAAAGAATTCCATTAGAACTTTTCCACTGTAAGAACAGAAATATTGAAAAACAAAACTGAGAGAAAAATGAACCAACTTCCAGACTCAATTTCAGGATACGTGCATTCTGTATCACCCATAAAACTATCTAAAATTAATAGCAAATACTTCACCGCTTCACTACAAACCGACAGGGACACATACCACCACACCGTCATCTTTCAGTGTAATCAACAAACCTCATGGAACAATGCTGCAAGAAACTGCTCTGCAATCAAACTCATGAATGCAAAGAAAGTTCCAAGTAAGTATGCCTTGTATATTTTACTCCACTTTTTATTTGTAGTCATTTTTAATTGTGATCCCATAAGTTACTTTACTTTTTTTTTTCCTTTGGTTGCCCAAGATTTTTCTAGTCAACTAGCAATTGTTCACTTAAGCAATTAGTCAACGGATAGCACATTTATATGAATAAATCATAAGCCTTTAATCCCCTACGTACATAATCAACTAATCAGTGCTCAAACGCATAAAGCTTGCTGTGGTGCACCTGCAAACAATAATTAATGTGTCTTGAAAAAACAAGAAACTGTTTCATGCAGATTACATAATCTGAAAGTGTTTAAGATTTGAATCAGTTCATGTTTTTTAAAGTAGACATTTCAAACTTTCCATTAATATATTTCTCATGTCTGTGAGGCACGTATATAGTTGTATACATGGTTTCGGTTTACTTTTGTGACGTGGTCAACATTTATTACAAACTCACAATGCTTTGTTTGTTGTTATTATTAGTATTTAAAAAAAATGACATGGTATTTTAAGTAAAATGTAAGTGATTGCACATGTGCCTCCTTGTCATCTAATTTTTTAAAAATGTTTCTTTCATTTTCCAGACAGCAATGACACAAAATATGATATCCAGAGTACCAGCTCTACAACACTCGAAGTGACTCAAGTACCATTCCCCCATAAACCCCCAAAGCAACTATACCCCTCCACCATTGCCGAAATGAAAACCCTAGATGCACAGCATCATGTAAGTTGCACAACATTTTTCCATACAAATTAAAAGTTGAAGTACATTGAAAACAAATGGCATGACTGATTTCTCTCTCGCACTCTTTTGTGTACAGATACCCACACTAAAAGCCAAAGTAACAAAGATACAGTCTGTTAAAAATGTATTTTTTAACAAGACTGAAGGAGAGGTAATGAACTGTTGGATAAATGATGAAACCGGAGGAATTCAAATTGCCTTGTGGGACAACTTTATTAATGACGTCCATCAAGGGAATTCGTATGACTTTACGAACTTAATGACAAAAAGGTACCAACAAAAAACCTTTTTACAATCAACCAGACACTCGACAATTACACCTTCAAAAGTTCAAATTTCTACTGGACCACTTCACCAAATGTCTGAAGACGAAATTACTTCTCACAAAACCATCACCTCTGCTTTGCAAGGTGTCCAAATAAACATTAGTAAACACTGCCCAAAGTGTGCCACTCTTCAGCAAGATTTTTCTCCGCAATTTGCTTTCCACCGCTGCACAAAGTGCAAAATGTTAAGGAGTGGCACCGCTTACGTCACAAAACTCGGTGGCATTTTTGAGTTTAAAGAAAACAAAACGGAGCTCTCTTTAACAGTGTCAAATTCCATTTTGAAGACATTTTTAGCACCACTACTTGACCTGAACCACACCGATGCCCAGGACATCGAACAGCTGTTCCTGGCCATGAACAGTTTAACCGTAACATTTACACACAACATGCAGGTTCTACAAATGCAAACAACACCCAACCACGATACTGATGAGGAACTTCTTCACATTGAAGAAACTGAATTATCACAAGAACCTGCCAGAGTTTTCATTCCGCAAAAAACACCTGTAACAGAAACCAAACATTCAAGCGACAAACAATTTGTTCAAATTGAAGAAACTCAATTATCACAAGAACCTGCTGCAGTTTTCATCCCGCAAAAAACACCTGCAACAGAAACCAAACATTCAAGCGACGAACAATTTCTTCAAATTGGAGAAACTGAATCATCACAAGAACCTGCTGCAGTTTTCATCCCGCAAAAAAGACCTATAACAAAAAACAAACAATTTTGTAAAAAAAACAAAACTTGTGATAAGTCTATATAGCCTGTATAACTTGTATTTTGTTGTAAAAAATGTGTAGATGTGTATCTATAGGGGTTTACTTTTCAATAGTTAAAATGTTTGTTTGTTTTTTCCCCCATTTCTAGTTGCTAAAATTTGTAATGGAAATATACATTACTATAAAATGATTTAATTATGATGCTTTTTTCCTACTTGATTAAATGTTTAAGTTTTGCAACTATAGAGGATGCTTTCTTTATCAATGTTTTGCTTTCTTTATCAATGTTTTACTTTTGATGGTTACTTTTTTTTTTCACCCAAATTGATTTCCTTCTAAATAAATGCAATACGTCACTAACTTTTGTCCTCTTTATCTTTGTACCTGTACTTCCATTTATATTGCTTTAAATTTTGGTTTGTTTTTAAACTCCAACTAATCCTCTTTTCATACGAACTGTACTTTAATTTTAGTCCCCTATAAAATTTCCATTATTGGTCTAAATGTCTAGTGTGTAATTTCAGTCAAATTATAAATGAGCTGCAAAAAAATGGTTAAACCAGATTTTTTTTTCTTAAATTGTTCCCAACCAAGAACTCAGAAACTGCAATGTGTTGGCCAACCACATGTTACTGTTGTAAATGACATGCAGTTGACCAAAAGACTGTGGTTTCCACATTCCAGATACATTGTCTTGTTTATTCAATTGTTTCAGCACTGCAATGAACTTTGAATTGTTACAATGAAAATAAATACTACTATAAGGGCTGAACTATCACCCTTCAGTACTGATACATTCTGAATTACCTATAACCCAGATAAATATATATTTTGCTCTTTCTCTGAACATTTATAAAGCTGTGAATTGTCACTTGAATTATTTTTACCCAGATAATACTTACATTAATCTTTCTTCCCATTTAATTAGAAATGTGTTTTCTTACACATTCCGAATGAACCATGTGTCCGCCATTTTGAATTTTGTCATAAATTGACATATCTTTTAAACTATTTGACATATCACAAAAGTTGGTAGGGATGATCAACACCATGTCCTGAAGGTACCTGAGAAGTTTGAACACAGCGCCACCTAGTGTTCCAGAGTTATGTTTTTTGCAAAAATGCTTAACTTTTGAAAACATTGTTCAAATTTTGATTGCTTTATGTCATTGCGTTCCTTGGTTTATGCCAATTCCGACAATGTCTCATTTGTCATTTTCCAACAATGTGACTGTCCGCCATGTTGGAACAAATGAAAAACTGTTTTTTCACTACTCCTTCAAATCTTGCTCAATTTTGTCCAAAATTTTATCAGATGTTCTTTAGACCGAACCACACAGAAATGACTGAACAGATTTTTGATAGTTGTCTACATTCCCATGATATTCCTCTCTGAAGTTGACCCTGTTTGTTGTCTTATGCTAGTTAGCTTAGCATAATTATTGGTTAGCATGCTAACCAAATGCCATTCTTTCTAATGTGGCTCTTCAGCTATCAGGATAACCATAAGCTACGTTAGCATTAAGCTAGCTTAGCATGCTAATCTCGTTAACATGATTTTGTGTGCTCATTCTTACACTGAATGCTCTCCTCTGCAGCTTGTAACTCTATGTCCTCTAAGTGGCGCAAGCTGTTAATCCATGTGCTATGAGTCCCAAACCATTCTGGTTGGGGGTTCGAATCCTGCGTAGGATGACTACATAAAATTGTGTATTATGTCGAGTCGATTCTTGTATTCAAGCATTCTACTAATCTTTTGCTCTTCTGGCTCCGCATTGTGCTACAGCGATTCTACCTTCAACATCTTAAGTCTCTGTAAAATTATTAAGCAAACCACAGTGTATGAGTGTAAACCAAATACTAAGTAAAGCAAAAGGCTTTAACTTTGAAGATTGTTAAATCATTTCCAATGTGTAGCAAATGTTAAACCATGTGAATTGTGCAATGTTCAAAAGATTCCTAGTAAAAAAATAATGTATCCAAACAAGCCAAACAACCAGAAGGGCTTGGCCCCGGAAAGGCTGCTTGCAGCTTTAATATCATTTTATAATTGTATTAAAATGTATACATTTTTAAAAAGAACTGCAACATGTTCAAAATTTAAACCAAATGAAGAAATAAAAGCATTCCCCTGACTTACTGCTGTGGTTGCATTTTATTTATCTAGAGTCTAGGTCATTGTTGTAGCGTTTATACGCCCGTATAAATCTAATTAATTATTATTCATAACGAATTATGATCAATAATTAATAATTTAATTATTTTCAGAATTTACTGTAGCAGAATCAATAGTATGATTAGTCTATCAGTTCATCCCATGAACAGAAAGCATAAACAGTTATTAACTCTAGGAAATATAATATCTTCCTGGCCAAGAAAGAATAATCCCCAGCTAACAATAAATTACGAAGTAAATTAAGGGTAAAAGCATAGGTAACTTAGATCGAAGTTCAAGACAATAAATTCATAAGCAGATACACAAGTAATCTCTTTTCAAATACAGACAATACTTTATTGATTATATACTAACACATAACTAACACAAACAAGACTCTATTGATTATTCTAACAACTAATGTCTAACACAAACACACGCACACACAGACACACGCATTCATACAAGTTGCCGAAAGAAAGAAAGAAAGAAAATTAGGAAGAGTTTGGAAAGAATGAGTTTAAGGGTAAGAGG